>NC_140509.1:7720224-8282290 GCF_964339955.1 Pipistrellus hanaki | reverse complement strand
AGACGGGCACACGCCCTCGCCCCGAGTTTACAGCCGGGTCATTCCCAGGACTGCCGTGCCCGCCCGCCCTCCGGAGGGAGCTGGTGGGTGAGGACACAGCTTGTCTGGGAGAAGGAGGCTGTTGGCCAAGGCACAGGACAGGGCGATGGAGCAGGAGAGGCTCTGGATAATACAACAACAACAACGACGACAATAGCAGTAATAAAACAGCAAACATCAGTACTTTCCATGGAGTACGTAGGCTCTTTACATACTTTATCTCAGCTAATCCTTATGAAGTAATAATAAGCATTTAATGAGCACATACTACGCGCCAGACTGCTTCTTTATTATTGATATTTTACTGGGCACCTGTTGCAGGAATACTCCTGCAAGACTTCCGGCGGGCTTCCCTCCCGCCACCCCCACCTCCCCCGCCCCCTACCTCTCCCACTGTGGCAGGCAGGGCGGGGTGAGGCACTGCGGGATGGTGGGGGCGCCCCACCTGCCCCACTGCGCCCTCGGCCACCACCGCCACCTTCTCCATGGCCGCACGTGCTGCCACCACCACTGTGTGCCCTGCCCCACACGCCCCGACCCGCTGTGCCTGCCACCCCGCTGCCACCGCACACCTTGCCCCGCCCCGCACACACTGCCAGTGCTTTCCTTCCAGCAGCCGCATCCGCCTTGCTTTCCACTTTCCCTCCCTCCTTCTATGCTGTCTTCAGTCTTCACTCCTTCCTCCCTCCGCATATGCAAATTAACCACTATCTTTGTTGGGTTAATTTGCATAGTTGCTCTCATTGGTTGGTGGGCATGGCTTGTGTTAATTTGCATATTACTCTATTATTAGGTTAGATGTTTATTATGGAAATTTTCAAACTTACAAAAAGGGAACTGTTAATAACTAAGTACTCAACGCCAAGTTTCTACAAATTACCAATATTTTTCTAATCATGTTTTATCTATTCCACCCTCCATTCTTTTTTTCTTTTTTTTAAAATATATAATTTATTTATTTTTTACAGAGAGGAAGAGAGAGGGATAAGAGAGCCAAAAACATCGATGAGAGAGAAACATTGACCACCTGCCTCCTACACACACCCCACTGGGGATGTGCCCGCAACCAATGTACATGCCCTTGACTGGAATCAAACCTGGGACCTTTCAGTCCACAGACCCATGCTCTATCCACTGAGCTAAACTGGTTTCAGCTCCATCCTCCATTCTTATACTTGTTGTTTGAGTATTTTTCAACCAGTCAGTCCCAGACAGCATATCATTTCACCTGTAGAAAGAGATGCAGAGAACAAGAGCACCGTCCTCCTAGGGCTGGGGAAGGGTTTAATGAGACCTTGCATGCTCCGGTCTTAGGACACATATGCATTCCGTAGATACCGGTTATCATATGGAGTGGGGGTGTCTGTTTCTGCTATGGCCCTCCCCCTCGTCCCGTCTGCCCCCTCCCCAGTGGGGAGGCCTCCCTTCCCGGGCTTGTCCACTTCTCTAAACAACACTAACACTTCGTATCCATCTCCTTCCTTCACTTTGCTGACACTGGACCCTTCACTTCTCCTACCTCCGGGCAGCTCCTCCCCTGTCTCCTCCTCCGTGTCCCCGGCTCCTCTCTCTGTCCTCCCTGACATGCAGGCAAAGGTCACGTCCAGCACCACCTGTCCCCCTGGAGTGATCTCTTTGATCCTCTTGACTTCATCCCCTTTATTGCCACCAAGCAGACTCCCAAATGAATTCCTATCTATCCCTGTCCTGCTCTCTCTCCAAGGACATCCCCAGTGTTCCCACGTGTTCTAGACACTTCCACTGGGCTCTCCTGCCGGACCCCCAAATTCAATTTGTCTCTAGTAATTTGTCACAATCTTCTTCTGCAATTAGATTATCCTTCTGCAATCCTTAAACCCTCAGCCGGCACCATCACCCTTCCAGTCCCTTTATCTGGAGACTTGGTAGTCACACCCAGCCCCCATGAGGACCCCCATTCACATCCTGAGCATCTCGTCCTCCTCCCCCTCCTCGCCATCCCACTGACCCCCCTCCTGGCTCAAGCCTCTGTCCTCTCGCAGGGATTCTCTGCCCCTCATGCTCTCTCCCATCACCCTCCAGCCTGAGTATAAAGCGCAGACTCCTCTGAAGGCACAGGCCAGCTCTCTGTGGCTGGTCTCAACCAGCTCCTTCCACCTCACCTCCCTGTGGTCACTCCCCTCTCCCTGAACCTCTGCCTAAGCATCGCGCTGGGTGTGGCAACTTGTATACATTTGTCTCTCGGCCACGAAGGCCCCTCCCTGCCCCTTCCCCATACCCGATTCCTCTCTATCCCAATCTGCTCACTTTATTAGTCAGTATTAGGCTAGCTGCAAATAACAGAGATCCCAAATAACAGTGACTTAAATGAGAGAGTTATTTCTCTCTGATGTAGAAGTGCAGGTGGAGCTCTCTCTGCTCCATGAGTCCTCAGGGACCCAGACTCACCCATTTACTGGTTTGTCCTCCGGTGAGTGCAGTTCCCGTCCTCATGATCCAGGACAACAGCTAGAGCTCCAGCCGTCACCTCTATGTTGTAGGCAGCAAAGGGGGCAAAGGGGTTGTGCGACTGCTTTTAAGGAAGACCAGCAGAGGTACCACGCTGCATTTCCACTCACACCCATTGGCAGCCGCAAGGGAGGGTGGGAAATTTATTTGGAATCGTGCACCTGGCTAAAAATCTTGTCTAGGGTCTTACTGCTAGAGAAGAAAGGGAGAAAGGATGCTGGGGGAACAACTAGAAGTCTCCAGTGTTATCGGACAGAGACCCATCCAAGTGCCTCTCCCTTCAAGTGCCTTCTCATGGGATTAACCGCTTCTCCCTGGCTCTGGCCTACGGCACTTACCAGGCATTCTCTCTGCTGCCTACCTGAGGTCCGTTCTGGAGTTGCCCCCCCCCCCCCCCCCCCCCCAGCGGCAGTGACTTCTACAGCCTCGAGCCTCCTCCTGGGCAGAGAAGGTGCTCAGTGAGCGTGTTCGTTACATTGAGCCCCTGAGCACCTCAGGTCCTCCCTCCCTGGGGACAAGCATCGTGGCTTTGGAGGTGCCTGGTCCTGTCAGGGTCACAGCCTGCAGCTGGTGCACATGTGGGCCTACCTGTGGCTGTGGTTTGTTTAACGTGCTGAGATGTAACTCAAAGCCCCACAGTCCTAATCTAAGTCGGAGGCTTTTGACAGACATTTATATCGGTGTAACAACCACTTTGGGCTTGAGAGAGGACATGCCCAGCACCTCAGTGGGTGCCCTGTGCCCCTTCCTAGCAGCAGCCCCTGCAGAGATAGTGTCTGTGCGGCTCCGGTTGTATTGGTGCCTGTGGGAACTGCAGCAACAATGGCTGTGTGGCGGCCGGGAAGAAAGTAGGATCCCATCTCCCACCTCTTTATGTGCCAATCACACTAGACTTTAAGTGTATTTTCTTCTTCTTTTAATACAGTAAAGTTTTAAACATTTTTAAAAATTGATTTTAGAGAGGAAGGGATGGAGGGAAATGGAAACATCAATGAGAGAGGAACGTCCTGCAGTCTCCTGCATACCCCCCACTGGCCATTGAGCCTACAACCCAGTTATATGCCCTGACTGAGAATCAAACCGGTGACGTCTTGGTGCATGGGACAACGTTGAATCCACTGAGCCACACTGGCTGGGCTAGTCTCACTCAGCTTTCTCTGGCCCCAGAGCCTTTGCACATGCCATTTCATTTCACCCTTCCTCCACACAGGGCCCATCTGACTCCTGTTTTAGCATGAATTGAGATCTCACTTCCTGAGGCCGCTCCTCCCACACTCAGACAAGTGCTGCCCTCCCGCAGCACCTTGCACTTTTTCTTTTGTAACAATCATCACCCTTTTAATTCCTAATTCCTTCTGTGGGCAGACATACCCTAAGATGACCTCTCAATGTATTCCATCCCTGGAGAGTGGGTGAAACCTGTGATTAGCTTCTAATCTATAGGCGATGTCAGGAGCTCTGGGATTTTACAGTCCCAAACCAATTAACTTTGAATTAATCAAAAAAGAAGACTTCCCTGGGCTGGCCTTACTGAATTAGGTGAAGCCCTTGGGAAAGGGCCTGGGGGCCTCTCTGAGGTCAGAGACTCTCTCTCCTTCTGGATTCAAAGAAGCAAGTCTCCTCGAGTCCCACTTCTACAGGGAGTTAATTTTGACTGAGGGAGCTGGGAAGCCGATCTTTCTCCAGTCAAGCCTCTGATGAGAACGCAGCCCCAGCTGCTGTGTGTGTTGACTAGTAGGAACTCATAATCATCCCTTGTTTGGAGAATTTCCCTGGGCAATGGGAGCCGTCTGTTTCAGGAGATTAGGTCCTTGCTGCCCACAGCCAGTGACTGACTGATGCAGGGAGCCAAAGGCCAGCCTCTTGCCTCAAAGCGGGCCCAAGTCTGTGGTGGAGTTTATTCTTCAGAGCTTCCTGAGGGATCAGGCTGAAGCCAGACTCTAAGTGGACACCACACCTTGTTTATCTCCCTCCCCTGCCCTACCTTGCCCCCACTTTCTCCCGACTTCCCTTCAATGCTTGAATACCGGTCGCAGGCTCTGCTTCTGGGGAGCCCACCTGCGATGACTTTCAACAGAGCAGTGGAATCCCTAAGCAATGTTTCCCAAACTTCTCTCATGACGAGAATCACGAGCCGCAGTTTGCCGACCACGGCCCTAGTGAAAGTTGTACTCCTTCACTTGGCAATCTAGGCCATCTGTTATCAGACCCAGAGCACCCCCTTTCCCGCTTTGTCCCCACATCCCCTCCCTCGCCACACCACTGCGGAGCGTAGATCACTGAGTGCATACTGAGCCAGGCAGATGTTCCTACAGATGTTCCTCCATTTCCCACCCCTGAGCCTTTCCTATGCTCTTCCTCTTGCTGGGCCTTCCTCATCGACACACATTGAAGCACCAGCCATACTTCAAACACCGCCTCCGTGAGGCCTTCCGTGCTCTCAAGCTGGAAGTCCGGCTTTGACCTTTCAGGGTACTTCCTGTCTCTCTCAAATGACGGGAATCACTTTTGCTCAGCAGTCACTAAATGGCACTATTTCTGTCTCCGTTGAGGCCCCAACGTCAACAGGTGCCAACTGGCCCCCATCCAGAGTGGAATGTGAGACCACCCCAGCAGGGTGGGGCTCGCTGCCAACGGGGAGATTAGGAGGAGAGAGCTACTGGGGAGCTGGGTCTCACCTCCCGATGGGCGGAGGTGGGATATGGTGGCTGGGTTTAGACTCCCGCCTGGGAAACCTGAAGGGTCGGGGCTGCTCTTGCCAGTCTCTTGGATGGCAGATGAGTCAGTGTTCGTAGGGACAAAGGATGCTTCCACTTCCTATGGAGCAACTGGGGGACCCTGGGATCGGCTTGGTGTTGCCAGTGGACCAGTGATGCCCAGAGACTGAGCGCAGGTGGGTGCCACACCCATGCCAGGCAAAAATGAGAGGTGAGAAAGCCCAGCAATGGCTTGGGAGGGGGATGTCTCCTGAGCACCACGGAAATCCCAGGAGAGGAAGAGGCAGCTGTCTGCATGCCACGCCCACGGAGACCTCCGCTGGAGTCCGTGACAGCGCCCGGCGCCTGAACGCTTTCCTGCCCCAACCGCCCCTCCCCCAGACTCGGAGGCCACACGTGGCCTGGTGAGTTGGGGATGGGAAAGGGGGCTCCCCTGTGGGAAGGGACAAGTGAAACTGTCCCTCCCCTTCCCACGGCAGGGGGCTGGCAGCCAGGGGAACGGATGCTTCACTTTTCTATGAAGGGGCCTCCCTGGCAATATGGAGACTGGACTTTAAAAGAGCACAAGCTTGCTGAAACTGGTTTGGCTTAGTGGGTAGAGCATCATCCTGCGGACTGAAGGGTCCCGGGTTCAATTCCGGTCAAGGGCATGTACCTTGGTTGCGGGCACATCCCCAGTGGGGGGTGTGCAAGAGGCAGCTTATTAATTTTTCTCTCTCATCAATGTTTCTAACTTTCTATTCCTCTCCCTTCCTCTCTGTAAAAAATCAATAAGATATTTTTTTAAAAAGTTAAAAAAATAAAAGAGCACAAGCTTTATCATGGAAAATATCAAAGGTATTTCCAAGTAATGAGAATACTATAATGGACTCCCAGGTACCACACCTCAGCTGCAGCAGTAACCAGCACCCAGCAAGGCCTGAGTCATCTCTACCCTCACCCTTTCCCTTCCCCTAAGGTAGGGGTGTCGAACTCAATCAGAGAAGGGGCCAAAATCTAAAATCCAGCCTAAATCGCGGGCCGAATGGTTTACAGAACAGTCGTAAACTGACAATGTCATAAACTGACAGCGGAGTGCAGTGATGACAGCGCGGTGCGGGCCACATTGCAAGGCCTGGCGGGCTGGATTTGGCCCGTGGGCCTTGTGTTTGACACATGTGCCCTAAGGGACTGGATATTTTAATTCCCAAATGAAAGGTGTGTTTTTTCACCAACCAACTGAGAACTTCTTGCTGCACACAGTTGTTTTGGCTCTGCATGGTCTTGGGGTACAGGTTCCCCTCTGTGTGTCATTGTCACTGCAAGGTCATGATCACTGTCCTTCTGAGCTCACAGAAGATGCTGGTCACGGAGGTCGATGGCAATGACTGCGTGCTGGGTGGATGGGAGACGGTGATGATGACAATGGTAAGTACCAGCATCACAGAGTGAATGGATGGTGTGTGTGTGTGTGTGTGTGTGTGTGTGTGTGTGTGGTGGGGATATGGGTGATATGCAATTGGCATGTGGGTGGCGTGTGGGTGCTGCATTGGTGGTATGTGGGTGGAGTGTGTTGACATGCGGTGGTGTGCTGGTATGTGGGTTGCCGTGTGCATGGTATGTAGGTGGGAAATTGGTGAGTGGAGTTGTCACGTAGCTGATAGCCAGGGCGTGTGTGCAGGTATCGGCTGGTTCGCGCTGGACTCAGGGTATGTAATGATTTATCTGATTTGCCCTCCTGTGTCTCCCCTCCTGGCGCTGACTGCATCTCATACATATCAAGGTTCTTATCACATCAAGAATTCATAATCATCCCAAAATATTCAATGGGGATATAAAATATTTACACACGAGGCGCCAGACAATGAAATGAAAGGAGCCTGTCCCCAGACCCTGGCAGAACCCTCTCGCCTGCAGGAACAGGAGTGCACTGAGAAGTGAGGGTGTCTACATGGAAACATGTAGGGACCCCAGGGCACGTGCCATGTGTCTGCTTGGTGGGAGAAGCAAATCTCCAGACTCCCCCGTCCCTGTGTGTGCTCCTGCCCTAAGCCTGCGGCGGGACACGGAGGCCTCTGCCCGCCCGCCGGGGGGTGGCTGAGGGGGCGGGAGGACGCAGACGGGCTTGTCCTCGATCACAGAAACGCAGGATCACGAAATGGGAGCGATCACAGAGGCATTCATCCTTCTCTCCCCAAATCGCTTCAGGGACCCTCACTTATCTGCTTGCTTAACTCCGAGAACAGGCAGCTCATTACCCTCCTTTAATAGCTGGTGACTCCTGGGTACAAAGATACCCCTGAATCGCAACGCCTGCAAACTCCAGGAGCCAGCCTTGTTCAGTCTGACGGCCTTTCGGCTCCCCGGGAGGGTCACCTTGTCCACCCCCCTGCCGTCCTGGGTTCTCAGCGTCTTGATGCCTCAGCCCTGCCAGCCACCCTGGACACCCCAGAGCACAGATGGGCCTCTGAACAGCAGTCATGGCCTCGTCTGTTTAATTAGCGTGCAATCAGTCTAATGCATATTTTAACATCACACCAGAGCCGCGCATCAGTCATCTGCAGCCGAGGACAGACAGACAGACAGACAGTCCACCTGCAGAGCCAGGAGGAAGAAGGTCCTCTCAGGGGAGCAGCACCCCAGAAGGTTACAGAGTACCTGGAGGCCTGTGCTATGGGAAAAGCCCCCAAGTCCATCCCTCCAGCTTCCTGGCCAGGAAGGTGATGCTCCGGTCTCACTTCCCTCAATGGCAGCTCTACTCCCACTGGGGCCAGCAGAATGGGCTGTGGTTTCCTGCTGACAATGTCAGCTCCTCAAGGATACTGTCACGCCTCAGGCTGGAAGTCCTTTGAGAACGAGAACCCTGTCTTCTCTCTCACGTCCTACCTTTTCTTCAGTCCACCTGGAATCAGAACGATGATCCAGAACAGAACACGGGACTGGGAGTCACTGAATGTGTGCACGAGGCTGACCAAGCCATGTCTTCGGGCAGCTTATATCTGCGCAGGGACTGTGTCCACCATGCTGGAGTGGAGGGAATAGAGGTTTGCAAGCTGCTCCATTTCAGCTCCACCACAGGCTAGCTGTGTGACCTTAGGAAAGTCTCTAAGCCTCTCTGGGCCTTCGTTTCCTCAAATATAAACGGATTATAATACCTACCTTATGGGGTTGGTGGGAGAATGAAATGAGTTAACACAGTGCCAACACATAGATTCTCATGACACAATGACTTCCTCCCTCCTCTCCTCCATCCCCCTTCCCTTCCTCGTTCCCTTTTTTTCGCAGACTGCCTTGAAGTCACAGGGCCCTCCAAGGACGCTGGCCCCTTTGATGGATCCCTGGGGGACGGAAGAACCTTTATTGTCAGCTCTGAGTGGAGAGAGCTGGAGTTGGCGTGGGGCGGAGGGATGCAGCCTTGGGTGGGTGAGGCAGGGAGTTTCTGATTGGCACCTCGTGCACGAGGATCAACTGGAATGTGACATTGTTATTGTCAGACCCCGAGCGGCAGAACACAGAGGAACCTAAATATTTCATGGCCAAATTCATCAATAATGGAGACGGCGACTAAATTACATAACTGTCACCTTCCTGTTAAATAATATTTTCTGCGGGGGGGTCGGGGGACGGGTGGGGAGGGGGCAAGGAGCCTTTATTGCAAGTCATGAATGATTTAGGCCGGCAAATAAAAGGGACCAGGAAGAGGAGGGGGAAGGATTGTCTAGGATCACCAACTCATCCTCCAAATGGCCGGAGGGAGTCTGAAAGCAGCGAGGGTCTTGGGGAGAGGGTGCCGGGCGTAGACGGAAGGCTTTGGGTGCTGGAACACACCTTTTCAGAGCAGGAGAGCGGGGTTAACCTGAGTCTCACTGTCAAGTTCTTCCTTTTACATGGAGGTGGACAGAGAGAAGCTCAGAGCCAATCACAAATAGGGGCTAGCTGAAACTGGTTTGGCTCAGTGAATAAAGCGTCTCAGCCTGAGGACTGAAAGGTCCCAGGTTCGATTCCAGTTAAGGGCATGTACCTTGGTTGCAGGCACATCCCCAGTAGGGGGTGTGCAAGAGGCAGCTGATCTATGCTTCTCTCTCATCGATGTTTCTAACTCTCTTTCCCTCTCTCTTCCTCTCTGTAAAAACTCAATAAAATACATTTAAAGAAAGAAAGAAAGAAAGAAAGAAAGAAAGAAAGAAAGAAAGAACGAAAGAAAGAGAGAGAGAAAGAAAGAAAGAAAGAAAGAAAGAAAGAAAGAAAGAGAGAAAGAGAGAAAGAGATGGGGGCTATGTCTCCTCATCAAACCAAGAGGTTGCTCTGAGTGCAGGCACTTGTCTCCCGCACAGACCAAGGGCTCGCTGAGGCAGGGGCTTGTCTCCCGCACAGGCCAGGGACGCCCTGAGGGCAGCAGCTGTGTCTCCTCCATCAACATTGGAGCCCTGTAGGCAGGTGCTGTATCCCCCCGCCCCCCAAGAACCTGGGGGGTCCTAGCCCCAAGGCCAGGGCCTGTGCCTTTATCATCAGAGAGCTCCCCGAGAGCAAGAGTGTTCCCTCCATCGGCCATGGGAGCGCTGAGGGCCAGGGATGTGCCTCTACAGCAAACCCAGCGCTCCCGGGTGGCTGGGCTGATCCGCTGTCTGACCTGCTGTCAGATCAGGGGCTCCTGGGGCAGGCGAGTGGGTCCCTGTAGGCAGGAACAGTGTCTCCTCCATTAGAATGGAGACTTCCCCAGGTTGTGGCCTGTGCCTTCTCCATCAGCCTGGGAGGCCCTCGGGCAGACAGGGTGTCTCCCCACTCAGACTGCACGCTCCCTGAATGAGGTTCTGAGCCCTTTGCCCAGTGGAGCAGGGAAAGGATGAAGCCACGCCATCCTGAGTACTGGGTGGCAGCCACAGGCAGGCCCTGCCCCGCCGGGAGGGAGCCTCCGTGGGCGTGTGTGCAAACTCGCCCTGCCCCGCCAGCCCTCCGTGGGAAGGGTGAGGGCTGGGAGTGCGGTGCCCGCTAAGTGTATAATTACACAGCACTTGGGGTAATTTTCCTCTTCCTCAAGAAGTGCACGTTGGCCCTGATTTTCCTATCTGCAGATTGTAAGCTCGTAATTAGCAGCAAATTACCCACACAAGTGACAAATTTTTGTGCTTTCAAGTAAACAGACAAAATACCCACGGTTCATAAATTGCTTCTCGGTGCAGCAGGCACCTGGCTCTCGGCGATGCCCAGGCTGCCCACACATGGCAGGGAAGAGGGCGGAGAGCCAGGCGGAGAGCCAGCCGAAGGCCGAGGCAGCGGACAGTGACGAAGGGTAGACCGGCTTGCCTTTAGGATCCACCTTCCCACTCACCGACAGACCGGTGCCAGCAGGTCAGAGCCCCGGTCTCCGACCCGGCCAGCTTCCCGGTCCCTGGCATGGACGTGAGCTCTGGGGTGGCAGCGCCCGCCTTGAGGCTAAGAAGTATCCTCGTGGCCCACCAGTCGCCCAGAAGCTCCCTGAAAGCAGTCCCGTGTCTTCGCCAGCCAGGGCCGCCTCTCTGGGTACCACGGGCCTGCTGAGCTCTGCTTCTCACGGGCCTTTGAACACATTCTTCACCTTCCTCTGTGCCCTGGGTCCCTTGGAGATCCGGCAGTTTACGTGATGTCACAGGGTGGGACCCTACTTTGATGTCCTAATCAGAAGAGGGAGAGACCCCAGCTCGCTCTCTCCACCTGCACAGAGGAAAGGTCATGTGAGGACACTGGGAGACGACGGACATCGCCACCCAGGAGAGAGGCCTCGCGGGAAACTAACCCGCAGGCTCCTGGATCCGGGACGTCCAGCCTCAGAGCCCTGAGGAGTAAGTGTCCATCATTTAAGCCACCCCGTCTGGGACTTGGCTGCAGCAGCTCCAGCAGACTAACGTACCAGGCCGTCTCTGAGCCTGCTTCCTCATTGGTAAAACGTGGTGACGCTCATTCCTCCATGTGGGGCACAGGATTAAATGAGACGAGAAATGTAAAATTCTCATCAACATCCCTAGCACACAGAAAGCGCCCGGTTGCTGTGCTGTGATGAATATTTTAGGATGTGGGTGAGCTCATTCTTATTCTCTTTGCCCTTCCCCATCATGTGCATGCACGCCATTCCCGCCACATCCCAGGACTGACAAGCACCCATTTAAGGAGAGTCGAGTCCTGGCTGGTGTGGCTCAGCAGACCAGGGGGTTGCAGGTTTGATTTCCGGTCAAGGGCACGTGCCTGGGTTGAGGGTTCCATCTCCGGTCCAGTCAGGGCACTTGGGGGAGGCAACCAGTCAATGTGTCTCTCTCAGGTGGATCTCTCTCCCCTCTTTCTCTCTCCCTTCTCCCCTCTCTCCCACTCTCTCAAAATCAATGGGGAAAATACCCTCTGGTGAGGATTAACAACAACAAAAAGGAGAGTCAATTTCCCCTGCTCCCGGGAGTGTAAGCTCCCTAATGCCATCTAATGAGGACAATGCTCCCCCTCCTGAGCAGCTGCCCCTCCTCTCCCCCCCGCCCCACTCTGGCTCCCCGAGGCCACGGGATCTGGGGCTGATGTGCTGGGCCCCTCCCCGGTCACAGGGCTCTGGCTTTGAAAGGCGGTTAAGAACACCCGCCTCATCAGGCTGACAGGGGGTACTATTTGCAAAATGCCTGGCCTGTGAGTCCGGCACCTCCTGGGCACAATGTGAGGAGAGCTGTGATCGGTTTTCCTGTCCCTGGGAATCGGTTACTGTGGTGGCCATCCATGGAGCCCAGCTCCGGGCATCGTAGCCACGTGGGTTCTGCGCTGGCCTGAGGCCTGCCTCAACCAAGAGATGATGGCAGAAGCAACGCTGCGTCAAATCCTGGCCCAAACCTTGAGAAAGCCTGGCAACCCCGTGTGCTAGGCACTGGCTCTGTAGGAACAAAAGAAAAAGGAAGGGAAGAAGGGAGGGACAAAGGGGAGGGTGTAGGGGGGAGTGTCTGTCCGTTTCTGTGGTGTAAAAACTTCCGCCAAGACTCATTTCATGCCACCTGGCAGCTTCCACCTTTGAAGTTCTGTGAACCCCGAACTACCGCCTAAGTTCAGCCGCCATTTAGGAAAGACGGCTGTGTGGAGAGGAGAGGCCCTGAGAGGACACGGAGGCGGCCACGGGACCCAGACGAATGACCGCGTCCGCCATGCCAGCGGCTCCCAGCCTGTGCCCTCCGGGCTGAGCCGTCCGGCCTGTGCGTGGAGCGGCCGCGGCATCCCAGCCCCGGAGGCAGCACACGGATCAGAGGGGAGCTGTCCCCGCGGTGACCGCCTGAGTCTCTGACCGCAGGATTGTGGTCAAATAAACGGTTTGCTGTTTTAAACCGCTGAGCTTTGGGGACTTTCGGACGTGTGGCTGAAAAAACTGCTGTCTGTCCTCAGGCGAAGGGCCAGTCTGCTGCCTTCTGTGACCTACCATGGCCTCTTTCTTCCGTGGTTTCTCACCCCCTTACACATTCCCTGGTTCCAGGAAGCCCAGAGGAGAGGTGCCCAGGGCTCCTGCCAGCAGCAGGGCAGCCTCGCTCTCCCCTGAGCCTCCCGATCTTCCGGGGGCGGGGTCCCCACAGACACCCTCCTGCACCCACAGAAGCTGGCAGTGACTGCGGAGTGAGGGAGCCAGCGGGAGGCGGGTGTGGAGCTGAGGGAGGATCCGAGCCCCTCCCTTCCCTGGTGACATTTGAAAAGGACAGAATTAGGAGGAAGGTAAATGTTACTCTTCTCTTCTCCTGGGGACCCGAGAGAAGGGAGGCAGGCCCAGGGTTCTGATTGTTACAAATTTGGTGAGGGTGCCGGGTGCGGGGCGCAGGGTCATGGCAGGAGGAGGGGTGTTGGTGGGCTCAACACGCTGCAGGGGAAGTTTCTGGGGCTGGTGCCAGCCCCCTGAGCCGGGTGAATCCAGGGTGCCAACCAGGGGTCTGCAGTGTGTCCCCAAATTCCAGGCCACTCAAATAATGAGTGACCACAAATAATAGAGAGCGAAGTATTTTTCTGTCATAGGGATATGCTGGAAGTTTCAGAAGTGTTTTGTTTGCAAAGAATATGATGTATAAATGCATAATTTATTATTACTATGAATCAATATGTTTTGACAAGATTATTTACTTTAATATGTAAAATAGTTCCTTCCATAATATAGACATATGCCAAGAGGAAATATTAAAATAAAGGAAATATTCACACAAAATTAATGACGAATAAGAGTCATTAAAATGGAAAGATACAAACATTTCATATTTAAACATTTTTTTATTCTTAAAATGAACATTTTAAGCCACACAAAGCATTAATTGATCTGACAGTCTTGATCTTCCTTTTGCTATAAGCATTTCAGACAGAAAAATAGTTTGTGTTGACATTGCTTAAATCATTTTAAAAAAATGTTTTATGTGTCTTCAATCTGGGTACTAGGGCACTCAGTGCTTCCTATAGGATTCTTCTTCTTTTTTTTTTTTTTTTAAATGAATATACTTTGCCTGTGACTCTTCCCTCCCCACCCCCCCCCACTGAAATTGATATTGCTTTTGCTTCTTCAGATTTCAGATCAGTTTCTGAATTTATGTCTGAGAATTTCACAACATTCCTATTTTCTCCTCTTTGCATTTCTTCCGCTGTTTCTATTCAAACACTAGAAAATGCCACTGGCCATGATTGGATAGGACTTGAAGAATGTGACATTTAAATCCCAGCAAGGTAACACATACCAACATTGCCAATTTAAGGGCTTATTTTGCTTGGACGATTGCTCATGGGATTTGTATAAAGTATGCTATGCATACAAACTTATTAATATTTATTTTATTTGTAAAAATGACTCACCCTTGCTAGCAGACAGGGCCACAAACATACGTTGTGCGATGGCAGCCGCTACAAGCAAGACCAACAGCGTGCGAGGTGAGTCTCAGCTCTGAGCTCCCGTTCTGGCTCCCAGAGATGTTGAAGTTCACCTTCAGCTGCTTCTATCAGGGGTCCCAGCTCTTGCTTTCAACTTGGCATTGGTGGATCCCTTCAAGCCAGTCACATCTCTGTGTTGACTATGAAGCTTTAAGTCTTACAAGAGATTTTTTTCTTCTTTTTTTTTCAGTTTTCTTGACTGACTTTTCTTGGGGTTTGGGATTTGACGAAGAGGATTCCTGAGCGATGCGGGAAGACATCATTGCTGCGCTGTAATGCTGGGCCCACAGCACAGTGTGAGGGATGTGAGCTTTCCCCGGGCAGTGAACGCCTGGCAAGCCTGCTCCCATGAGGAGTGCTGTTGTCTACAGAGAGAGCTGGACTCTGGAAGAAAGACCACCCGACCCCTGGCCCCCAACTTCCTGCCGCCCCTGCTCTTGGAAGGCAGCCTTGGCCAGGGACCTGTTACCTGCTCTCATCTTGTCCTCATCTCCATGCTCTTGGGGGCACCCCGCCACAATCTGGGTTTCCATGCACCGATGAAACCCATATTCAGATCTGTAGCCCAGACCTCTCCCACTCATTTGCCTAAATACCCATTTGCAAGTTTTTTGCCTCCTGTCCATGTGACTCCAGACTTTCTGGTTTAGAAGCCTGAATATCCAAGGGAGGAACGCTTCCCGCAGGGGACAAAACGGTTCCGTTGACCTGGAAGGTGAGTGTGACACCAGGCCCCTTCAGTTTCTCATGCAAAGGGCGGGGGAGGTTTATAGTGTTGGCTGGGGGGACTGATCCTAATTAACAATGGGTCACAGAGGTGCATGGGGCATCCCCTAGTACTTCTAGAAAGACCACAGCAACTTTAACCAGGCAACATCTCGAAAGGCTCAGCCTTCTCAGACCGAAGATTCAGCTTGTCCCACCAGATAAGAGATCTCGCTAGCGGAGGTACTGGAGAAGGGCGAATGGGACAGAGATGAAATGACTCATACCAGCTATGAACTCGTGATTAGGTGCCGAAACAGGAGCTAGAGTGCACACAGATGTGCTCTTTGCTTTGGGTATATCGATCTGTTTTAACAACATTTCCTAAGCTGTCAGTCAGACATCCTCCGGGAGAAGCTCCTGCCACCGCTGCGCTGGCCAGCCAGGAGCCCGGCTCAGGGCTCCTGGCTGAGGGCGCTCCCGCTGTGGGAGCGCACTGACCACCAGGGGGCAGCTCCTGCACCGAGTCTCTGCCCCTGGAGGTCAGTGCGCATCGCAGCAACTGGTGGTTCTGCAGTTTGGTTGATTTGCATATTAGCCTTTTATTATATAGGATGGGTGCTTTTAATGGTAATATTTGCAATTTGTTGCATGGATTATAGCATATCAAGGTGGGAACAGGATGGAGTTAGAAAGAGAATGGGCATCCCAACTATCCTGGGGTAATTACTGATGTGAATTTGGATTTGCCCCCTTTGGGCAAAAAGGTAAGTTTTTATTTGTGAAGAACACTTACCTTATTCTAGGTGGAAGCAGGCTTTGGTGGTGGTGGCGGTGGTGGGTAAGTTTAAGAATGGAAGGAGGATAAATGTTGATGGTGGGCAGCCGCCTCGTATCTGTCATTCTTCTGGGCTGCCTAGGGTCTTTCTCTATTTGAGACCTCCGAACCTCTGTCCCGACCTCTCCCCTAAGTAGAAGCTGAGCTCACTCTCCCAGGATCCCTTGCGCCAGGTATGTAATTAGACTCCATGGCACAGATATACCCAGGAAAGCTGCAAAACCCTGGCATGGAATTCCTGTCGGTGACTGTGGCAGCACAGGCATCCGGCTTCCAGAGGCTGTGCTGGCAAGGGTTCCAGGTGGTGCCGGCCTTAGGCCTGGGGGAGGGGTCCCCCCATTTTACAGTGTCTTGCTCCTGTCCTCCTCCAGCAACATTTCTCCCCTTAGGGCCAGGAATCTGCAGGATCAAAGGATATGCTACCTACCGCCGCCCACCTGCATAGACTGCCAGAACCAGGACCCCAAACTCCCTGTCCCAATGGCCCCAGACCACTCCCTGGGCCTGTGCAGCCCTCTCCCGGGTCTGTCTTTGGAGGGTAGATCATGCTGCTGTTGGGTGCTCTGATGCCAGCCCACGGCTGCTTGTTTGTGGGCAACATGAACAGAGCATGGACCTGTGGGTAGGCATGTCCAAACAGGAGCACAGGAGCCCCCTGGCAGTGCAGGGGAGCCTGAGGGGAAGAGAGAGAGATGGGACAGGGCTGCATATGAGAGAGGGGATGGTACAGTTATGTTTGGCATAACTGGCATGGCATAGCTGGCGTGGCCATATTGCAGTGGGAGAGGGTGGGTGGTTTCAGGGTTCCAGATCTGAACCTGACCTTGCCTGTTGTTGGAAAGGTGTAATTGTCAAGGCGAGAGAGTATTTGGAAGCTTGCATTTTCCAGAAATGCTCACAGCAGCATTTTGTGTTCCACTTTCTCTAGCAGATCTTCACTATCCCCACCAGGAGGCAGTCTGTTCCTCCTCCCCCTGAGCCTGGGCAGTCCTTTGTGACTGCTTTGACAAATAGAACGTGGCCGAGGGGGCACCACCTGGCTTCTGATGCCAGCTCATGAGGGCAGTGCAGCTCTCTGAATGACTGTTTCTCAGAACACTTGCCCTGGGAACCCTTCCGCCAGTCTGAGAAGAAGCCCAAACTACTCAACGTGGAGAGACACAGGGGAGGCCCAGGTGGAGAGGAACTGAGGCCCCGGCCAACGACCAGACATGAGGGCAAACAAACCGGCAGATGATTCCGGTCTCCAGCCTTCAAACCTTCCAGCCGAGGCCTCAGACATTATGGGGCAGAGACAGACCATTCAGGATCTGAATTCCTGATCTGCAGGACTTACGGGCATCATAAATGCTTGTTTTATACTACCGAGTATTGGCATAACTTGTTATGCAGCCGGAGTAACTGGAATGGGCTTGGAGATATTTAATAGCTTGTCAGATTTATAACTTTGAATGTTCTGATACGTTGTAGATGGGCCTCGCTTTGCACTCTCCCCTCGGGCCCTGCAAATGTGAGGCTCTATCTGTGCTTTTGGCCCGGTGCCGAGGGCCATTCGTACAAGCTGCAGGGCCTGTGCCCGGTCCCGAGGGCAGAAGGTAGCCACTGCGGCAGGTCCAGCGTGTCATTTGGACTCTCTTCCTGGCTCTGTGGTCTCCAGCCCATGTCCACCTAATCTCCTTTGTAAATGCCTCTTCCGCATCAATCAGTCAGGATGGTTTCTGTTGCTTGCAGCTAGATACCCTGATTGAAATGGAAACTGGCTCCAGGTCATGTCACTTTGATTCAGTTCAGCAGGCATTAATTGAGTATCTGCCACATGCTGGGCCTATTTTAGGCAACAATGATACAAAGATTAATAAGACAGAATCATATTATTAGATAATAGCTAGCATTTATTGATCATTTGGGTTCTGCCAGACACTGCTAAGCACTTTTCCTGCTGTATTTCAATTCTCACAACTGCTTTACGTGGTAGGTACTATCATGAGCCTCATAATGTGGACTCAGAGAGGTTAAGTAACTTGCCCCAGGTCACACAGCTAGGAAATGGTGGAACTGAAATTAACGAGGAGGTGGCGGACATGGAGCCACCTGAGCACCACTGTGCTTTTCACCATTTGCCTTCAGGCGACCTCCGTGTTTGGTGGGAACCCTCGGGGAGATGTGTGAAGACTTCGGGGAAGAGGTGTTGCCTGAGCTGAGGCACCAGGGCCCTCTGGTCCATGGGAACTGCATGTGCAAGGAGCCAGAAGCATGAACTGGCTGGCATGACTTGTGGCCGTATTGCAGTGGGAGAGGGTGGGCAGTGCAGGGGAGAAAGGCAGGGCTCAGGTGGTGTGTTAAGCTGGAGAGCCTGAACTTGACCCTGAGGCCTGTGGTTTCCAGTTCAGAAGTCTGTGGCACCGCAGGGGACCAGGCTGCAGGGTGTGTGGGCTGGGAGCAGGAATCGGCGGGAGGCCTTTCACAACCCAGTGAGAAGTGACAGAGGGCATAGTCTGAGAGACAAGGCAGAGGCAGGGTTTGCAGGCCTTGGATGTGGATTTTAAGAGGAAAGAGGAGTCCCTGGGGAACCTGCCTGGGTGATGGGGAGCGGTGATAGGAAGTGCAGGAGAAGACCGAGGCTCTTGGTGTGAGGCAGGGAGCAGGGCGGCCTCCAGGAGCCCTGGGCTGCAGATGGGGCTACAGCAGCAGCAGCGACTGGGTGCGCGGCCCGCGGCTCTGTGCTAAAGCCAGCCTCACAGGGACGGGCGAAGATTAAATGAGTTAATACACATAAGGGCTTTAGAATAGTGCTTCTCACTGGGTAAGCACTTGGGAAGAATTTACTATTCTTACTTTTTATCCTCACCTGAGGACATGCTTAGAGAGGGGAGGAGAGAGAGGGAGAGAGGGAGAGAGAGAGAGAGAGAGAGAGAGAGAGAGAGAGAGAGAGAGAGAGAGAGAGGTGAGACAAACATCGATCAGTTGCCTTCCTTATGTGCTCTGTCCAGGCATTCAACCTTCAATCCAGGCATGTGCCCAGACTGGGAACCGACCAGCAGCCTTTCAGTGCACAGGACGATACTCACCAGGCAGAATTTACTGTTATTATTATTATTATTATTATTATTATTATTACTAGCCTTGTTTTACAGACAAAGAACGGGTTAGAGAGGTGAGTTCCCTTACCCAGGGTCATGCAGCCCCGAAGCGGCTGTCTGACTCCGGGGCAGTGCCCTGCCCTCACACGCTGTCTGCGGGTCACCGTGCGGGTGGTCCGAGCCGTGGGTGGGTGGGCTCTCCCGGGGAGTGTGAGGGGATAAAAGCCGGGCCGAGAGCCGAGGCCCCGCTGCCCCGCAGACACTCGGCCCCTCGTGTGCTCCGGGCCCCTCCGGTGCCGCACGGGAGCTCACATACTGCTCACCCCGGGTCTCGTAAACAATATGTTCCCAGTACAGTCCCGGGTCCCACTCAAGAACTCGGCTTCCGTCCTTCTGGAAGAGTCCAGGTGCTGGGCCCACCTTGAGCGGCCCTGGGGCTCCCAGTGAACTTCCCCCGGGAATGAGGCCGGGTGACCCCCACTGAAAGGTGGGGAAACGCGCGCTACCCCAGAAGAGGGGGTGAAGGCCGGGGCAATGCTGCTTCTGTACCCCATGAAGCTCAGGCGTTGCGATATTATTGGCCTAAATTGTCGCTATTATTGGTGCCCATGTTTGACGCTGCGGAGTTTAGCATGGCTATGCCTGGGACATAGCCAGCGCCTGTGGAATAGATGGATGTCTGGGTCCGAGCGCCTAGGGCCTGGCTCTAGCTTCCCTCCCACTCCCCCTCGGTGAGTCACTCAGAGCTGCAGCTGCCTCATCTGCAGGCTGGTCACTAACCCCCCCTCCCCGGGTCCAGGGTGAAACCAGAGACTGCGGGCCTGTCCTCTGAGGACGGTCATATGTTCCACAATGGCAGTCACAGTCATGTCCCGTGTGCCCTCCCGGGGGCGGGGGCCACCGGCCGGGGCAGGCCCTGCCTACATGGTGGGCAGCTCCGGGCCTTGGATAAGGGGCCGAGGCCGGCAGGGTGGCCCGGAGGACGGGGGCCAGGTGGGCCATTGACTCGCCAGGCCCAGGAGGGCCCCGGCGGCTAATGGGCTGTGGCCTCCCCCATGCCGGTCCCTGTCTTGTCTAATGGCTCGGCGCTCAGGGTGATGCCTTCCGGATGCAGACTCGCCTCGGCACACACGTGGGCTCTGTCTGCAGGCCTGCACACTGCGGGCTCAGCTCCCTCCCAGAGTGAGGAGGCAGAAATAGGACGGCTCCCCTGAGAAGCCTCCCTTAGCGTGTGCGGCGTCGGGATCACTGGAGTTCTTGGAGGATTGGGCTTATTTGGGGGTCTCTCCCGATATCTGTAAGCCAAGCATGCTCCGTGTCTGTGTGTCTGTGTGAGCTGCAGAGCGGTGCCCCCGATCACACACGGACCAACGATGGGCCAGTGGCGATGGCAAGGCCAGCCTGGTGGTTGCCTCCCGTGGCGCACACCGGTGGGACAGTGTTCGTGGTGGGGAGGGTGGGGAGGTGAGCAGACCTCTTGGCTGCTCCTTTCACACATTGTAGCGTTTTCCCTGTAGGTTAGGCCCTCACTTGAGAAGGAAGGGTAAGGAGGAGGAGGAGGCTGGGAGGAGGAGGGAAACGGAGAAGCGTCCTCACCTCTCAGCGCCCTATTCAACCAGCAGCCTCACCAGGACATTCGAGCTCTTGCAATGTCCATTCTCCCCTCTAGGAGGCGGTTCGCTTCTGCCGTGTGACTAGGGAGGTGGGTAACGGGAGGGGGGGGTAGTGGGGGGGGAGCGACTCCTCCCTTTGGCCTTTTTCTCCGAGGGGAGTGAAGGCCCTCAGCCTGGCCCTTCCTCTGGCCTTTGCAGAAACTGCTCCCACCACCCGGAACTCCCTGCCTTCAGGCTGACATCCCTCCCATCCCCACAGGGTCCGCTCAGACACACCTTCCTTACCGTGCCATATATATTTTTATTGATTTCTCACAGAGAGGAAGGGAGAGGGATGGAAAGCCAGAAACATCTATGAGAGAGAAACATCGACCAGCTGCCTCACACTCCCTACCAGGGATGTGCCCGCAACCAAGGTACATGCCCTTGACGGGAATCGAACCCGGGATCCCTGAGTCCGCAGACAGACTCTCTATCTGCTGAGCCAAACCAGTTTTGGCAAGACCAACAGATCTTGACGGGCCGAAGTTACATTTTACATTGGGTCAATGTCCTTCTTTGGTTCAGACTGTAAGTTCTTGGGGTTCAGTTTTGGGTGGCCCAAACACCAAGGCCTGCTACAGGGGTGTGCAAGTAGATGTGTAACAGCCTGCTCTCTGGGGGGAAGGCCTTGATATGTACCACTTGCCGACTTCCATGGTATCCATACGCCTGCCGAGGCTGACTTAACACTGACACGTGACACCCCTGAAGGTGAAGCAGAGAAGAGATGTGCAGTCAGCCCTGTGAGCTGGTATGGGCTGGTTCCAGCGTACAATTGTTGATTCATGTCTCTGCTTTACAAGTGTTGGCATCAGCTAGTACCTGGCACATAGTAGGCTCTCCATATAAGTTTGAATGAATGACAGCATCGACGAATGAATACAAAAATAAACGAATGGGAAGAGCTGGATGAGTGGGTGGAATTGTATCAAGTGTCTAGAGCGGCGGTGACTCACAGCGGGCTTTGGCGGGGGGAGGCGGGAGGAGGAAGGAGGTTATGTCTGTATTGGCAGGAGCTGTGGTGGCCAATGCCAGGCAGATCCAAAGTATGCCAGTCCCCAACCAGAGGGCCTCCCTGCCACCCCCAAGCTTCCCCAGTGCCGGGGCCGCTTGGGGCCTCTCATAAATAACCTGTAAGGCTGCTGAATGTGGTTTTCTTGTTGGGGCTTTTGCTTCTTCAATCATGACAAAAGCCCGCTAATGAGTTATTGGAAAAACCAAGCCCTGCCCCAGGCCAGAGAGTCTGGTGCACTGAGGGAGGGGTGGGGGTTAATAGGAGGGGGAGGGAGAAGGGAGATGGAGAGGTTCCTTCCGCCCCTGAAGGGACAAGGATTTGGGGGCCTTTGTTTGGGGCCCTGGCCCTGGCCCTGCAGTGCCAGGTGGGGACATTTGCCCAGGCTGAATGGGAAGTGCTGAAGGCCTAGGGTCCCCGGGGCCCACTCCGGCCCACAGCCTGTCCAGGGCAGCTCGGCTGACAGCCCTGGCCCAGGGTCCAGGAGCCAAGGCAAGGGGAGTCAATTACTATGGCAACCACTAGGCCCCGAGGCCTCTTTTCCAGGGTCCCAGATCCTTCCCTCATTCTGGAGACTTCCCCCAAACATAACTAAGGCTGATTTCTCAGCACTCTGGCAAGTGGAGACTTGGGATCAGAATTTATTTGACTTGAAAAAATAAAACAGTGTGACATTTATTGCATGTGGATGTTGCTGAGTAAATTCAAACCCACTCCAGTGCGGAGGGACCGGAGGGCCTCTGCGGGAAGGGGACTGAGCGAAGAGGCACACGCAGGCCCCTGCCTGCCAGCCGCCTGGCCGGGCAAAGCCAGGCCCCGGCTCAGGCCTCCTGGCGGCTGGGAGGGCTGGGAATGCCACAGGGAAAACACTGGCGGAACTTTATTTTTCTAAAGAAATGCATTTGAAAATCACATTTGTTTATTTCTGATTATAAAGATAATACACACTGCTTGTAGAAAGCTGGGGGGAAATAGAAACATATAAAGACAGAAATGCAAATCATCCCCAATCCCTTCGCCCACGATAATCATTAAAATGGCATTATCAGTCCTTCTCATCTTTATTTTATACACAGGTTTTTACGTAACTGAGACCATATTAATGTTATCTATATAATTTATAGTCTATCTATAGCTCAGGCCCCTGAGCTCTGTGCGGTGAGCAAATGAAGAGCACACATAAACACTCCCACACAAACCCACACCCCCACACGCTAATTTACGCAGGCAGCGGGGGATGGAGCGGGGAAAGAACACCGAACAGCAGTAAGTCCCTGCCCTGCTACTGATCAGCATCCACACCCTGCTGTTGCTTCCTCCTCTCTATGCCTCAGTTTCTCAATCTGTAAAATGGGGCTGACGAAACCACATGTAATGGCCTCACCGCATTTTGGGGGAGGGTGAAATGTGAAGCCCTTTATCAACTCTAGTGGTGTCACGAGGCATGCGATGGAGTAAAAAGAATTAGGAGCCCCAGATGCTGGCATTGAATTTGCTGTGTGGCTTCAAGCTGGATCTCTAGTTTCTCTGGTCCTTAGTTACCTACTTAGTTAAGTGAAGGACCAGACTATGTTTCCTAATAATAAAACTAATCATTTGTAGCCTGCCTTCAATGTGGCAGGCCCTGTGCTGAGCACTTCATGTGCACTTTCTCATTTAATCCCCTAAGAGCCCTGAGCGGTTGGCACTATTCCTGTCAGGTTTTATGGATGAGGAGACCGAGACACAGAGAGGCTCAGTCACTTGCCCGAAGTGGCTCAGCTGGTGGGCAGTGCGGAGAGCTGGCGTTAAACATGAGGACTCCCAAGCACTGCTATCAAACTCCTGCGAGGATGGACATATTCCATTTCTGCGTTGGCCAGTACAGTATCCACTGGTCATATGGGACTATTGAGCACTCAAAACATGGCGACTGTGACAGGAACGGAATTTTAAATTGTACGTCGTTTAATCTTTTATTATTATTATTATTATTATTATTATTATTGAGTTTTTACAGAGAGGAAGAGAGAGGGATAGAGAGTTAGAGACATCAATGAGAGAGAATCATCGATGAGCTGCCTCTTGCACACCCCCTACGGGGGATATGCCCGCAACCAACGTACATGCCCTTGACCGGAATGGAACCGGGGACCCTTCAGTCCGCAGGCCAATGCTCTATCCCCTGAGCCAAACCGGTTTAGGCTACGTCGCTTAATCTTAGTAGCTCTTTGGCCCTGCTTCTGTGGAGAGTATAGACTTCAGTCTCTGGAGCCGGACTCTCTCATTGGAACACCAGCATTGCCACTTACTCGCTGTGTGGCCTTGGGGGTGTGACTGAACCTCTCTGTTCCTCAGTCCTCTCATCTCTCCGAGGATGATAACGTCACCAACCTTGCAGGGTGGCTGTGAGGGCAAGGGGCCTCTAGGCTTGTCATTTTCTGGTTGTTTCCTGGCACACACACTGCTTCAGGCCAGCCCTGGGTTCGGGGATGGAAGGGGTGAGAGGTGGGGTTAGTCTGTCCTCACCAGGCTGAGTGGGAGGGTCAACTAGGGCCCCCTTTGCCCACCAGGGACCAGATGTAGCTCCCAAGGCCCCCAGGAGGGGGGTGCGGAGGAACCCCGAGGAGAGCCTGGGGCACCAGATAATGAGGCCACTTCATCAAAAGGCAGCGAATCCCCTGAGCTCGTGGCGTGTCCAGAAGGAAAATCGTGCGGGCGGGGCCCTGGACCCTCCCTTACCCCCAGCAACCTGAGGGAGGGCGGGGGAGGGGGGAGGAGATGGGGTAGGCCAGGCCTGACCTACAGGTTGGGGGGCCGGAGAGGAGCTGGAGCAGGGGGGCGGGGTGGGATGGGAAGAGAAGGAGCAGGGACAGGGGGTACAGGGTCGGATGCTCCCGGTGTTGTCCCGGGTCGCTCAGAGCAGAGGGCGGTGCGGCGGAGCCACCACGCTGCGCTCAGGGTGGGAGGTGGGCGCCAGTCCTGTCGTATTCTATGTGAATGGCGCCCCCTGGAGTTTATGCCGCACAGCGGTCCTGTGTGTGTGTGTACGATTATTCCACTGCAGATCCCGCCTCCCCTCCACCCCCCCCCCCGCCCTCCCGTCCTCCCCCACCCCCCACCCCTCCCGCCCTTCCCCACCCCCCACCCCCGCCGGCCTTTGCAGGGTCAAAAAGAGGTGATGGCTAAAGGCAAAAGAATCTGCTGAGGAAGTTAAACAGAAAGGGAGCAACTAGAATCACACCCTGTCCCTGCGCCCAGCTCGTCCCTCCCCTCGGGTGACCTCAGCTTCACCCCCTCCTCCCGTGCCCTCCCCACTCCCCAGCCTGTCCTTTCAAGCCCGAGAACATTTGATCCTGCCCTGGAGGCTGGGAAGGCCAGCTCAGCGAAACCTGATGCCTTCCCTGGGGCCGGGGCCCTGGGGCTCTGGGGCAGATGCCGGGGACAGAGCCCCCCAGCCCGGCAGAGCCCCCTCCAGCCTGGCAGAGCCCCCTCCAGCCTGGCAGAGCCCCCTCCAGTCTGGCAGAGCTCCCACCCTCAGAAACACACCTGACGCGGACCCCCCTCCCAGGAGGCATCCAGATGGGGGCAGCAGTGGGGCCACCTCCCCCTGCTACTTATGTACACAGGACTCCCCAGAACATTCTACCCCTCACCTGCTTCCTTCCCTCCCTAGGAAGTAGCTTCCCTCCGCCTGTGCATAGGAAAACATTTCTTGTATATTTATTATTTTTGTCTCTGGTTCACAGCGTCTGGGTGATGTGGGCCTCTCTCATCCTCATCATCCAGGCCCTGCCCAGAGCTGACTTCTGTGTGAGTCCGGGTAATCCCACCCGATTTGTTGTAACGGGCAGCCCCCTGTGCTCACCCTGCATGGGGTGCTGTCTCACAGGTGTCCCTCTGAGCCTGGATGGGGTGACTCCCGTGAGCCTGGAGTAACGGGCGGGCCTGCATCAGATCTCCGGGGGCTCTGCGGGCGTGTGCCCCCAACCCCCACCTCTGTCTCCCTGGGCGCCAGCGGTGTCAGGTGAGCAGGGGGCTTCTTGCTGGGGTGGGGCCTGTCCCCCCAGGAAGTGGGTTCTCCTCCCTGGGGGTGCTGGCTGCTGCAGGCCGGCCTCTCAGTCTCCCTCCAGACAGGCCCGGCTCCCAGGGGCCCGGACAGACCGTTTGCATGAGGAGAAAAGCCCCCAATAAAACCAGGCTGCTTCCCTCGGGCTCGGTTGAAACTTGGAAGGAGTTTAGCCCCTCCCATGAAGTGCATCTTTATTACAGTGACAGTATGTGGGTCCCCAGATCTGTATTCTGGCTCCATTTTCATAGCAGGATCCATAACCCTAGGGTAGCATTCTCCTCACCTCGGCTGGGGGCCCTGAGGGCAGGGCTGTGTCTCCCCTCAGACTGGGGCTCCCTGAGGCCTGGCAGGGCCTTGTCTTTACTTATTGGAGGTCTCCAACAGAGTGCCCATTGTGCTGTAGGCAAATGCCTGGCACAATAAATATTTGTTTAATTAACAAATAAACAGTCAAGAGACCCAGACACCCCAGTGGGGTGGGGGAGCAGAGCTGAGTAAAAAAATCAGCACTCCTTGCGCCTACTCAGAGGGGGAGACCATGTGCTCTCAAGCTGGTGTTAAAACCAAATTACTTTTGATCCACTGAAAAGTTAAACAAAACGCCCCCTGTTCCTACATTAGCATGGACAGCGGGAGCCAGGGACAGCCCAGGGGACCCTCATGCGGGGAAAGGTAGCATCTAGAATTCAGGCTCAGACACAGCTGGGAGGCTTTGGAGCCTGGGCTGGGGATCTGAGGACCAGTCTAGGCCCTGCTCGTTGTGGAAATGCGAATCTGGAGCCCAGAGAGGGACGATCAATCACACAGCGAGGCAGCGCACAATGGTGACCCAGTGGCCAGAAATGGGGGAGGGGCTCCTGTCTCTTTTGTGCCCCCCACTCCCATCATCCTAGGACTGGTATTTTCAGTAACTCACATTTAGCCAGTGCGTGACTATCTCTTTGCCTCAGTTTTCACATCTGTAAAGTGGAGGGGGCCACCTGTGTTAACTTACCTCACAGGGACATTTTAGGGGCCAAGTAGGATAGTGGGTGTGGCGTTCCTTGGAGAGTTCAAAGGTGAGGGCACCTTTGGTAACAGTTGCAGACTAATTTCCGAGAGAATCCAAATAGGTTGGACTTTTCCACGTGACCCTCTTTCCCCCGACTTACAATCCAGCCCCATCAATGTGCATTCATCGATTCATATGATAAGCATTTACTGAGCGCCATGGTACCCCTTCCAGCAGCTCCTCACCTGGCCCGGAGCTTGTGAAATTAGAGTCAGGTCCTGCTGCTCTGTGCAAACCCCACAACTCTTCCCATTTTACTCAAAGTAAAACCCAGCATCCCGCAATGACCCCAAAACCCAAATGACCTGCCCCCTTAACCTTTGATCTCAGCTCCTGCTACTCCTCTTACCGGACCGGCTGCGGCCTTACCTGCTCACCGCTGCAGGGCTTTGCACTGGCTGCCCCCTCCCCGCAGTGCTCTTCCCCCAGATACCGACACTGTCCAACCCTCTTCTTTTCAAGGTCAAGACTCAAATGTCAGTGGGATCTTCTCTGTACACCCTCTCTAACATTTCAGCCCTCACATCTCCTCCTCCTCCTAGCTTTAGTGTGTGTATATATATATATATACCATTTAAATACTATTTATTTTTCTTATTTACTTAGTCTATTGTCTGTCTCTTCACTAGAATGTTAACTGCCTTGAGGGCAGGGTCTCTTGTCTGTTTTGTTCACAGCGAATCTGCGGTGCCTAGAGTAGGCCCTGGCATATGTAGTAGAAGCCCCTTAAATATGTGTTGGATGAATGGTGAGCATATAGACAGTCTGCATTCCACTCGGGAGAGCTGGGGGGTAAGGTGAGGAGGGGTGGACAGGGGCAGACCCCAGGCCACAGAGGCCTCTGAGACCCCTCCTCTCCAGAGGTGTCATCCAGGATGGCATTATCACTAGTCTCGAGCAGCACGATTTATAACAGGAGTTAACTGCTTACTAATTAGCAGCTGGAACAATTAATTGGCTATTTGTTAGAGCCCGATTTAATAAACCGGTCTTTCAGCAGGGTCGTAACTCTCCCCGCAGCTCATCCCCTCCCAGCCGGCCTTCCCCACCTGACCAGAAAGCGTCTTGCCCTGAGATTGAATCGATACCTGCCACCGGATGATTTTCAGAGACAATTTCCCTCGCGAGGCGATGACAACATCCCTTCAAAGACTCTTCCTTTCTTTCTCCCTCTCCTCCGCCGCTGGAGGTGAGTGAGCAAGAGGCAGAGGAGACGGGGGCGCTTTCTAGTAACAGACTCTCACAACAAAAGCCCACAGCTGCCCTGCAGTGCCAAGGTCTGCTGCTGGCTCCCCGGCCTGGCACACACCCCTCAGTCAGCAGCGGGCCCCGGAGTCCTCCTGGAGCTCAAGGGCTGAGCTTTCTCTGGGGGAAACAATGGGATTTTCCTTAGGGCCTCTAGGCTGGAACCCAAGAATTGGCAGTTGGTTGCTGACCACTGAGCTTCCAGGCCTCAGGCCTCATCTGACTCAGGTCTAGTGATCTAACTCTCTGCCCCACCCCCAAACGGCCCAGAGAGATGTTCCCTGTGTGTGAATAGAAGAGGAAATACTTCTAGTGAGAACACTCAGTAGGCCCTTAGGTGTCTTCAGTATAGAACAGCAGGGAAGAGCAAGGTCATAGAGCCAAGCTACCTAGGTCAGAGCCAGTTAGGCGTTTGGCAGCTGCGTGAGTCACTGGGTCTTTGTTATTCTTCGAGAATAACGGCTCTGTCTCACATAGTTGTGGTGAGAATTACATAGTTAATACACAGGAAGGGCTTAGACCAGTGCCTGGCATGTGGTGTCAGCTGTTATTATGTCTCCGCTCCGCTCTGAAAGACTGGGATTCTCCCAGCGTTACAGCTGGGGAAACTGAGGCCCGGAGGGGTTAGGCGTGGAAGGCAGGACTAGTTCCCCAAGCCTAGTGCTCTTTTCCTTCTCTTTGTTGCCTCACATCATCAGACAGAGGCCGAGGGCGGGGCTCACTGGCGGAGATGACTGAATTTACAGGCACAGCAAACAGGCTGTCAAGGTATTTACACTGCATACAATTAGCGGCAGTGTATTCACACGTGGATTAGCTACAGCAAATGTTCAATCCCAGCTTGGCTCCAACTCTGTGCTCCCGTCCTTCCTCCTCCACCCCCCTCCCTAGTCTCCTCTCCCCATCATCGGGAGTCTTCTTTCTCCTCCCGGCCAGGGTAGGTGTTCTGGAATGACAAACTCAAGAGAATGTCAGCTGAGTCTGTGGGATTCCCTGTCCTCTCCCCCTTCCCCCCACGCCCATGATGCATCTCACAGCCAAAGAAGAGCAATTAACTGCTGTTTGGGTTGGGCTAGCTAATTGGGGAAATAGGAAGGCAGTCTCCCATGACATGGATAAGGGCCCATTCACCGCAGAATGGGCAAAGCCAAGGAGAGCAGCACTCGGTGTGAGCACTCCTGAACGCTTCCTGGAAGAGGTGAGAATTTCTAGGAATTTTCAAACAGTGTGAAAAAGAGGACAATGAAAGAGGCTGCTCATCATTGCACCCTTCGGTGGTGCCACTTCCCTTTCGGATTGGGTGGGAAGGAGCCAGCAACCCTGTATCCCTGTGGGGGCAGGAAGTGGGTTTTTCTCTTTGGGAGGATGGGTGGGGGGTGAGTAGAAGGGATGGCTGCATGGAGGGTATCCTAGGTCTGTGGTATCTGGAGTATGATGAGCATCGTTCATTCATTTAACAAGTCTTCAGCTGGTATCTGATGGGTCTGGATCCCCTATTCAGCGTTGGACCAACAGGAAAGGAAGGAGAGAGAAGGGGGGGGGGGGTGTGAAGGAGGTGCAATTAAGAGGAGGTGGGCTGAAGAACAGGATTCTTCAGATGTTCTCTGACAGCTGGAGATGGACAGAAAAGGAGCTGAGGTTTCAGCTGAGAGCGCCCCCCCTCCCCCATGCGGCCTTGACTTTCTCCCCACACCTCCCACTCCTGCCCGGGAATTAGCCCCTGGACAGACAGGCAGGAGGGGAGGGCAGCAGCAGGAAATGGGCCTGGGGGAAAGGAGTGATTACTTATCACTATTTTTTAAAATTTGTGTTTTAATTTACATACGAAAATATTAACTCGTGTGTGTGTGTGCGTGTGCGTGTGTGTGTGTGTGTGTGTGTGTACATTTCTTTGAGTTTTGACAAACGCAGAGTCGGAGAACCAGCATATCAGCCAAGATCCGGAATAGTTCCGGGGGCTCGCGGTCGGGTTGGTAACCTCCACGCTCGCTAGCTGCTGCGGTTGCCTGCGCTCCCGCCGCCGCCCCAATGCAATCCCCGCGCTCACACCGAGATGGATAACGGCGACAGGTGGAGTGGGCGAGATGAGCAGGACCCGGTGCGGAGACAGGATCGGAGGCTTCCCGCTCCACGTCCCAGTGTACACCCCTCCCGCGGCGTCTGGGAGAAGCGCTCCCCCACCCCCGCTCCCGGAGGGCCGGCTTCTGGCAGCGGAGTCCCGGGGTGTCAGACCCGGGCAGCCGGAGCCGGCCGGGTGCTCAGCGGCCGGAAAGGAGTGCGCCCCCCGGGGCGGTCTGGAGCGCCTGGCCTCCAGGGGGGAAGCTGGATGGCGCGAGGGGAGAGCTGGGGAGCAGGGGGTGGGGGGGGGAGGAGGGCACGGCTCGGCGCCCGGGTCCTGCGGACCGACCTGTTGGCAACCTGTGGGCCGCGGCGAGGGCAGGAGCTGTGCACGCGCCTCCCCGGCCGGCGGCCCCACGCCCTGCGCCGGGAGAGGCCGCGCTGGCCGCGGAAGGGGCGGGGGCGCGGCCGGGGGGGGGGGGGCTCCGGGGCGCGCACACAGCCCTGCAGACCGGCCGCGGGAAGCCCGCTCGCGCGCCTGCAGGACCGGGAAACCGCGGGCGCCCCCGGCCTTTCCCTCCGACCCCCGCTTCCGTCTCGCTCCCCCAAAGTGCAAAACATTGACAAAGTGTGCAGCGCCCCGCGGGCTCGGGTCCCCGGGGCGGGCGGCTGCTCCTGCCCCGCGAGCGAGCGCGATGGCACCGGGGCGCCCGGCCGGGTGGGCGCGGGCGGCGGAGAGCCGGGGTGCACGCCGCCACCGAGCCCGCGCCGGAGCCCACGTCCCTCCGCCACTGTCCTCGGGATAGATGGATCCATTTCTGCTTTCTGACATTTTCCTGCGGGGGGGGGGAAGGGGCGGGGAGAGGGAGATGGGGGGGGGGGAGAGAAAGAGAGAGAGAGAGAGAGAGAGAGAGAGAGAGAGAGAGAGAGAGAGAGAGAGAGAGAGAGAGAGAAGGCAGGCTGCTTCCCCCAGCCCTGTTTTGTTTTCTCTAATTGGTCCTGGGGGAGGCGAGGAAATTGGACAGAGGCTGGACCGGGCGAGCCGGGCTCCCTTTAATTGGCTCCTTTTTTTTTTTTTTTTTTTTTTAACTGGAGTGGAATCAAACAGGAGAGCGAGCGACAAAGGGTGGGAGAGCGAGAGACCGAGCGCGGAGACGCGGGGAGGAGGGGGAGGGAGGAGGGAGGGAGAGGGGGAGGGCGGGCGGAGGGAGGCGGGGGAGCGAGTGAGCGGCTCCGAAGGGGAAAGCAGCCCAGTGAAGCCCAAGTTGCGGAGCGAGCGGAGCGCTCCCGCGGCCCGGAGCCCAGCGGCCGCCGCGCGGAGCCCGGCCCGGCCCCTCCCGCTCGGCCCCCCCGGCCAGGCCAGGCGCCGGGCGGGGCGGGGACGATCCGCTTGGGGCGCGGCGCGGCCCCGCTCCCCGGAGAGCGCCGAGCCCCGAGCGCCGCGGCCGCGGCCAGACCCCGGGAGCCGGGCGCGGCGAGGGGAGGCGGCGAGCGGCGCCCGCGCTGCAGCCCGGGCCTCGGCGGGAGCGCGAATATTTTTCAAACGATTCAAACTTTTGTCCTCTCCCCGCTCCCCGCGGCCCGTCCTGCCTGGGATTGCTCTCCCGATCCCCGCGGGGCGCCCGGGCGCGATTCCTCCCCGGGCTCCTCGGGGCTCCGCTAACTTCGCGGCCCGGGGCGCCGGGCTTTCTCCGCTCGGCCGAGTCCAGCCCGCGCTGCCCGCCCGCTCCGGAGGGCCAGGGCCCGGGCTCCTTCGCCCCCGGGAGGCGCCCAGCCCGGCCCCCTTGGGTCGGGCCCTGGAGCCCTCAGCACCCGCCGCAGGACCGGAGCCCGCAGACTAACCCGCGCCGAGCCTGGCCTCCCGGCCACCGGCCAGCGGAGGGGCGGCCCCCGGGCGCAGGAACCACAAGTTTATTAGTCGTCGTTGGCCTGTTGGAGCGAAGAACCGCGGCCGAAGAGGGTCTCCGAGAGGAGAGCCCCGGGGACGCGGGGAGACTCGGCGGCCGGGCTCCCGGGGCCGGGGCGCTGGCGGCTGCGCGGGGCGCGCGGAGGCTCCCGGGGCCGGGCCCGCGGCGCTGCCGGAGGAGCGAACCGCGCCGCCGCCACCGCCTCCTCCTCCGTCTCCCGGCCCCCTGCGCCGCTCCGGGCAGGGGGAGACGCAGGGACATCGCGGGGCCCCGGCGGATGCGCCCCCCGCCGCCTCTCGGGCTGCGCCGCCTCGCGGGGATGAAGCAGCGGCCGTGAAGATGGAGGTGACCTGCCTTCTGCTCCTGGCGCTGCTCCCCTTGCACTGCCGAGCGCAGGGCGTCTACGGTAAGACCGCGTCCCGCCGCGCAGGCAGCCCGGCGCCCGCGGAAACTTTGCAAGAGGCGCAGAGCGCGCGGCCGGGGCTCGGGGGGGACCCCGGCTCGCCCTCCGGAGGGGATGCCCGGGCCCCCGCCCTTTCCCGGGGCGCGAGGAGACCGAGCGGGCGTGCTGCTCCGGAGCACAGGGGCGGGTCGCAGGGTCTGGCGTGGAGCTGGTGGTGCCAGGGCGAGGCACCCACTCTCTCACTCCCTGCCCGGGGCAGGAGGGACTCCGAACCCCGGAGAGCACCCCGTGGGCTCCGGCAGATCTCAGCGCGGGGGCCGGGCAGCGGCTGGCCCTGGAGCCCTGTTCACCCCGGCGCGGCCTCGGGCGGGGAAGCCGGGCGGCGTGTGGCCCGGAGTGGCGCGTGGTTGGCGCGAGAGCGGCTGCCGGCGCCGGCACGGAGGGAGCCGCGGGCTCGCCGTCCGCGATCCCAGGGAGGCTTCGCTTCCTGCGATCGCTTCTTGACAATTCGAGCGAGCGGCTGCCACGTTCTCTGGACCCAGAGCCTGAAGCCCGGCGTCTCTTTTCGGACCTCTCTGCAGCCAGTTCTTCCTGCCTCCCGTGCCGGCTACAAACCCAGCCCCACCTTCCTTTCCTGTGCGCGCGCACACACACACACATACATACACACACACACACACACACACACACATACTCTCACACACTCACACACTCACACACACTCACACACTCACACACTCACACACAGGCACCGTTCCCCCAAAAAACGCAAACAAGGCACATACCCACCCGCTACGCCGCCAAACGCTGCCTTCTGCCTGGCAGCTTTGCTTCCGCGTCCCCTGCCTCGCTTTTTGGGCGCTAAGGGGACTCCAGTCACCCCTTATCCCGTCTTTCCCGCGGGTTTTCCTCGGGAAAGGTCCCCAGAACAGGCATCCTGCCTCTCAGGGACCCTCCCTCCGACTTCTAGCAGCCCCAGATGCCCCCACCCCACAGCACAAAAAGTCAGTCTCTGGCCCAGGGGCCCCTACTTTGCTTCCTGCTGGCTGCAGGGCAGTCCGTGTAGGCCACTTTTTAATGATGGGAGCTGGGGTGGGAGGATTCTCTTTCTGAGGCTGAGGGCGTAATTCCTGCCTTTAAGATGGGGTGTGTGTGTGGTGGTGGTGGTTGGGGCGGGGGGGGGGGGGGGGGGGGAGAATTTGACCTGTTCTGTTGGTGCGGGTCAGAGGCTTTGTCCCTCCCCATACATTTTCGGCCACCAGCCTCAGGTGTAGATGCCAAATGCCTCCTTCTGGGGGTGCCTCACCAGGGGGAGGGGTGCCCTGGGGGGTTTCTGGGAGGTGACTTGCTTGGGTTTAATTCCCTGGGGAGGCTCGCCCAGGCATCTGGCCAAACTCTGTTTCTTAATTAGTTTGTGTGTCTCTTACTGCCTGGCCTTTATATAGAGGCCAGAAAAGGAAGGACGAGGAGGAATGAGAGAGGCTGAGTTATGGGGAGGAGACTGAGTGGGTCCCAGAGGCCTCAGCCCCGCAGGACAGGGAAGGGGGGCCCGGGGGACATATTCCTTCTTCTTTCTCCCGAAGGTTTCCCTTCAGCCTCACTGTTCCTTAGGAGGGAGCCTAAAGAGGGCCACCCGTGAGGTCTCCCGCTCTTTCTCACCACACCCAGGAGGTCTGGAGAGTGACTGAGAGCCCTCCTGTTTGCTGCCGCCCCCCACTCTGTCCTCCTCTGAGTGCCCTTGGGCAGATCTGGCATGCCCATCTCCCGGCCATCCCTTTCCTCCATTCCCTCCACCTTCCCCAGCCTTCTCCAGGGCTGCATGGGGCACATCTTGAGGAAGCTCCCTGGAGTCTACCTGGAAACCCCAGCAGTGAGGACGGGTGTGCGAGACAGGTGCAGTGGTCTCTGCAGACCCTGGTTTGAGTGTGCTGGGGCATTCAGAGGGTTGAGTCACTGGCTCATCTGCCCCCTTTCTGGGTGTTTTCTGCCCTCCCTGAGTCCAAGCTCTCTCCCTCAGAGTGGGCTAAGTGGGTTGTGTGCATTGGGGCCGTCCCTGACTCCTGGATGACTCTTTCCACCTGCCCTTTGAGAGCCTGGCTCCAGGGAAAGACCGGCGCCTCAGGGGAGTTGCTGGGTGGAAAGTCTCTATGGAGGTGGATGGAGAGAAAGGAAGATCTGGTTTGAGGAGGAGTCTAGCAGGAGGCTACGGAGTTCCTTGTGAAGCTTTGGCCAGATATAGCCAGAGAGAAGCATTGCAGGGCTGGGGCTGGGGCTGGGGTAAGGAGTAGTATGGAGAGCTGATTTTCTGCTCCCTCCCCCACTTTCCCTCTATTCACAAAGCAGATGAAGCAACTTGAGAAGGAGTGGAGTGTAGATGAGAAATGGTCCATCCCTATATCCCAGCACCCAGCATGGCGCCCGACACACAGTAGGAGCTCAGCAAATATTTGTTGCAAGAATGAAAGGCCATGGTTTGGGGGAAGTTTGAAGAAATGCTTCTTAAAATTCTTTCTTTCCCAGGTGTCTCCCTAAGATGGTTTGCACAGGGCAGTTGGGCATTCTTTGAGGGTCTCTGCTTAGGGTGAGTCACGGAGTCTTAGGCTGGTGTCTATAGACAGGGGACCTCAGGGTGCAGAAGGGAGGGAAGGCTGGGAGCCCAGTGCTGCCCCAGCAGTGAGGAAGGAGGCAGTTTTTACTCAAGACACACAAAAAAGAAGTGCGCCCTGGGGAGGGAGCCGCCAGTCCCTTCCCCCCTGCTCCCAGGCCTGTGTGGCTGAGGGAGGAGCAGATTAGCAAACATGGAAGCTGAATTGGAGAGAGGGAGGAAGCCTGGGATGTGGAGGGCAGACCTGGCCTGAGCTGGGAGCCTCTGCTGAGGCTGGTAGGAGGCAGGGACCTGGACACCTATGTCCGCTTCCCGCTGAGCGTCCTCTTGCTGGACCTGAGCTGCGCTGCCTGCAATGGGATGGGGGAAGCGCTCTCAAACTGGCCAGGTGGCTCCCCCTTCTTTGGGGCACAGATGCTCTAGCAGCTGAGTACCAGACCAGATGGTCCATTTGGAGCTGGTTCCCTCTTTCCTCGCAGCCTCCCAATCTCCTGGCAGTTTGTTGTGGTCCAGGGTGGATCCTGGGAGCTGCTCTCCGGCAGGCCAGGGTGGCGGGCTGCCCCAGAGGCCTAGTTCTGGGGAGAGGGAGTAGCCTGAGGGATGGAGGAGTATCCTCCACCAGGTTACCACCTCCCCTGGCGCATCTCCGCCCAGAGCTGCCGGACTTCCAGCGAGGGGCGGGCTGAAGGGATTCCTCTCCCTTACAAAAACACAACAAACCTCTGGACTATTTAATATGCAGGGATGGGAATTGACATTATCCTTAAGACAGGTTGTTTGCAACTTACTGGTGGAAGTCAAAATATTTCACCAAAGGTGTCATCAGAAACTACTATCCTATGCTAATTTTTGTGGGAACATGAAGACAGATGTTGAATAATTTGACAAGAGCAACATAGCTTACAGAATTATCACCAACTCCGGTTTTTTTCCCTCCTCTGAGGGTGCGGAGAAGGGATTTCAGGAAGTGAGCCTCCCAGCGCCGCCTTCTGGGTGTTGATCCAGGCGTGGGCGCCGGGGATTTTCTCTGGTTTCCGCCCCAGGCCTAGAAACTGCCAGTCCTTTCGGACTCTCCCCCGGGGGAAGGCATCGCATTGGAAGACGATGGTCCCCTCAGGGCTTAGGGCTTTCCAAATGCCCTCCAGAAGGCCCCGTGCCTCTGTCCTTCCTTCCTTCTCAGTTACAGCAACTGCAGGAGGCAGAGGGCCTTGGTCCCTACATCCAGGCGCTTTTGTTTGCTTTGCCAGCACTGTCTGTACCCCCGCATGTTTGTTGGCCCCTGAGCCTGCTTGAGGGCTCCCCAGTTCTGGAGTCAGACTCAATTGCCCCCTCCCTCCCCCTTAGGGTCAAGGTCTGCATGATGCCTCATCCGAAGAATCCATGCTTCCTGGCTGTGGGGGCTCCGGAGGCGGTGGGGGTGGTTAGAGAGGATTATATTAGCCGGGAAAGCACCCTTGAGGGGGCGGCTGCAGACAGACCAAGGGCCTACTTGTAATTGGCCGAGCTTGGCTGTGAGCGGCTGGGGCCGGGTGGCAAAGCCTCATTTAAAGCCCGGTATTAGCTCTGCTTTGCTGGAACATGGAGGGACGGGCGGGGGGCTCCACAGGGAGAATGGAGGGAGCTAATCACGGCAGCCAAGGCCGGCAAATGAATGATGCAGGAAATCAATACCTGGGTGTGGGAGTGGAAATCCGGGCAATGGTGGCGGCCGTGGCTTCTCCGGCTGCCCAGGAGGCAGAGGCGGGCCTGGGAGGAATGAGACAGAGGCAGGAGTGTGGTGGGCCCTCCTCTCCACGTCACATTCTCCCCTTACTGCCCCCAATCCTGCCTTCCTCACCCCTCCCCACTCCAGCCTTGCATCTCCTTGTGGCTGGGCTCAGGGAGCCTGGGCCAGGAGAGACCCCACCAGCAAAGAAGGGGGACCGGAGTTAGGATCTGGGGCCTCTCAGTCCTAAGAGAGATGCCCCACCCCTACCTTGCCTCAGGACACAGTCTGACTAGGTCCCAGGTGCAGGGGTGTGTACCTGAGGACCCTGCCCTGTGCACCTGGCACTGCCACTCCAGATATGGCCAGCAGGGGGCGGGCTCGGCCGCCACATTGCTCATTGCTTTTCCTGGGCTCTCTTGGCCTCAAGACTCCAGAGGGATGAGTCTTCCTCTAATTCCTTACCCTGAGACTCCCTAGGCCTTCTGTCGCTCCATGCCTCCCTCCAGCTCTCAGGTGTTCCCTCCCAGTGTCCCAGGGCATTCACCTGGGGCCAAAGCCACACTTCCTACTCCCTGGGCCAGAGGAGAGCCCCATGGGGGGAGGCCCAACTCCGTGGGTTCCTGTCCAGGTGGGGCTGTGTGCAGAGCAGGGGCCCCTGCCCTGGCAGTGCTGCGTCTCCGTGAACTTGCTGTGTGGCTCCTTCCTCCATCTTCCTCCCCATCGCCAGGAGACCCAGCTTTGCAGACATGCACCTGCTGATGGCAGGTACCAGCGGCTAGGGGGTTCCTGTTGTCTTCAAATACTGACACAGTGGCAAGAGCAATGCCTGCCTCAAAGAGGTGAATCCTTTTTGTTTTTTTAAACCATGAAATGTTCCTTTCTCCAAGTTTATGAGTAGCACATGCTCTTTGCAACAAACAAACAAACAAACAAACAAAAAATCAGAGAATGCATAACGATACAAGGAAGAACATAAAACTCACTTGACATCCCGCCACGCCTTCAGTGATGGCTCTTCCAGGCACCTTTTTGTGCAAAGAGGAACGAACCTCTCAGGGAGAATTATTGGTTTAACAGTAATCCTGGGTTGGTGTGTAAGTGCCACGTGCCTTGCAAGCATTTTCATTCTCTCTCCATTGAATCCCATAATATTCTGAGAGGTGGACATAGCAGGTCCTATTGCCCCCATTTAACAGATGAGGAAACCGAGGTTCCGATCAAGAGTTTGAGGCACCTGCTAAAGGTCACACAGCCGGTAGGAGGTGGCTCGGACATGGATCCCAGTGGATCTTCTGAGTGGGGGCAGCAAAGCAGTATGGCGTGCCCCTCACCACGCATTAACTCTCTGAGTAGTACTTCCCTGGAGCCTCCCCTGTTCTGGGAATTGACAGGGCTGCCGAGATGAATGAGATGGAGGTTCTGCCCTCAAGGAGAAGGGGAGGGAGGGGACTCACATACAAGATGGTGGCTCCTGGGAGATCTTGATAAATGCCGGGAGGCAAGGGCAGATAAAGAGCTGCGGGACTCAAGGGGGAGGGGATGACTTCCAAGGGCTATGGAGGAGCGGGCACTTAACTGTCCTTGACAAAAGGAAGGACGGACTGAGCAGGGCCTCCCAGGAGGAGGCAGAGGCTCGGAGGATGAGGCATGGGTGTGGGGGGCAGTGTTGGACCGGTGAAGGCACAGTAATAAAAATTGCTAATGTTTACTGCCTGGATGAGATCAGGAATGTGCATCGTCTTCCTTCATCCTCCCCACAGCCCTGGGAGAGTCATTCACAGCCCATTTAAAAAAAATTTATTTTTACTTTTATTTTTTAAAAATATATTTTATTGATTTTGTACAGAGAGGAAGGGAGAGAGATAGAGAGTTAGAAACATCGATGAGAGTCATCGATCAGCTGCCTCCTGCACACCCCCTACTGGGGATGTGCCCACAACCAAGGTACATGCCCTTGACTGGAATCGAACCCGGGACCCTTCAGTCCCCCAGCCCCCTATCCATTGAGCCAAACCGGTCCCAGCTCACAGCCCATTTTAGTGACTAGAAGACTGAGGGCTCAGAAGCTCCTTGCTCCAATGGCAGAGCTGGGCTCAAACCCAGATCTGCCGAAGGCAGGGCCGGTGTCTTGGGGAGTAGGCTGGAATCCTGGGTGGGGAGAAGCTGCTGGGAGGGCCCTGAGAGAGAACTGGTTGATGTGGGCTGCATTTCAGGCTGGGTGGCCTGCCGTGGTGTGTTTGAGGACGCCAGGGTCCGGGGAGGTCCAGGGAAGTGGAGTGAGAACCTGACCCAGGTGCTGGCTGTGAGAATGGACAGGAGAGTCTGGTACAGGGGCCGCAGTCATCCCACAAACACACGAGTGGAGGGGAGGTTCTGTTTGGAGCTCCTGAGATATTTGGAGAGAAACACGCTCTTGCTCCCCTAGACTTTCCATCCACACTGAGGGAGACAGGTAGTTAACAAGTCAATGAGGAAGTATATAATGTTGCTATGGCGATGAGTTCTGTGAAAAAGAGAAAAGCACCCAAGGGGACCAGGAATGGTGGACTGTGGTTCAAGTTCATAGACAGTGGTGGTGGTGGGGGTAGTGGGAGGGGTGGGTCTCCTTGAATAGGTGCCATGAGAACAGAGACTGGAAGCTGCCTGGGGAAGAGGAAGCCTGGTGGATATCTGCCCGAAGTGCATTCTGGGCAGTCAATGCAAAGGCCCTGGGGCAGAAGGCGAGTGGCTTGTTTAGCCTCAAAGAGGAGTCGGTATGGCTGGAGCTGTGAGCCATGGGGAGGGGAATGGGATGAGGGTTGGACAGTTAGTGGGGCCTGGTTGTTGAAGGCTGTGTAAGGCTACGTAAGGATGTGGGCTTTTATTCTGAGCTGAGGAGCTGTGGGAGGGTTTTGAGCAGAGGAGGGACATGAACGGACACCTTTTTAATAGAATCCCTCCGGCTGCCATGTAGAGAACAGGCTGTAGGGGGTTAGGTGAGGGGGAAGGAAGCCGGTTACAGATTCTTGCAAAAGACAAGGAAGGACTATGCAATCATTAGGTCCTACGTGCCGCAGGGAGAGCCCAGGCAAGGGCTGGGAGCGGAGCATGTTTTGCTCTGAGGTCTGGCATTCAGAAACCCAGGTCCGAGCCCCAGCTCTGCCTGCCTCAGCTGAGAGCCCGTGTTCCAGCTGCTTCCAGAGGCGTGCCCTCTCCCCGGTCAGACGGACAGCATCATACCCGCCGCGTGTGTTTGGGCGGAGCGTGCCAGGACCAGGCACCTGGGAAACCCTGAGCTGGCCCCGAGCAAGGCCTCCATCGGCGGCTTTACCTCCCTGGCACTGCCAGTGCAGTTCTGAACTCCGTGGGGTGCGGTGTGGGGTGTCTGGGAGAGATGTTGATGGGCCGGTGGACATGAGTGCCGGTGCTGAGGACAGAGACCCGCTCTGAGAGGTAGACTTGCCATCTGCGTTCTGTGCACAGAACTGCTGTGGGCTGAAACCATGAAGTGAAATAAAATTGTCAGGAAAGAGTGAATGGAATGAGAGGAGGAGGGCTGAGACCAGCACCCTGGGGTGGGAGGGGAGAGAGGAGACAGAGCAGGGAGGTAGGAGGGGACCTAGGGGACAGGGACTGGAAAGCCAGGAGCGAGGACAGAGTCTGAGGGAGGAAGGGCCATCTGGGGACTGGAGGCTGGCAGGGAGGCGGCTGCCCCACAGAGCGGCTCCTGAGGCCCAGAGAGGGTGCCCTGGGGTCCGCAGATCCGGGTCAGTGCGGAGAGTCTGCATTTCTAAGGAACTCTGGGGTGATGGATGCCAGTGCTGCGGGCACATGGAGCAACCTTTGAATGGCAAGGGCATGCGGGAAGGAGGGCTGGACGCACGTGGGCAGACTTGGGTTGGAGGGCCAGGTGGGCAGCTGGCTGGCTGCCTCGGAGGGACCCCGGACCGATAGTCTCACCTCGCTGAGCCTCAGTTTCCCTGCCTGGGAGACTGGCTCAGTCACTTCCACCTTTGGCGTTAGAAGTCCAAGTGATGGCACTCTGTAAACTCGCAGGCGAGTTTCACGAGAGCAGAGCGGTGGCAGGCAGATGGCAGGGAGCTCCGGGCGTGGGTGGCATGTGGAAGCCGGAGGTGCGGGCTGCGCTTTTGAGATATGTGGCAGGCCCGGGAGGGTGACTGCGGTTCCCGCCACGCGGGCCTGGTTCCCAGCCGATGCCCGTGGGGCGCTGCGGCCGCAGGGGTGAGTGACCTCAGGGGCTGGTGACCGGGCGGGCACGAGGTGCTGCTCAGCCTGCTTCGGAGATGCCCCCTCAGGTTCCCGTCTGGCCCAGACACGCTGCAGAGGTGCACTGATTACCTGGAGACTTACCTCTCCATCCCGGGGGCCTGTCAGAACCACCTGGGGAGCCTCTTCCCCAGCAGATGCCCGGCTGCGCGGACTCCCGGATCAGAAGCTCTGCAGGTGGCATCGAGGCAGCTGCGTGGCGCGGGCTCTCCAGTTGGCTCTCGGGCGCAGCTGGTGGAGACAGTGCATCGGAATGAGGCAGCCCGAACAGATGTCTCCTTCCCCGGAGCTTTCCGAGGGCACCGCTGGGTTTTCCAGGTCACTGCCCAAGCTTGGTTTCAATCAAGCTCCCGTGGACCCCGGGGTCTTTAATACACACACACACACACACACACACACGCACGCACGCACACACACACACACGCACACACACGCACACACACGCACACACACGCACACACACACACGTGTTATTTTTAAATGATAGACGGAGACTTCCTGTCTTAGGAGAGCTAACCAAGGCCCAGGTCCGGAGCTTGGGAGACGGACCCCCGCTTCTCACCAGGGTATTTCCCCGTCCCAAATCTGGGGTGGGGGCGTGGGGGTGGGGGCTGAATGAATCTGCCCAGAGGTGCTGCCCTCGTTGGTTTGCACGAGGTAAATTGTTACCTTTTTGAAACGTGGCCCTTTTGTTTATTCTCTTCTCCGTTAGGTTCATAAATAAATGAAAATTTCAGAACTGGACCACAGGGAAGCAATCCAGTGTCAACCAAGCAAATCATCACGGGCGCCTGCTGCGGGTCTGGGCGGCCGCGGGGCTGAGGCTGCAGGGGCGAGGGCACCTGCACCCGGGAGCGGGCAGGGGAGCGGAGAGGGCAGCCTTTTCCAAGGCCTTCAGCTCTCAGGGGGAGAAGCTTGCCAGTTGGCAGGTAGCGGAGCCAGGATTTGAACTCAAGCCTGCTGAATGGCGAGTCCCGGGCCCGCCGGCTGCTCTGAGGGGGGGCTCCGGGGCCATGTGGGCCGTTTCTGTGGCCGGGGCCGTGCTGTGGAGTCAGGAATCTCTGTTCCTAGGAACAAGGCCTCAGGAGAGGCTCCAGCAATGACAGTTGAGTGGCGGGCTGTCCGTGGCTGCGTGGTGGCTTCCTGGTCACTAGCAACCCGGGCTCCTTTCACTTGTCACTCTGCTCTGCTTACAGGGCGGTTCTCAAACTTTGCTTCAAACTGGGGAGTGCTTAAAAACCCCAAGGCCCAGGCCAGACCTCTTACCGATGCAATTAGAATACCTAGGGGAGGTAAGCAGGCCTTCTTAAAGATCCCAAGGTGATTCTCACGTACAACAAGGTTTGGGAACCTTTGCCTTAAAGCATTTTGCCACAAAGTCACCCCAGGGCTGCCCTGCTCAGTCGTCATGATACATTCCAGCCCTGGCCGGGGTGTTCAGTGGTTAGAGTGTCAGCCGTGCACCGAAGGGTTGAAGGTTTGATTCCTGGCCCTGATCATGATGTATGTCAGAGGCAACCAATCAATTTGTCTCTCTTACATAGATGCTTTATTCTATCGCCCTCTCTCCCCCTCCTTTCCCCACTTCCATTCTCTTTAAAAAATCAATGGGAAAAAAACATCCTCGCGTGAGGATTACAAAATAAAAAAAGACCCATTGCAGGTAGGAGAACGAGAAGGACGTTTAAAAGCGCAGGCCTACCAGCTGGGTCCGTTTCCTTTAAGAAGCTTTTCCAGAAACCCTCTCCCCGTGACTGCTGCTATAGCTCAGGGGCCTCTCTGAGCTGCAAGGGAGGCTGAGAACGCCTTTTCCACGGGCACATTCTCACCGAGGAGAATACCAGGGCTTAGTCAGAACGCAGGGGAGAATGGCTATTGGGTAGATAATGTCCCGTCTTTACCACAAATCCCCACCTCAGGGTCAGCTGGTGCTTCTTGAAATGAGAGAGGATTTAGATCTGTGAATACCACTCCGTCTCCCTCCTGTCTCTCTCCCCTCCTGCCAGCCTAGCTCAAGTGGTGGTGACAGTGGTAGGGGCTGGGGGGTAGGGGAGGAGGCCTCTGGCTGCTCTGAGGATGCCAGAAGGAATTTATAGAAAACTGAGACCTAGAGCAGGGGAGAGACTTGCTGGAATCAACAAGATATTCATGTGAGGGTCCCCGCTTCCTGTCTGCAGTGCTCTCCTCCCCTCCTTCCCACCCCACACGCCACTCACACCTCGTGAGGCGGTTGATTTCTGCTGGTTGCTACCTTTCCCCTCTGGCAATGGCTCCTTTCAGTCCCGGCCACAGGAGAGCTCTGTGCCCCCCCCCCCCCGGGGCTACGCCAGAAGCCACCGGCCAGAAAGTACTGCAGAGATGATCTCGCTCATCTTTCGGTTTCAATGTCTGTGGTCCTTTGTTGTTGGGAAGTTCTCATTGTCTTACCTTAATGCAACTTGCTGTAACATAATCTCTCCTCAGAAAGATTCAGGAGCTGAGGCCTCTGAGCCAAACTTGAATATCTCCTTGGCCCTTGGCCCTGAGACTTTTCCTATGTGATTCTTAAGTAACTGTTAACAAGGTTTGGGAACCCTTGCCTTAAAGCATTTTGCCACAGGGTCACCCAAGGGCTGCTCTGCTCAGTCATCATGATACATTCTAGCCCTGGCCGGGGTGTTCAGTGGTTAGAGTGTTGGCTGTGCACCGAAGGGTTGGAGGTTTCTGAGAGAGACATTGGAAAAATAGAGGTGGGGAGGGAGCTAGATTCTGGTACCTCATCTCCCTGGGTTTGGTTCTGGTCTCTGCTGGAGTGGTGATCTTGGGGAGGTCAGTTTACCTTCCAGCAAAATCTGTAAGCCCACAGTTCTGTGCTGTGGTGAGGTCTGGCTCTACTCTCCTTTCTGGAATATGGCACAGGGTAGACATAGAAAAGGTCATGAGGTGGGGCCTGAGGGTGTGGCAAGGAGAGACCACAGCCGCCAGCCAGTGGCCTCAGGTGGCCCAGAGCAGATCTCTGGGATTCAGTGCAGCAAGAGCTAGACCAGAGACGGTCAGTGGCTTGTAAGGACACACAGCAATTAGGTACCGAGGCTGAAATGAAAAGCCATGCTGAGGGACTCCACATCTGGATCTTTCTCATTCTGCATAACCTTGTAGGCTCAGAGGAGCCGGGGCATGTCTACACGGTATTTATAAGCTCATTTTAGGCCTGTAAAGCTACAATCCTCCTCCCACCCCAGTAAGCCCCATTTTTATCCCCAGGCTCATTGCGTCCAAACTCGTTGTGGGTCCAGGACTCCTGGTTAGATGTTAGAAGCCCTTCATGAAATGTTGGAGCCCAGGGAGGCCCCATGCGGGTGGAGGAGGCAGCCAGCCTGGCTCTGTGACCTGGAGGTTGCTGCTCTTCTCTGCCCACAGCCCATGGCTCACTGTAGGGCAGCCGACCCGTGAGCCCGCAGGCACCGGGCCTGTTTCAGGAAGGCTGCTCTGGGAATTCCCCGCAGCCCTCGAGCCCTTCCCGGGGCTCAGGCTGGTTGATCAGATGAGTTGGATCTTGAAGATTGGAATCGGGTGAGGAGGTTTCCAGAGAAGTGATAGGCGGAGGTAGAGGCTTGTGGTAGGGTAGGTGATATGTGTGTGTGTGTGTGTGTGTGTGTGTGTGTGTGTGTGTGTGACAGAACAAGGGCCCTGCGTTGTGACCACGTGAGGGATTTAATAGGGGCACCATGGCGATCAGAATTGGCGTGGCCGTGGGTCTCAGTTTGGGTCCCCCAGAAGCAGACCCTGAGACACAGAGCCACATGCAGGTGGTTTGTTTGGGAGGTGAGTGCAGGGAGCTCAGGCAGGAGAATGAAGACACGTGACAGGAAAGCAAAGGGAACCAAAGCAAGGTGCATTGTCAGGGAGTCACCTCCACGTCTCCTAGGACCTGGGGACACTGGTGTAAAACACACACTTCAAAGTCCGCCCATCATGGTGAGGGAGCTGGGGCAGGTGTACCCCAACTCCCATCTGTCACTGGGTGCGGGCTGCTCCTAGGGGTGCTCATTCCTGGCGCCCACTAGCTCGAAGGCTGCACTCAAGGTGGAGTGACCGGCCTCAGGTGTGCATGGCCGTGGTCAGGGGAGCGGGGCTCCGACAGCGTGGACTGCCTCCGGCCCAGCCTTCTGTCTTCCTCTCCAGGACCAGCCTGCTTTGCTGAGCTCTTTGTTCGCAGATCTTGTCTTCGGGCGGCACGCGTAAGCCCTGATTCCAGGTGGAAAACAGACCTGTGAGCTCCTCATTTCCTTCCTCGGATTCTGTGACTAGAGTGCCAGCCCGTCAATTTCCCCAAGACCTTCCTGGTAGAGCCCAGGCGCTCCCTGAGGGACCGAGGGCCTCACACCTGGGGAGGGCAGGCTTGGGGGTCGCTGAGGACAAACCCGGTCTCCAGGGCCCTCTGGTCACTGCCAAGGGGCATGATCATCAGCTTCCCACCAGCTCAATCCAAAACGGAGAGAGAGGTGGGACCATTCCTGACACTGGCCGATTGCCCTTTCTCCGCAGGCAGGATGCTGTGTGGGTAATTAGGCCGATTGCATTCTGTCCACTTCCCTCTGCAGGAAGGAGCCTCCGTGGGTAATGACCTGGCGAGTCTGCACCCGGAATACCCCCGGGGCCTATGAGTCCACATCAGAGCGGCGCCTCCATCCTGTTGTGAAAGTCTCTCAGGCTCTTCCCTACCTCCCAGGACCTGAGATTAATTAAGTAATTAACTACATTTTTCTGGAGCCCTCTCCATGGGCCCGCACTGTTCTGGGTGCTGAGGATGCAGCAGAGAACAAGACAGAGGGATGATGGGGAGTCACAGGCTTATAAAGGGACAAAGCCAGGAGAGAACTTGGGGCAAATCTCATCATTTGTCAGAAGAGAAACCCGAGGCTGAGAGAGGGCCAGAGAAGTCCTCCGTCTGCACAGCCCATCGCAGCCCGGCTGGGAACCGGGAAAGGTCAGAGGTTTGGGGCTTAGCGGTCCCCGGGCCCTGAATGCTCAGTGTTTAGAGGCGAAGGGTTACGCCACGCTAGTGGTACTGCTCTGCCTGCCAGTGGACAAACCCTCTCTCCCACATTTACCTCCCAAGGCAGATCTCAGCTCTAATTTACAGAGGGGAGTGTGTGTGTGTGTATACATGTATGCATGTGTTTGCTTGTATGCATGTATGTGTGCGTGCATGTAGAATCAGTGGCATTAGGTAAGCTGCTCTCACTGGGTACCTCCACGGGAGCTGAAATACATTCCTATGTTCTCTCTATCTTGCATGTGCACTTTATCTGTATTTTTGTGCACATGTAAGTACACATGGGCATGCATGTGCTGAAGGTGTGTGTGTGCACATTGATGTTGCACACAAGAACATGGAGATATGTTTAGGGGGCCATGCTTGACTGTGGGGGACTACAGATCTCTTTGGGGGCCTCTCTGGGTCCACCTTTTTCCCATTGTCTCTCCTGGACTCTCTGGCCTTGGTTCCCAGGAAGGGAGAGGGAACAGGCCGTCAGCTGGTGTTTATGTCCAGCCTGGGCTATGGCTGCCTCATCCCTTCCAAGCGTCCTGGCGTGGGGGCAGGGACAGGCCAAGGCTGGCCTGGAGCTCCGGGCTAATTTTCCCGGCCTCCATCGATCCAGCAGCTTCTCCCGAGTCTATTAGCAGTCGGCGAGTGAAAATATCCCCCATCGTGAGCCCTGACCTGAGACAGGGAGGAATCCATAGCAATTTGTTCAAACAGAGGAAAGCGGTTCCCTCTGATTTGTATTCCAATTTATTCCAGGCAGGAAGGGGGTCGGGGTGGGGAGGGGGCAGACCCTGGCACTCGGGAGCTGGGCCCAGGCCTGGCCCGCCGGCCCCCATGCCAGCCGGGGTGGCAGCTGGTGCTCCCCATGGTGCCTGGGGGAGGTGGGCCCCAGCAGGGGGACGGGAAGAGCGGCCCGCCAGCCTTCCCAGCAGGCCCCGCTTGGCTGGAGAGATCAGTTGTGGATTTGGTTTTCACAAAATACAAAGCCGCCCACTTGGAGCCTCTCTCCGGGCACTGGGGACTGTGCCAGGCATGCGCTCACCCGCTGCGCCTGTGCCAGGGAGGGGGCTGGGCTGGGCGCAGGGCCCCGGCGGCCCCAGCTGGGCGGAGTGGCAGGGGGCCTGTTCTTCTCGAGGCCCCCACCCCCCAGCCAGCCTTTCAGGAACAGAGTTGCTGAGGCTCAGAGGGGACCTGCACCCTGGCACCTGTGCGGGCGGGAGCCCTCACCGCCAGCCCCTCACCAGGGGAGCCCCAAGCTCATCTTCATGCTTTGTTCCTGGTTCGAGCAAATTGGGGCTCCCTGGTGGCCCAATCAGGAAGTCTCATTTGAGCTGACCTTTATTAAGCTCCTACTGTGCGCTGGGCCCTGGGCCAGTGCTGCCGAGTACCTTGTCCTTGCAGGGCTCAGTCTTCCTCGTGTGCCTCAGTTTCTTCGCTGAAGCTCCCATGACCCCTGCATACTTCTGTCACCTCCCCCACCTGTCTCTGCCGTCTTGGCCTTCCTCCTGAGAATCCGTTCTCTCTCCCACCGCGGGTGGCGCTGCTGAGGGTCTCGGGTCTGAGGGCTCCGCAGCCCCCCCTTTCCAGGGGGACCCTCTAAACAGGCCAGCTCTTTTCCTTCTGGGTCACTTCCTTTCGCCCCATCTCACCCTCCCTTCCCCACCAGGGTCCACCCCCAGGGTCCAGGCCTTTGCAGGGGTGGTGCCATGGCAACCACAGAGGAGGATTCTGGGAAGGGTCCTCCAAGTGGTCCTGCAGCATCTCCCCCTCCCCCCACCTCCTCCCCTCATCTGTCATTGTCCCCAGGGAGGGGAGTAAGCAGAGAAGTTTGCACCGAGGTGTCAGCGGCTAGCAGCTCTGAGATCAGCTGGTGGCATATGACTAGCCAGGCCCCATGACATCACCAGGGTCTAATTTCAGGAGCAAGCAGCCAAATATATAAAAGTGGGTGAATAATCATCTCTGTGGCTCAGGTGGGAGGGTAGGGAGGCAGTGTGGCCTGAAGGATGGGGTGGAGGCTTCTGAACCGGATCTGGGTTCAAGTTCTGCCGTAGCTACTCTCTACCTGTGTGATTGTGGAGAGATGATGTCCCGTGCCTCAGTTTCCCCATGCACACGATGGTGGCAATAACAATAGCGCCTTCCTCAGGGTGAAGAGGAAACGGGGGACTCTGGAAAGCCACTTAGCCCAGTGCCTGGCGTGTGGGGAGTGAGCGCTCCGGCTCTAAGTGAGCGGTTCCAGCACCAGATTGGCTCGGGAAGCTGGGAAGTCACAGAGGCCGCCACCACGGAAGTGTCACATGAGGCTCTGGGTGTAGGCCAGCGGCATACTGTTGGGGGAAAGGAGCAGGACCTGGAGCTGGTGCAGGAGAGAGGGTGACCGGATCCCAGCCTCCCCGCGTTCCTCTTGGGGAAGTTACAGCAGGAACGCTGTTCCCTCTGAGCTGACTTTCCTCCTGAGGGGCACCCCCGCCCCCAGCCCCTGGGAGCCTGCTAATGGCGGTGACGTTTCCGGCTGGCTGTGATGGGACTCCGGTCCGTGGGCCTCCCCGTCCCAGCACTTCACTCTCCTCCCGCACCTGCTGGCTTCAGGTCAATTGCAAGTTGTTCAGAGGCTCAGCATTATAATCAGATCCGACGGTGTACACCACTTACGTGGTTTCTAAAAGTTTAGCCTGAAAAGGGGAGAAACCCTTCAGTGATGGAGAGAAAGATGATGAGAATAATTAATGCCAGTGTGGCATTTCCTGATTTATAAATATACCTGATGCTAAAAAAAAAAAAAAAAAAAAAATATGTTTCTAAACTTCATGCTTCTCGAATTGACTCTTGAAAAATATGATTGTTCCTCCTTTTCAGGGGTATAACTTGCTTCCCCTTCCGGGGGTGTTCGCTTTGAAAGCGGCACAGAGAAGCGAACAAGTGACAGTTTGATATGCCGGGTGTTGCCGGGCGTTAGGAAGAACGCAGAGTGGGGAGAGGGAGTGAGGGGGTGGAGGTTGGGCGGCCCATGCTGTCCTAAACAGGGTGATCAGAGAAGGCCTCTCTGGGGTGATGGGGAGACTCCGGAAGTCTGGGAAGAGCCATCCAGCAGAGGGAGCTGAAGTGCAAAGGCCCTGGGGTGGATGTGGGCTTGGCCCACCTGGAGAGCAACGGAAAGCAGGTGGCCACCTAGGGAGGAGGGCAGACAACGTGCTATTGAAAAAGGCTTGGCGCCGAAACCGGTTTGGCTCAGTGGATAGAGCGTCGGCCTGCGGACTCAAGGGTCCCAGGTTCGATTCCGGTCAAGGGCATGTACCTTAGTTGCGGACACATCCACAGTAGGGGATGTGCAAGAGGCAGCTGATCGATGATTCTTTCTCATCGATGTTTCTAACTCTCTATCCCTCTCTCTTCCTCTCTGTAAAAAATCAATAAAATATATTAAAAAAAAAAAAAAAAAAAAAGGGCTTGGCTTTGACTCCACTTAAGTTGGGAACCGAGGTAGGGTTTTTTGTTTTTTTCTTTTTAAATATATTTTATTGATTTTTTACAGAGAGGAAGAGAGAGGGATAGAGAGTTAGAAACATCGATGAGAGAGAACCATCTATCAGTTGCCTCCTGCACACCCCCACTGGGGACATGCCCGCAACCAAGGCACATGCCCTTGACCGGAATCGAACCTGGGACCCCTCAGTCCGCAGGCCAACGCTCTATCCACTGAGCCAAACCAGTTTCTGCCCGAGGTAGAGTTCTGAACAGAGGAGAGAGGGATCTGACTTTGTGTTGTAAAGGGATCCCTCCGGCTGTGTGTGGAGAAGAGACTGCAGCAGGCAAGGGGGGAAGCAGGGTGGACCCACCGGGAGGTGCTGTGGTTCTCGGGGCAGGACACGGCGGCGGCTGAGGGGCCAGGGCCAGCCTCAGTGTTGGAGGTGGAGCTGAGAGGGCTCGCTGGTGGCTGGCTGTGGGTGTGGGGGAAGGAGAGGCCAGGGACGGCGCCTAGGCTTCAGGCGGACGCTCGGTCAGCAGGGGACAGTGTGCTTTCACTAACGGTGGGCGAGGAGTGGCTGTCAGGCCTTGCAGCAGTTGGGGGCATAAGGCTGTCCTCTGAGCTCAGTGGGTGGAGAGAGGCATCAGGCTAGTCAGGCCCTTACACCTGGTTCCCTGGTGTTTAACCCCCGGCCAACCTCCTCCCGCCTCCTGAGTTGGGCGGGTGAAGGTCTGGCCTGGAGGGCTCTGCAGAGGCGTCTTGAAGAGGTTTTCAGCAGTCACGTCAGGGCACCCATCATCCCACCCCCAGAAATCCCCAGCAGCCTGGGTCAGAGTGCTGCTGCCTGGGGGTGGCAGGCGCCCCCGAAATACTGTCCTTCCCTCCCTGCCCTCTGTCCTGGGGTCTCAGGCCCTACCCGCGCTCAAGCTGCAGGATTGATTTTGCTTTCAGTGTTGTTATTGTTATTATTACCCACTTATGCAACTTCCTAGTGGGGAAAAAGGAAGAAACCCAGTGGCCATCAAACATCAATCGCTCATTCTCAATTCCTGCCCATTCCTGTCGATATGTTTTTGCATAGCGGCAAACAGCGGTCCACTCTGCGACTCCATCTCCCGCGCACGCACGTCCGCCGTATTGACCGAGCCCTCCGCCCCGCCACGGTGACCGCCCTGGGGCAGCCCCTGCATTGACTCACCGGCGTTGGGTCACCATTTCTCCATTTGCTGGACGCGGGGCGGACTCCAATGGCCCTTTCTCCTAAACAGCCCGGCCGTGAATATCCTCATGTTATTGTCTTTTCCTTTAAACGGTTTCCTTGGGGCCCGTGCCCCCCGAAGGGAGAGTGCCTCATAGGTCCTGGGCGAGGGCAGCGCCATGGTTCCCGTTTCGCACGGCCGGGCTTCGCCGCAGAAAGGTTGAGCGAGGCTGGCGCGCGGCCCAGCCACAATGGACTTCACAATTTTAATTTGTTTTCACCGGTTGGACGGTGCACGACCGCCTGATTCTTAACTCGCAGGCCTCACTTCCTGAAGCCACACTTGGGCTTTTCAGCTCCTAATGAGGCCTGATTTGTGCAGAACTTTGCAGTTTACGCGTCGCTTTGTGGTGTGTCATCTCACTTAAGACGCTCTGGGCCTAATGTTGCCGGTCTCTGTTTTATATGGCGAACGTGGGCTGAGTCAGGTTCAGTGCCGCAGGGAGCCTCGGTCAGCACCGGCAGGTGTGGCTGGGAAGGACTCCTGCTCGCTGCCACCACCCCTGTCTGTCTGAGGGCCCCGGTCCCCACATGTTCATTCCAGCCCCAAGCCAGGGCCTGAGCCCCGTGCCTCCCCTCCTCTCCCGCAGCCAGGCCGGCGGCAGGCCCCAGGCTGTGCGCCCCGCACTTCCAAGATGGGGTTCCGAGCTGCTACTGGGCTTTGGGGTCAGGTGGGGCTTTGGGGTTGTTTGCTTCAGTGAGGCCACTGCCCCCTGCATGCCCTGGCTCAGGGCTGGCCCAGACTCCATGTTCTGGGTTGGGGGCTGGGCCTGGCAGGATGGCTGTGGTCCCACCCAGCAGTGTCCCAGTCCCGTTGTTGGTCACGGCTACACTGGAGCCTCAGGCCCCAGGGGACAGGGTCACTCAGGTGACTGTCGGGTCCTCATTGGACACTGCAATGATGCTGCAACTCTCAGACTCAGGGGTCTCCTCCTGGCAGACCCCTGAGGTAGGAGTTTGGTTTTACTTTGTTCCTTCTAACTAAACTTCTGGAGTATCTATGAGGTAACCATGCTGAACCTGGTAGATTCCACTCCTACAGTATTTAACACCCACAATAGAAAGCACTCTAGACCAGAGGGTTACATGATTTGCGCCAGGGCACACAGCAATTACGGCCACAGCCTGGATGAGAACCACGCCTGCAGCTTTGTCTCTTCCAACCCCGCTCCTCCCCTGGACCTGGGTCGGTAGGCATGCTTTGGCACATGGGCACTCGGTCATATCTAGTCCGATTGCTCTCGGGGCCCGGGGCCATGTGAACTGCAGAGATGGGGTCCCCAGGACCAGCAGATCTTGGAGAGCCTGGGTAGCTAGGACCCACACAGGGACATTTTACACAAGTGACCCTGTGTCCTTGGGTCCCATGTCCCCAGGCCAGGCAGGCTCAGGTCCTGGGTTCCAGAAGCTGTTCTCTGCCTCGATGGGGGGCAGCCTGTCCTCTGGGGAGAGCTTTCCTCCCAGGGGTCTGCTCTGTTAGCCACCATGATAGTCTGGCCCCTCAGGATTACCGCCCTTGGTGTTCCCCCCAGAGGAGACCTCCTCATTCAGTCTCACACCTCCTCCTGCAGGCCCTTGGCACGGGTTCCCAAAGGGGCCCGGACTGTATTTCCAAATGGGGAGGGAGCTGAAACTTACTGAGCGCCTACTAGATAATAGTCATGGTATTCTGTACCCAATGTGCATTATCTTTAATCCACAGCCCAGAAGTTACTGCCGTGTTTCCCCGAAATAAGACATCCTCTGAAAATAAGACCTACTTACAGGTTTCCTTCTGAGTGAAATATAAGGCATCTCCCTGAAAATAAGACCCCCCCCCCCCAGGCTAAACATGAGAGATTTGGTCCACTGATTCTGAAAGAAATGGAGTCACAAGAAATTCACCAGGAAATTCAGGAATTGGATTGTTAAGATGATGACAAGATTGTCATTGAATAAATGAGTAAATTCTCGGTACTGTAGGATTCAGTTTGGTTTGTGTTGACAACTACCGTACTACTGTACCATATACAGGTACTAAATTTCCTTTATTTTCATTTAACAATAAATGTGTACCACATTCGTTTCATGGAAAAATAAGACATCCCTGAAAATAAGACCTAGCACATCTTTGGGAGCAAAAATTAATATAAGACACTGTCTTATTTTCGGGGAAACAGGGTACCACTACAGCCTCTCATGTAGTATTATCCCCATTTTGCAGATGCAGAAACTAAGGCTTCAGGGAGTTAAATAAATGACTTGCCCAAGGCCACATAGTCATTCGGTGAGAAATAGAGCCGTACCTCCTACCCCTCCCACCAGGGCAGCCGCTCAGACTGGCAGTTACAGCCGTGGGTGACGGGTGCCCCACCTGAGGCCTGTGCCTTTCTGCTCTCTTCCCGAGCGTCCTGCCTGCACTGCTTCGAGTTGCCCCAAGTCCCCTCGTTGTTGAGAGCTTTGATCCCAGCGTTCTGGGGCCCACCAGGGAGAAGTCCCTTTATCGTGTCCCCCAGGGGACCTCAGAGTCCTCACTGACAGGCTGCCCACGGCCTGGCCTGGTATCCCAGAGTTCCACACGGCGGGCGGGCTGGACTTCCACTGCCGCTCAGACAAGGCGGAGTCTATGAGCATCAGCTGGCACGCTCCGAACCCGCGTGCCTGCCGAGGAGGCCAGGAGGTGGGTGTGGTGCCGACCATTCCTCGGGCCTGGGCACAGATGGACTGTCCACCGCGCTCAGCGAGGAGGCTGCCAGGGTGTTGGCTCTGCCAGGAGCGCCGGGCTCACATGGGCCCGGCAGGCTGGGCAGGCAGCAGCAGGCCCTGCATCTGACGCCGGAGCGCAGCGAGGTTTTACGCTCCATTACGGGGACACTGATCCGCTCGGCTGTGCCTGCTCCCGCACTCAGTGACAGCACCCTGGTCCCCGGAGGTCAGCGACACACGCACTCGGGCCGGAGCCAGAGGGGAGGTCAGCTGAACAGAGGGCTGATTTTGATGAGCAGAGAAGCCCTGGTGGTGCGAGCAGACTCCGGTGTGGTCTGCAGCGAGGGAGGGCAGCGTCTTCAGTGCGGAGCGCTGGGCTGGGCTGGCCTCATGGGCTCCGCAGCCCAGCGCCGAGGGCAGGGCGGTTCACCAACAGACGCCCAGGAAATGTTACAGAGCAATCGATGGATCAGTGGCACATCATCGGGCGACTGTGTGTGCCTCTGGAAGGGGTGGGAGGCGGGGAGCGAGAGGGAGGATGGCGAGGGAACTGGCTTGGACCCCGGCCTAATGACCTGAGAGATCGTCCAGGGCGGACAGGACGCAGTGTGCTGTGCGTCTCCTCCGGAGGACCCGCAGGAAGGCGAGGCCAGAAGAGATGGCCGTTTCAAACTGGCTTCCCCTCATAGGATTGGAGCCCCTCCCCCCTCCCCTCCTTCCCCCAGACCTGGGGGGCCATCCTGGCTGGCCGTGAACAGAGGACAGGCTCAGCCAGCTCCGAGGCCAGCCCGGTGGGTGGGAGGCCAGGGCGAACCCCGCGGTGGAGAGCACGGAGGGCGGGTCCAGCCAGGTCCATGGGCCACGGGGGCGGCCCTTAGCATCACCCCGGGGAGAGGGGGGCCAGGCGGAGCGGGAGAGCCTCCCCCAGGCCCGGCCGCCATCCTCTGAGCAGCTAATGAAAAGAGAAAAGCCGTTAATATTTCAGCATTGTTAACCTCACTAAATTATTTAGTGCCCATTTGCATCACATGCATAACAGGATCGATAAACGTGTGTGTACCAGGAGCTGGGAGGGCGGAGGGGGGACCGTGTAAAGGAGGCTGCAGGGGACTGTCCCCGCAGTGACCGGTCCTGCGTGTCCTCCCCCTTGTGGACACTCGGGAACTGGAAAGGCGTGGGGCTGAGCACAGAGGCCAGTCAGACAGACAGACAGACACCCAACCAGCAGGACCTCCTTGGGCAACTTACTTAACCTTGCTGAGCCTCAGCTTCCTCATCTGACAAACGATAATAGACTTGTTATGAGCAATAAATAAGATAATAGATACAAAGCACTCAGTGCAGTGTTTGCACAGAGTAAATTGTTACGTCATGTGTACACTGTTGTGCTATTGCTATGTTATGGTGGGGGAGGCCAGAGACTTAACTCCAGCTCCCGGCGAGCCCTCCCTGCTTCCCCTCTGCCTCTCCGCAGGCCTGTAGCCCAGCTCCCCCAGACCATACACCTCCCGAGGGCAGGCCTGGTGCCCTCGCTCCCCGCTCCCCTGCCCTCCAGTCCCTCCCACTCATGAGGATTTGTTGGATGATGGTCTGCTGGGAGCCAGGACCAGAACACAGACCCCGGTTCCATGTGGCCGGGCCCAGAACACTCGGCGATGCCGCGGGAGGCGGTTAGGGCCGTGGGCCTTGGCCTGCCATCTGGCCACGGGGCAGCTAGAACCAACTCCAGGTGGGGAAGTCGCAGCCCCTTCTCCTTTCTCTCCTTGCCCTCCCCCCACTGTTTGGAAGTCCCCTGCCTGCAGACACCCTTCCCCTGAAGGAGGCAGGAGCAGGGAGCAGGACAGCAGCCCCCACGTGGCTGCCATTGACCTTTTCAATGTGGGTGGAGGGAACCTGGCGGAAAGCTGATGGGGCTGTGGTTCAGGTTCCATGCGCTGGCTGTCTGCCCGCCTTGTTTGCTCCGCATGTTCTGCTGCACCCCATGCACTTGTCAGCACCCTCCCCCTGGGCTAAGGCCAGGAGGACGTTCTCTTATGGGGGAGGGGGTCCTTGATGGAACTCCCCTCTAGGTTCCACTGAGAATCCCTTCGGAAGCCCCGTGGGCAGGCTGAACTAGCCTTCCCGTGAGCCGTGGAGTGTGTGGCTTCCTCACTGGCCCATTTGAGGTGCCTTCTTTTGGGGGGAGAAAGGAGTGAGCTGATTGGCCAGGAGCACTCTGCTAGGGACTTGCTATTTCTGCCTCAGCCGTCCTCTGGTGAAGCTGCCCCATGGGTGTCATCTCTCATGCCGTTTCCTATTCTCAGCCAGGGCCTGGCGTGTGGTGTGTGCTGGGGCGTGCGTGTGTGTGTGTGTGTGTGTGTGTGTGTGTGTGCGCGCGCGCGCGGTGGGGGGTGTTACTTGACTCCAAAGCCTTAGTTTTGTGTTGAGCATCGGATCAGCACTTCTCCGCTTGTTAGATACAACACTGCTGTCTCTCAGGATGCTAAGAGGCACTCTGTGAAGACAGGGCTTTATGGTCAAATACACTTGGAATGCACTGGATTGAACCAAGTTAGCGGGGGTGTTTGCTGCAGGACTTTTCAGAGCCTTTAACCAGGTCCTCTGAGTGCCGGGCTCTGAGGAGAGGGGGCAGCGTGCAGCGTGGCGGTGGACCATGGATGGACACTTGCGTCACACAGGCCGGGGGACACCGTTGTCCTCTTCTCGGGGGGCTATTGATAGAGCGCGGAAAGCGAAATGAGACCAGAGGCAGGGAAACAACTGGCTCCAAAGTCCTGGCCTGCTTTCTGCCCGCGATGAGAAACCAAGCAGAGGCCACCAAACCCTGTGGCGCCTCCGGAATTCCCCGGGAACCTGGTACCGATTCGAGCTCCGAGGCCGCGTCTGGAGAGCCAGAGCTGGCGGGGCCGCCTGGGCCCGGGAAGGTGCTGACAGGCTCCCCTGGCGACCCAGGGCGGGGCTGGGGCCTCGAGGACGATTGGGCCGTGGACTGGGTTCCAGGCTACCCGGCGGAAGGCCTGGGTTCGAGTCCCAGGGCTGCTCTGGGCCAGTGAGTGACGGGATTTCCTTCTCCCCGCCTCCGTCTCCTTCAGTCCATGGGCCGGCGCTCTATCCACTGAGCAAACCGGCTAGGGCTGCACATATTTTTTAAAACCCTCACCCAGGCCTAGGAGAAGGCATTATTGTTCGCACGTTATAAACGAAGAGGCCGAGGCTCAGAGAGATTCAGTCGCTTACCCAGTGTCACCCAGCCCGTGGGGAGCAGAGCCAGGAATTCGTCCCAGGCCGTCCGCTCTCTCCGTCTCTCTGAAGCCGGCCTCCCCTCTGCCCACTGTCCCTGTCGCATGCCCCTGCTTTAGAGTCGTCTTAGCACCAAGCGTACTCGGAAACCACCCGGTTCGTTTCTGTTTTTCTGTTTGCTACCGTTTCCCCAAAGATGCTCTTTCCGAGCTGGTCCCTGGCTCCCCAACCCCCTCCCCCTCCCCAGCCACGTCAGCACCGCAGGGCAGCGGCTCAGAGAGCGGCTCAGAGCATTGGCTGTTTGGCGGACGAGATGGAGGGATTATATTTGTCCTGGGGCCTCTGACAGGGGCCTTGGCCTGGTTGCCTTTGGAATCAGAAGATGATGCTGTTGGCAGTGCCACCCTGGGGCGGGTGGAGGGGAGGCTGAGGGCAGGCGGGACAGAGCCCCTTTGGGGGCTGCTACGCTGGGGGTTTTCCTATGGTTCGGGGTTAGAAACACAGTCCAGACATTCCGGGGGTGAGCAAAGTGTGGGACGCTGACTCAGTGGGGGTGGTGGGGGAGGGGGTGAGCCAGGCTGGTGGACAAACTGAAACGCCAAGGCCGGGGCTCTGGCTACCTTGCTGCTGGCCAGACTCCTCCAAAGGGAATCTGAGCCCTGGGAGCGGCAGCCATGGCGGGGCTCACCCAGGATTCACAGCCAGAGGCAGAGGGACAAGGACCTGAGTTCACTGACACACGGGTCGATGCCTTGCTGCTGTGCCGGGGGAGTGACCGTACAAAAGGAGGGTTGTGTGGGTCAGCCGGGCGCTTCCTGGAGGAAGCTCACACTTTGTGTTCAGGCTTCATCTCACCCTGTGCCCCTCGTTAGGGCACGGGCTCTGCGTTCACTCCCTGTGCCCCTTGTGCCCGACAGCTCTGCCTCCTCCCCTCCCTCCCCCGCCCCCTGTGAGCAGACAGGTGTGACTGGGGTTCTGTCCTCCTGGGAGCCCACACCCTTGGGGGGTGGGGCTGGTTGGCCTTTAGGTCCAGGGGAAAGGGGGGCTTTTTCAGGAGAGACTGAGGGGATGAGGGGAGCAGTTGGGCACAAATGTGGTTCAACTGACTCAGCCTTTGCCTGTTCCTAGGGTCTGGGGAGGCCAGGGTGTGTGTGTGTGTCGGGGGGAGGGAGGTGAAGCTGGAGCGTGAACAGCACCACAGTCACCCCATCTTGAGGCAAGAGGACCAGCGTTTGCACCGGTGTTTGCAAGTCACTGAGTGGGTGTGCATATCGGGGAAGGGTGACCTCCTGGGCATTTCTGAGCCAAGAGCTGGCTAAGGGCAAGTCCCTGGGAAGGTGAGCACTGCACCCACAGCCACCACTCAGAGCAGCGGGTGGAAGCACTGATGGATGCAGGAAACTGGGTGGAGCACCAGCAGCATCCCTGCAGGGCTGCTAACGCGGTGATGCTCACTGGGTGATGATAGTCTGTACGGTGGTACTCACTGGGTGGTGACCTGTCTGTACAGTGGTGCTCACTGGGTGATGATAGTCTGTACGGTGGTACTCACTGGGTGGTGACCTGTCTGTACAGTGGTGCTCACTGGGTGATGATAGTCTGTACGGTGGTGCTCACTGGGTGATGATAGTCTGTACGGTGGTGCTCACTGGGTGATGATAGTCTGTACGGTGGTGCTCACTGGGTGGTGACCAGTCTGTACAGTGGTGCTCACTGGGTGATGATAGTCTGTACGGTGGTGCTCACTGGGTGATGATAGTCTGTACGGTGGTGCTCACTGGGTGATGATAGTCTGTACGGTGGTGCTCACTGGGTGGTGATAGTTTGTACGGTGGTGTTCACTGGGTGATGATAGTCTGTACGGTGGTGCTCACTGGGTGGTGATAGTCTGTACGGTGGTGCTCACTGGGTGGTGATAGTCTGTACGGTGGTGCTCACTGGGTGGTGACCAGTCTGTACGGTGGTGCTCACTGGGTGGTAATAGTCTGTACGGTGGTGCTCACTGGGTGATGATAGTCTGTACGGTGGTGCTCACTGGGTGGTGATAGTCTGTACGGTGGTGCTCACTGGGTGGTGACCAGTCTGTACGGTGGTGCTCACTGGGTGGTAATAGTCTGTACGGTGGTGCTCACTGGGTGATGATAGTCTGTACGGTGGTGCTCACTGGGTGGTGATAGTCTGTACAGTGTTGCTCACTGGGTGACCAGGCTGTACGGTGGTGCTCACTGGGTGATGATAGTCTGTACAGTGGTGCTCACTGGGTGACCAGGCTGTACGGTGTTGCTCACTGGGTGACCAGGCTGTACGGTGGTGCTCACTGGGTGACCAGGCTGTACGGTAGTGCTCACTAGGTGGTGACCCGTCTGTACGATTACAAAGCCCCTCCTCCTCACCAGCTCATGGAAGAGCACAGGTCTCCTGCAAGGACGTGGGATGGGGAGGAAGTGCCCCTGAGTTCCCTGCCTCTCTGGTTCTGGCCTGTGGGCTCAGAAGATTCTTTCTGAGCTCCCTGGGGTCAGGCCTCCAAAGAATGGCCTGGGAAGGAAGGCCTGGCTGACCCCTCCTCAGACATGCTCAGGAGGGAGTCTCAGACCCCTTCTCGCCCTGGGGTCTAAACCTCCTGCTCTCTGTCAGCTCCGGCCCAGGCCCAGATCGTCCACGCGGGCCAGGCGTGTGTGGTGAAAGAGGACAACATCAGCGAGCGCGTCTACACCATCCGGGAGGGCGACACCCTGGTGCTGCAGTGCCTCGTCACCGGGCACCCTCGGCCCCAGGTAGGCCCCCATCCAGCCTGTGCGGCCCCTTCTCCCTCCCCACCCCTACCCCCACCCCTACCTCACCCTCACTTACTCCCACCCCCACTCTGGGATTGCAGCTTGAGGAGCCGAAGCAGGGGACTAGGGGTGACAGTGGCAAATACACAGAAGATGGGAGATGGGGCTGGGGAGGCAGCTGGAGAATGACCTCCCTGGGGGAAGGACTGGAGGCTGCGGGCTTATTCCCCTGAACACACTGAGGGCCAAGGGGAAACACCGAGTGTCGGTTATTCGATTCCAGCCCATCCCTCGTGTCTGTGAGCAGAGGCACCCTCAGAGGCACCGTCAGCCCCTGTTAGAGGCCAGGGTGCCAAGCGCCAGGGGAGGGGCTTTCTCCAGGGCTTTCTCGTTGGCTCATCACAACCATTGTTTTTCCTGCTACTTGGGCTCCAACCTGGGCTCATGTTTGGAGACTGAGGTTCAGGGAGGTTAGGTAAACTCCCAAGGCCACACAGCTCCGGGGCAGGTGGATGCAGAATTCGAATGCAGAGCCAGTGTTCTCTGCCGCTGGGCACCCCTCCTCCCAGGGCATCGTCTTTGGATCGGGGACGCCAGGAATTACTAGCAACATTGAATACAATCTCTACTTTCGGGGGCTTCTGGCAGACAAGCCCTACACTCTGGAGATTAAAAGACGCAAAGCAATTAGAAAGCAACAGATGCCGGCAATCTGGAAATGCCAGGTGAATCCTGCCCCAGCCCAGCGGAATGGTTCAGACAGGAAGCCGAGGCTGGTTATCGCTGAGAGCTGCTGGGGGGGAGGGGAGGGGGGAGGACGGGGGCTGGAGGGAGGGGTGCAATTTGCCGGTGAGCTGCCGTGACCTTTAAGAGCAGCAGAAAAGGTTTCGATTGGATCCTAGAAGGAGAGTGAAATGCGAAATCCCTTTTTCAGAACAATTTCGGGAACGGGTGCTTTCGTAGGCTGGGCCTTGAGGCGAGCAGATGGCCAAGGAAACCCCCCAAGGCTCCTCCTGACACCACGACGGCTGCTTGCTCCTCCTCAGGGGCGTGTGCAGAGGCGAGAGCAGCGCTGCCAGCCCGCGGGCCGGCGCTGTGTCAGGTGTGACGATTAGGGACGGTTCTCCCTGACGCCAGGGAGGCAGCTGGGCCTCCTCTCCCTGAGGCTGCACGAGCCATCTGTGGGGTCCCCTGTGTCTGCGTCATCTGCGGCTGCGGCTGTATGGGCGAGCCTCCGTTTTTCTGTCTCCATCCCCGGTTTCATTGTTTGTCCTGCTGCCTGGGCTCCACCCCCTGGGCCCCTGTTGGACTCTGTCCCACCTCATTCCCCACAGACAGCCCGCCTCTGAGGCCTTCCTTTTTATGCCCATGCCTGGGTCTCCTCCTCTCTGCTCCTCATTGCTCCGCGAGGCCAGACTTCCAGTCCTGTCCTTGGTCCCCTGCAGTGGATTCTGCCTGGCCTCCCATTCTCCCAAGTCTCCCCCTCCAGCCCATTCCTGCACCCTGACCCCGATCCTCATCCTCCAGCCAGCTACGCCCTAGCATCGCCCAGCTCAGAAACCTTCGGGGGCTCCCTGTGGCCAACCAGACTCAGCCCAGGCTCCTGGGGGTAGAATCGAAGACCTCCCACAGTCCGGGCCCCCGCCTTTCCTGCCTCAGCTCCCACAGGCATCCTCCTCACACCCTGAGTTCCAGTCATACATCCGCCTCATTCCTGTTTTAACCACTGCGGCTCACAGGTCATCTCCTGAAGCGCCTTCCGATCCTCCCCTTTTCACTCATTTCACGACGGCAAGTGTTTACTGAGTACCTGCTGTGTGCCACGCTATGGGGCACAGGGTACAGCCAGGGTCCTGCTGTCCGGGAGCATCTGGTCTCCTAGGGGAGCAGCCCCATCTCATGGCCCACCGTGTGGGGGACTGCGCGGGCAGGGCACTCTCCACTCAGATGTCAAGAGAGGGAACCCCTCGGGCCAACAGGCAGAAGGAATCCATAGCGAGGGTGCTGAGCAGAAGCTGAAGGACCTGGTTCCTGGAGGGCGGGGAGCACCCGGACCTCAGGGGAGTAGGGTTCACGCAACTCGGAGGGGGCGTGAGTGGAGGCCACAGGGCCGTCCATGGCTGGGAGCTGGAGCTGGACTCCGTCTAACGCTGGAAGCTCACACGAGGGGCACCGCCTATCAGTGGAGATCAGAGACCTCTGGCCCACAGCCCAGCTCCAGTTTCTTGGGTGATCCTTGATCGTGTCCCATCCTCTAAGGCAATGTTAACATGGCCATTTATTGAGTGACTCACATACACTGAGTGGCCAGATTATTATGATCTCTGAACACATAACAATCTGGTCACTCAGTGTATATCCGAGATAATAAAAGGCTAAAATGCAAATTGTCCCCTCAACCAGGAGTCTGACCAGTAGGCAGGCCGTACAACCGTCTATGTCCCCTCCCCTTGGCCAGGCTGACTGGACCCCACCCATGCATGAATTCATGCACGGGACCTCTAATACACACACACACACACACACACACATACACACACACACACACACACACACACACACTGAGTGGCCAGATTATAATGCATTTAGAGATCCTAATAATCTGGCCACTCAGTGGATACCAGGCCCCACACCTAGGTGCTTTACACACTTTATTTCTGAACATCACAACAACCCTGCAGAGTGGGTATTATGCTACGTGATATAGTTACCTATATGTGCTCCAAAATTAGGGGCTTAAAACAACAAGCACTATTGTCTCCTGGGTTCTGTGGCATAGGCATGGCGCAGTGGCTGCGGTGGCTGGCACTGGCTCCGGGTCTCTCACCGGCTGTCGTCATTAGAGGCCTGACTGGGGCTGGCACACCCCCTTCCAGGCCACTCCCAGGTGCTGACCCGAGGCTCCCTTCCTCCCTGTGGGTCTCTCCATAAGGGGGCTCATGACATGACAGCTGGCTTTTTCCAGAGCTAGAAAGCAACCAAGTCTTCCATACCCTGATCTTGGAAGTGACGTACCATCATCACTCCTGCCCTATTCCGTGGTCACACAGACTATCCCTGGTACTGAGTGGGAGGGGCCTACAGAAAGCTGTGAATCCCAGGAGGCAGGCATCATTCCAGGCCATGGTGGACACTGGCTACCACCTGGCCCTCTTGCACTGTACTGCCCCGGTCACCCCAGGAGGGCGACAGTATTCTCCATCCTACAGATGAGGAAAGGCAGGCAGGAGAGGTTGGGTGACCACATATCCATGCTCCAAGCACTGCACATACTGCCTTCTTTAAAGCCGTATCCATCTCACCCCGGGTGCCCCAGGCTCTCTGCTGCCACGTCCTACCTTGCCTGCACATTCCCTCAGGCCTGTTTGGGTTGGTTTCCTAGGCCACTTGTAAGCTTATGAAAAACCACGGGACTGGAGGGGAGACACATTGCAGGGTTCAGCCTGGAGCCCCTACCCTCAGTGCGGAGTCTGCAGCTGTCCCTCCCCTCCCCGCCTGTCCAGGTGCGGTGGACCAAGACCGCCGGGAGCGCGTCCGACAAGTTCCAGGAGACGTCCGTGTTCAACGAGACCCTGCGCATCGAGCGCATCGCGCGCACGCAGGGCGGCCGCTACTACTGCAAGGCCGAGAACGGCGTGGGCGTGCCGGCCATCAAGTCCATCCGCGTGGACGTGCAGTGTGAGCTGGCCGCTTCCCGCCCGTCCTGGCCCCGCCCTGTCCATCCTGGAATCCGAGACCCCTCCAGGGGCTCAGGCTGGGAAGGAGGATGGGGGTGGAAGACAGTAGACACCTCCTCTCGTCCCTGCTAGAGAGGGAATCCCTGCAGCTTCCCACGGTTCCTCCGGTGTGTGCTGCGCTATGCCACTCACACTTTCCCGTCTGCAATCCCTTATGGATCTCGCAACATCCCTGCAAGAGGGCGAGACGGGTTGGAGTATACCCATCCCACAGATGGAGAAACTGAGGTACCAAGGGCTCATGACGTGTTCAGGGCCATAGGTCTCTTCGTTACGGTCCAGCGCCCTTCCCACACACCCCATGCCTTTGCTTTTGGCCCAGGGCAGCTCTGAAATGTCCTTCCCCCACCACAGGCAGGAGCAAGCACCCCTCAGTCCTCGCTGCCTGAATGGGAAGCCCCCAGTCCCTACCTGCCTCCGTGGATATTCCCTTAAACCCAAGAGGCTATCTCCCAGCTTGCCACCCGCCTCTGTGCCTATCCAGGCTGACCCAGGTACCCAGCACCTGTGGGGCCAGGCCCAAGGGCCTGGCTTATACAATCTTTATATATATATTATTGATTTTTTTACAGAGAGGAAGAGAGAGGGATAGAGAGTTGGAAACATCGATGAGAGAGATACATCGATCAGCTGCCTCCTGCACACCTCCCACAGGGGATATGCCCGCAACCAAGGTAAATGCCCTTGACAGGAATCAAACCTGGGACCTTTCAGTCCGCAGGCCGACGCTCTATCCACTGAGCCAAACCGGTTTTGGCTGGCTTATACAATCTTAATGTCTACAATGAACTTACCCGTTAAAGACACCTCACACTCCCCCAGTGGAGCACGATAGAGTGGTGAGCAGCGGAACCCCAGGTCCTATCTTCTGTCCCCCATCAGCCACCCAGGGGCGGCCTGTGGGATGGAGGGTCATTTCTCGAGTTATTGGTGCTGGCAGGGCTGGCAGGCACGCCCTGGACTTCATCACTGCCCCCCCCCCCTGCCCGTGGCCTTCGCAATGACGTTTATCTCAGTGGACTGCGGGGGAGGACAGCAGGCTGGGATGTGAAGGATGAATGCCTGTGGGATGATGATGCCTCCGGTTCACAATCCTGGTTGCACCTTAGAATCTGTGGGGGATCCTTTTTTAAAAAATGCTGATGTCTGGGTCCTGCTCTCAGAGATTCTGATGTAATTGACTGGGGGTGGAGCCCTGACATTAGGATTTTTTTCTTAATTGAGGATTAACCTACAGGCGATAGAGTGCACTAGTCACAAATGTATAAGTGAATGAATTCTTACATGTGTATGTACCTGTGCACACACCACCCTGTTCAAGAGAACCTCCAGGAACTGGAACGTTCCCTCATACCCCCGCCGCCAGCAATCTTCTTAGGGGCAATCACTCTTCTGATTTCTGACACCGTTAATGAGCTCTTCCAGGCATCGGTATTAAAGAGGAAATCTCCATGCGATTCTATTGTGCAAACAGGGGAGAGAACCGCCAATCTAGTCCAATTTACTACTGAGGGAACTGGCAGGGAGGGACTTAGGCAGGCCTCGCTACAAATTAATAGCTAGCCTGGGATTTGAACCAGGGTTTCCTCATTTCCAGGCTGCATCTGCTTCCTCCATCCCATGCTGGGAGGGTGAAGACAGACAGCCCCTGTTCCGGTCCTAGGGAGGGAGGGACAGTTGGACAAGCCCAGTCCCCTGGTTCTCAAGGTTGGTCAAGTGTGCAGGGCCGGGAGTGCATCTGGCTTTCCGGAAGCATCCTAGAGGGTGGCTCAGCGTTTGCTGAGGGCCGTTAGGAGCCCAAGCCCGCCGCCTCGGGGTCACCCCGTCCTGACTCCCCTGGGGCCGTGTCCTTGCAGACCTGGACGAGCCGGTGCTGACGGTGCACCAGACGGTGAGCGACGTCCGGGGCAACTTCTACCAGGAGAAGACGGTGTTCCTGCGCTGCACCGTCAACTCCAACCCGCCCGCCCGCTTCATCTGGAAGCGCGGCTCCGACACCCTGTCCCACAGCCAGGACAACGGCGTGGACATCTACGAGCCCCTCTACACTCAGGTCAGGATGGCCGCCGCTGGCCCGGCCGCCTCAGGGCTCCCCCTGCCCTTCCTCCTGCACCCAGCCAGGGAGGGGCAGAGGCCGAGGCCTCGCCGTCTGCGGTTCTTGGGACTGCCCTGGCTGGAGCAGGATGTCCTGACGTCAGACGCTATGGGGCAGGCGAAATCGGGACGAGAGCTCAGGGAACAGTGATGGGGACAGGAGAGTCCTCGGGGCAGCAAGTCCTTCTGGAACCTTGCCAGTTAGGAGAGGCGCCCCCTAGAGGCAGGCGAGTCATCCCCTCCTGCTGCTGGCTGTCGGAGTGTTGGAACCCTTTGGGCAGACACAGCAGGATTCGGGGGGCAGAGAGATGACTCCACTGCCCATAGGCCCCCTACAGTCCCCAGAAATGGGGATGAAGCAATGCCCCCAGGGAGGGTTTCTGCGGTGGCTGCCGTGGGGCTAGCTCCGTATCTGTGAGAGCAGGGCTCCCTCCTCACTCGTCCGTTTTCCAAAGTGGAGACACGGAGGCCTGGGCCTGGCCAGTGTGCACCGGGGCAGTCTCAGACCCAGGAAACCCAAGGTCTGGAGAGGGCCCCCCTCAGGCTCCCTGGGGTAAACGGAGTGGAGATGGGGAAGGATAGGAACCTCCGTTAGTTAGCCCCCGGTACTGGGTAATGTGAGGGACCCGGGAGACCCGAGCAGACCCCTCACTCCAGTGGCCCCCTGCTGCCCAGGGGGAGACCAAGGTCCTGAAGCTGAAGAACCTTCGGCCCCAGGATTACGCCAGCTACACCTGCCAGGTGTCTGTACGCAACGTGTGTGGCATCCCGGACAAGGCCATCACTTTCCGGCTCACCAACACCACGGGTACAGGCACTCCCCGCCCCACCCTGGCCCCCTGAGCCGACTCCCCGCCCGGAGACAGTGCCTCGCCCCGTACAGGACTCTGGGCACATCCCTGCTCCCCTCCGCCTTCTCCCCTTCCTTTCTCCTCCCTGTCCTTCCCCAGCCCCGTGGTTTTCCTAGCTCCTGTATCCCCACGCCCAGCCTTGCCTCCCAGCCCCCTAAGACCCCGCCTCCTTGTCCTCTTAGCGCCACCAGCCCTGAAGCTGTCTGTGAATGAAACTCTGGTGGTGAACCCTGGGGAGAACGTGACGGTGCAGTGTCTGCTGACAGGCGGTGACCCCCTGCCCCAGCTGCAGTGGTCCCATGGGCCCGGCCCGCTGCCCCTGGGGGCCCTGGCCCAGGGTGGCATCCTCAGCATCCCTTCAGTGCAGGCCCTGGACTCCGGCTACTACAACTGCACAGCCACCAACAACGTGGGCAACCCCGCCAAGAAGACCGTCAACCTGCTGGTGCGATGTACGTGGCTCCGGAGGGGGGGGCACTCAGGCAGACAGGGTCCCTGTCCTCCGGGAAGGACCGATGAAGTGGGAGAGGGGCCTGTCAGCCTCCTCTTGGTAGGTGATATATGCTGAGAAGGCATGTTCCAGGCTTCTATTTCCCTGCAGATAACAGGGTTACATTTTGTGTAAAGTTTTATTTACAAATTACAATCTACATTTCTAAATATAAACTCAACTGTCTGAGAGGTAGGGAGGACTAGTATTGAGTACCTACTTTTTTTTTTTAGATTGGGAAACAGGCTGCAAAAAGCTAAGGATGGACTTCCAGTCTTTAGGAGAAATTTCCTGATGTTCTTTTTGTAACTGGTCTCCACATGGTTCACTGAGTTATAGTGAAAATAACACATTTCCACGTACCTCGTGTGTAAATATTTGCTAGCAAAGCATGTTAGTGAGTCTGAAGATACTTATTAAATGGAAAAATGATACAAAACTTGGAGTATGATCTAAAGAAGTACAAACACTTTCCTTACTAAACCTCCGCCTCAGTAGTTAGCAGTAGCTGCTTGGTGTGATCTTGATTTTGCTTCAAGGGGGAACTTTAAATTCTTCTTGTGTAGCTTTAGGTTATTTTATTTTTTTAAAAAGACACCGCTGTTACCAGCTCTTTAGCACTTAAAAGTAAAATATAGCTTCTGCCAAATTCGACGGAGTCTTCTGAAGAAACGAACACTTTTTGTTGATGATCTTTCACTGACCACTATCTGACTCTCCTCATGTGAAGAAGTTAAGCCTCTATTACTTTTTACTCAATCAGAGCAAGAAAAAAACAGCCAGATTGTGACTGTCTGATGACTACTTTCCCCTTCGATGGTACTTTTCCCATCAGAAGATTCTTTTCTCCACCTGTTTACATTTGGCCTTTACAACCTGAGTTGATGAGATCTCAATTTACATCCAATACTTATGGCCACTTCTTTTGTTAAAATATATTTGTATTGATTTCAGAGAGGAAGGGATAGAGAGAGAGAGGGAAATAACAATGCTGAGAGAGAATCATTGATCAGCTACCTCCTGCATGCCCCACACTGGTGATCAAACCCACAACCCAGGTGTGTGCTCTGAATGAGAATCAAACCATGACTTCCTGGCCAGGCCCTTATGGTCACTTCCCCTGGTGACATACAGCTTGCTTTGCCCAACCCAGCAAAGGAAGGGTACCAGTGGCTGTGGAATCAGTGTCCTGTCAAATTAGCATCCAATAGTAAGAGTCACGTCTAACTCTTGCATTACATCAAACAATATTTAGATTTTAAAAGAGGCCAGACCCTTTGCTTTGTAAACTCTGAGCTTTAATGTAACTGCATGTAAAATTATTCTATATGGCTCTTATTATAACCATTACAATAACTTGCTGAAAAGAGTTAAATAGCCCCCAAGAGTAAAATGTTCAGATTAAAATCTCCCCTCAATTTCCCTCAGTCCCACTGTCTAGGTAGAACCACTATTGCATGCTATTGCATCCTTACAAAGTTAGTGTTTTGTTCATTCAGGGTTTCAAACAAGAACACAAATAAGTAGCGTGGTGGTTAAGAGCACGGGCTCTGAGTTAAACTATCTGAGCCTCGGTTCACTCCTTGGAAAGCAGGGACACTAATGTGCCTCCCTCACAGGCCGCGGGAAGATTTACATGAGTCAGCCTGTGTAAAGTGCGTGGAACAGTGCCTCTCACCAAGTGTGTGTTCAGCAACAGTGACTCTAATGATTACAAACCCACTGTTCTACAGCGAGCTTTTTTAAACTCTTAAAAACACATCTCAACAAGTAGGACAATTTCCAAGCAAAATGATGGTTTCGTGTGGCGGTGGCGGTGGTGGGAGGGTGTCTCTCTCAACCTGCAGGAGGGCCACTTTGAGGGCAGGCGCTGGGGCTGGGTAGGAGTGGGACACTGACCCTGGCTTTGGGCCAGCCCCAGCCAACCTGCCCTCCCCATCCGCCTGCAGCCATGAAGAATGCCACATTCCAGATCACCCCGGACGTGATCAAAGAAAGCGAGAACATTCAGCTGGGCCAGGACCTGAAGCTCTCGTGCCACGTGGACGCAGTGCCCCAGGAGAAGGTGACCTACCAGTGGTTCAAGAACGGCAAGCCGGCACGCATGTCCAAGCGGCTGCTGGTGACCCGAAACGACCCTGAGTTGCCTGCCGTCACGAGCAGCCTAGAGCTCATTGACCTGCACTTCAGCGACTACGGCACCTACCTGTGTGTGGCCTCCTTCCCGGGAGCACCTGTGCCCGACCTGAGCGTGGAAGTCAACATCTCCTCCGAGACAGGTGGGCGGCCAGAGGGGCAGCGGGAGGTGTGAGGGAGCTGGAGAGGCCCACAGGGGGGGAGGGAGGGGTGCAGCAGCTTGGGAAAGGGAGGCAGAGTGGAAAGATTGCATTTGTTCATGCCACACACAGTGAACAAGCACCTGTTATATGCCAGGCACCGTGGTAGGTGCTGGGGTTGAGAGGTGGGCAAAACAGACTCTGCCCTCATTGAACTAAGTAGGGAGGCAAGCGTTTTTTCAGATAGTCCCATATATGAACATGCCAAAGCGTTGGCTAAGGTAAATAAAGTCTTTGGTCTGAGACCTGAGGAGGGGTGGGCTTTTGCTAGGCAAAGGAGAGCAAGGGAGGGTGGAAGAGACAGGCAGGCTGAGGCATCAGCAAACAGCGGCCCTGAGGCAGGGCGGGGCGGGGCGGTCTGGAGAACCAGCAGGGAGAGTGTGGCTGGGGGCGGGAGTGAATGAGCGGAGGGGCCCGCGGGGCCAGATTACACAGGGGCTCTGGGTGTCTGTTCCAGTAACAGGAAATAACAATAATGAAATAATAGTGGCTAACGCTTACGGAGTGCTTACTATGTGTCCTGATGGTTTTATGTTTATGTTACTCGCCTTCATGATTTTCCTTATGGGACAGAGAGTTGAACGTCAGTTTTTAGAGGCGAAGAAACAGGCTCAGAGCTTCCCTGAAGAAGTCCCTGCCGGTGGCTCAGTTGTTTGGAGTGCTGTCCTGTACACCAAAGGGTTAAAGATTCAATTCCTGGTCAGGGCACATACTTAGGTTGCTGGTTTGATCCCTGGTCAGTGCATACATGGGAGGTAACCGATGGGTGTGTCTCTCTCACATCGATGTTTCTCTCTCTCCCTTCTTTTCTTTAAACGTATCCTCGGAGGAGGACTAAAAATTAAACTTACCTAAGGCAACATAAAGTGACACAGTAGTATGTGATGGAGCCAGACAATCTGCCTTCAGAGCCTGACTCTGCCAGCCCTGAGGAGTGTAGTAGTTAAGAGCCTGCACTTTGAGGACAGGCGTTAGGAAGGGGTGGCTTTGGAGAGGGTTTCTGGAATCTCATTTCCGTCCCCGGCGCATTGCGCCGAGGAGCTGGCTGGCTTCGGCTAAGCCTCTTGCACTCTCTGGGTCTCTGTTTCTCCTTCATGAGACGCTGGATGAGACAGCCTGGGTGGCCCTTCCACCTGGACATCTGCACAGGGAGAGGGGTCAGGAAAGGCTTCCGGAGCGGGGCTTTATGAATGGGCCAGGCCTCCACAGGTTCCGCAGATTTATTTCGCCAATCATTGTGTGCCAGCCCTGGGTGAGGAGCTGGGGACCCAGACACGAACGCCACAGCCCGTCTCAGAGCCCGCTGCCTAGCTGGGAGAGACATCTGTTGGGGTAACGCAGGAATTGGAAGGGCAAACCTTAGAAAGGAGCTAAAGGTAGGGTCTGCAGAGCATCCTGGGGGCATGGGAGGAGTCCCAGGCGGCCAGGCATGCCAGGGAGGAGCCATGCTCCATGTGAGCATTTGCGGGGGCGGGGGGGGGGGGGCGTGCGGAGGAGGGGGAGAGTCGAGGGATGGAGAAGAGGGATGGGGAACCCCCGTGGTGTATGAGACTTGGCTTGTCAGGGAGTGTATTCCTTATAAGTGGGCCCCGCAGCTGGGACACAGGACAGGAGAGGAAGGATGAGGCTGGGGTGGCAAAGGCCAGAGCACAGGGCCTCCCTTACAGCCGGGAGTTTGAGCTTTAACCTGAGGGCAGTGCAGCCTCCCAGGCCCTTAGTGTGTGGGGTGAGGAAGCGTTGGGAGCTGGGATGCTTTATAAACGGGAAATCAATGGCTCACAGGGCCATTTCCTCCATTTGGTTCAAAAGCCTAATTAAGGCATGGAAGTTGTTTTTTTGTTTTGTTTTTAATCCTTACCCGAGACTAATTTTTTTTTTAATTTTTTTTTTTTTTTTTTTTTTTTTTACTGATTTTAGAGAGAGAAGGGAGAGGGAGAGAAACATTGATTGGTTGTCTCCCATATGTACCCCTATAGGGGACAGAACCAGAAACCTGGGTATGTGCCCTCACACGGAATTGAATGTGACCTTTGGGACAATCCTCCAACCAGCAGAGCCACCCAGCCAGGGCGAGGCCTGGGAGCTTTCTAAGGGCCCGTGGAAACAGTGTAGTCCTGGAAATAGAAATTAATTGGCGCCAACATACAAAGAGAAAGCTGCAAAATTAAAGCCAGTAAATGTATAAATGTTTATAGAGTGTAAATTATGCTAACTAGATAACTGGATCTCAGCATGCCTTGTAGAGTTATTTGCAATTTATATTTAATGTAGGACATTTTAATTCGTTTGATATGATGCGGGATGGGACCCATGGAACTCTTTAAAAGCCCCTCCATTTGGGCATTATGCTGCGTGGGATTAGGTTTGGCTGTGAGTAACAGGAAAACTCTTAATAAAAGTGGCTCGAACAAGTTAGCTGTGCATTCCTTCTTCAAGCAGAAGTGAGCAGTCCAGGCTGGAATAGCGGCTCTGCTGCACCCTGTCCCCGGGCGTGTCCCCCCCCCCCCCACTCCTGCCGCCTCCCCCACAGGGGCAGCGCCAGCTGCAGCCACCGGCCTGCATTCCAGCCTGCAGGCAGGGGGAGGAGGGTGGCGGGACTCCCCCTTTTTGGAGACACTTGCTTTCCGTCAAATCCGGCTGGCCGGAATTCAGTCTCCCGGCAGCCACAGGCAGGCTGGGAGATAGTGTTTATTCTGGCCCTTGTCCTGCTAAAGCCCAGATGTTGGGGATACAGACTAGCCTTCGGTGGTAACACCCCAGAAAGAAGGTGGCAGCTTTAACTAGTGCAGGACCAGCGGGCAGGAGAGAGGAGATTGAGGGAGATTTTACTGGAATCGTTTAAAAGGTGGACTCCCCAAAACCGAGTGATGTTGGGGTAAGGGAAAAGAAGGAATAGGCCGGGACGATTAGCTCTTTTTCTGAGTTGGGAGAGACTCGGGAGAGACCCAGGAGGTGAGAGGATTTGTGGAGGTGAGCATGACTGGGGAATAACAGATCTGGGGTCGCCTGGGATGGGGAAGGGAGAGTCGCCCCTAGGGAGAGGGAAGCAGAAGCCCCAGTGGGAGGCCAGTTGGGGGGGACCTACCGCTCACCGGCTCCTCCACCCTCCAGTGCCCCCCACCATCAGCGTGCCCAAAGGCAGGGCCGTCGTGACCGTGCGCGAGGGCTCGCCCGCCGAGCTGCAGTGCGAGGTGCGGGGCAAGCCGCGGCCGCCCGTGCTCTGGTCCCGCGTGGACAAGGAGGCGGCGCTGCTGCCCTCGGGGCTGCCGGTGGAGGAGACCCCAGACGGGAAGCTGCGGCTGGAGCGCGTGAGCCGCGACATGAGCGGGACCTACCGCTGCCAGACGGCCCGCTACAACGGCTTCAACGTGCGCCCCCGCGAGGCCCAGGTGCAGCTGAACGTGCAGTGTGAGTCTCTTGTCCCCGCGGGCACCTCCCGAGCTGCCCCTCCGGTCCCCGCCTGGCCTGTCCCCTCTTCCCCCCTTCACCGCCCAGTCCTCCAACGCCCCCACCTACTCTGTTACCCCTAAGCCTTCCACACCTGGACACAGTTTTATAAATAGGGAAACGAGTGATGGAGAGGTCACAGCTCATGAGGGGCGGGGCGGGCTGGGATGTGAACCAGGTCACGGGCTCCAGGAACCAGATTCCAAATCCCGGCCTTAGGCTGCATCTCACGCCCTGGGGGTGCGGGGCCATGTGAGGCATGAACAGAACCTTAGTGGGACGCGTGGCTGGAAGGAACGGCCAGAGGGCGTGGGCCTCTGCAGGTCGGGGAGATGAGCGCGTGGTTATTGCAGAAAGTGTGTAGCGAACGCATGTCCGCCCGAGTTCTTCCAGGCTGGGGGCACGGGAGGGAGAAGGGGCGAGTGCATCGCCTCGCCCAGGGCCGCCCTCAGCCCCCCTCGGCCGCGCTGACCGCCCCGCTCCGCCCCCAGTCCCCCCGGAGGTGGAGCCCGGCTCCCAGGACGTGCGCCAGGCGCTGGGCCGGCCGGTGCTCCTGCGCTGCTCGCTCCTCCGCGGCAGCCCGCAGCGCATCGCCTCGGCCGTGTGGCGCTTCAAGGGGCAGCTGCTGCCGCCGCCGCCGCCCGCCGCCCCCGGCGCCGGGGAGCCCTCCGACCACTCCGAGCTGCGCCTCGACGCCGTCACCCGCGACAGCAGCGGCAGCTACGAGTGCAGCGTCTCCAACGACGTGGGCTCGGCCGTCTGCCTCTTCCAGGTCTCCGGTGAGCGCCCGCAGGTCCCGCCCGACCCGCCCAGCCCACCCGGCCCTCAGGTCCCGCCCGACCCCGCTCAGCCCACCCGGCCGGCCCCGCCGCGCCCCCGCCTCCCTGCACCGCGTCTGGGCCCCGCCTTCCCGAGACCCGCCCACGCCCGGCCTCCGCCCCGCCCATCTCCCCGAATCCCCCAGCACCTCCTCTTACAGGCCGGCCCCCAACTCCCGCCCACTCTTGGTCCGGGCGTCCCCTATCAGGGTCCGCACATGCCTGTTGGGGGCCCCGCCTGTTTCATTCAGTTCCGGCCCTGGACCCTGACAGCCTTGCCCTCTCAGGCCCCGTCTCTTTCTGAGAGCTCCCTGGCCACGCCCACACCGCCAGTAGGCTCCGCCCACACAAGACATAGGCCACACCCCTTCCCGCCTTGTCCAGGCTCCGCTCCCCTTTCCAATTGTTTCCCAAGAGGGTACCTCCAGCCCCGCCCACCCCGGGTTTAGACCCCCCCTCCCCCCATCAGGCCCTGGGCCACGCACAGCTCTGGCGTCTCGGTTCTTCGTCCTTGTTCCCAGAGGCGGGGTGGGGCTGGGCGTGGGGAACCTACTCTTTTCCTGACCGCAGGCCCAAAGTGGGGGGCCTGAGCTGCAGCTTAAGGGGGGAGAAGTCGCCCCTCAGCGGTGTCTCTAGAACCTCGTGGGTGGTGCGAGGCCAGCCCAGCGTTCCAGGCCCCCGGGAGCCCAGAAACCCCTCTCAGCCCCCTCTCCTCATCTCCATTCCCGGGTGGGCTGACGGGGCTGCAGGTGGGAGTGGTAGAGTCAGAAAGGGTGGAGGCCTTGGTGAGGGGTGAGGAGAACCGGAAGGGCCTGGCGGGGTTGGGTCCTCCCCCCCGTCTCCGCCGCTGGGGAGAATTGGTTCCCCGTCCCCAGTTCTGTCTGTCCCTCTTCCACCAACGCCCAGCTCTCCCAGCAGCCCGGACTGGCTGGGTGCCCCTTTAGCTCTTGTTTGGATCCCCTCACTCAGCGGCAGGGGGCTAACACGGCCACCTCCCCAGCCCCCCAGCCAGAGGCCCCTGTGACATTTCCCACCTCCTCCCCTCTCCCCTGTTCTCCCACACTTTCCCTGTCTCCCCACCATCTCTCTCCTCCTCTTCCTTCTACCTCAACGCCGTGGCCCTTCTCTTCCCATCTTCGCCCCAACCCTCTCCCCCGTGTCTTCTCTAATATTGCCGCTCTGTCTTTACCATGACCTTGCCACTGCATTCTCACCGTTTTCAATCTCCCTTTTCTCCACCTCCCACCTCCCCCCACCCACCCTCATCCTCCCCAAACCCCTCTTTTCCCTTCTCTCCTCTCCTCACAATATTCTCTTTGTCTCCCCATCTCACCTCTCTGTCCCACCCTGTCCTCTCTCCCCCTCCCACGCCTCCTCTCTGTCTCTCCCCATTCCCCACCCTCCATGGCCCCGTGCCCCCCTCCCCGCCCTCTCAGCCAAAGCCTACAGCCCGGAGTTTTACTTCGACACCCCCAACCCCACCCGCAGCCACAAGCTGTCCAAGAACTACTCCTACGTGCTGCAGTGGACCCAGAGGGAGCCTGAGGCCGTGGACCCCGTGCTCAACTACAGACTCAGCGTCCGCCAGGTGGGCCAGCGGCGGGGGGGGGGGGGGGGGGGGGGCCGGGTCCGCTGACCCCGAGGTGCTCATGGAGCCCGGGAGAGGGGGTGGCGATGGGGCTGGGCCACACTGACCCTGCGTACAGACAGGTCTTCAGGGCCAGGGAGGAAGTGCTCTGGACACAGTAGCGGGAGCTCGAGGTGCTGGGGACTGACCCCTCTGCACCCACGCTCTGGGCACAGCCCTGAGGCCTGGGCAGGGGTCCACGGAGGGGGAGGGGGCAGAGCCAGCTCTGCTCCTGAGACTCAGAATTTATTCTTACATCAGAAGCTTCAGGTAAAATTATAATATCCTACCTCATAGGATCATTATTTTGAGGATTACTAGGTGAGTTGGTCATCGCAAGGCATGGAGTGCCTCGCACACGTTCAAGTGTTCAGTAGGTGTTGCTGTTATTTGTTACTAAGACGGCCCTGGGAGGTGGGCTTGAGGGGTGAGTGCTCTGTTCCCCAGATGAGGGATCTGAGGGCCCCGCTTCCTAGCGCTTTGCTCTTTCTACTCCTTGACCCTGACCCCAAAGTCACACCAGGGCCCCGGGCCGGTGCTCTGGGGGCGGGCACGGCCTGCCTAGCAGCGTGGGAACTCCTGTGTCCGCAGCTGAACCAGCACAGCGCCATGGTGAAGGCCATCCCTGTGCGGCGTGTGGAGAAGGGGCAGCTGCTGGAGTACATGCTGACCGACCTCCGCGTGCCCCACAGCTACGAGGTCCGCCTCACGCCCTACACCACCTATGGGGCCGGCGACATGGCCTCCCGCATCATCCACTACACAGAGCGTAGGTGCTGGGGGGGGGGGGTGGGAAGGGCAGTGTCCTTCCTCTGGTGTCCAGGGGATCCCCTCCCGCTTCCCACACGGCCCCTGAGCGTGGGCCTCACCACCATGCTGTGTCCTGCCTGACTCTGGCGCCCAGTCCTGGCCCCGGGGACCCTGCCCCTGGTCCGAAGCTCGGGCCCCTCTGCACAGTCCCACTCGGTTCTGACCTGTCTGTCTTGCTTGCTTTCTCAGCTATCAACTCTCCCAGCCTGTCAGGTGAGACACTCCCACCCACTTTTCCTTCTCCGAGGGACACCAAAGCACCCCGGTGTGGGCCCGAAGAAGTACTCAGAGAGAAAATGGGGTGGAGGCGAGAGGCTGGAAGGAGAAGCAGAAGGGAGCAGGGCTGGGCTCGGAGGGTTTGCACCCAGGATTTATCCTGGGCCTTAAAGGAGGGGGATATGGGTGGAGTTGGGGAACATCTCTAACTCAGGACCTTTCCTCCTCACTGTCCCCAAAAGAAAGTCCAGGCTAACCCTTGTCCCTGTTCTCTGGGGCAGGTGTCCTTAACCCGAGACCCCACAGGATCTGTGTACGGAATGTAGGGGGCCTGGAAGGGCACACACTCCTTTTCCCCCCCAGCTTCTAGCAGGCACGTCACACCCTCTCCGGTGGTGAATGCAGGCAGCCACGCTCGGTAGTGTGGCCCCTACCTGGGACTGTCCCCACAAGTCTGAGGTCTGCACATCAGTCACCTCAAGTTGTTGCAGCCTCTCTCCATATCAGTTACGCCCAGGAGCCTTTCAAAACCGCAGCCGTTATTAGACCGAACACCGGGTCTCCTGACTTAATTAGACAATGAGGAAGCGCACTTACTGTAACACAAGTTTGTTTAGAAACATGTTAACACTCTCGGTATAACTGACTTTCCGTTTGTGCATCTAAAATTGTTACTCCGAGATGGGGTCCTTGGACTTCTCTGGCCGCCAGGAGGGTCCGGGTGGCACAGAAGGTTAAGGAGTCCTGGTCTGGGCAGTTAGCCAGGGCCCTGTTGGCAGGGAGGCAGAGCAGGAGCAGAGGACCCAGGAGGCTGACCCTCTGTGTCTTGCCCCCTCTCCCCGCCCCGTGCAGACAACACCTGCCACTTCGAGGATGAGAAGATCTGTGGCTACACCCAGGACCTGACAGACAACTTTGACTGGACCCGGCAGAACGCCCTAACCCAGAACCCCAAGCGCTCTCCCAACACCGGTCCCCCCACTGACGTCAGCGGCACCCCTGAGGGTGAGGCCATGGCCTGCTGCTAGGAATGAGGACTGCGTGAGGGGTCTAGCCTCAGGGAGCCCAGTCTAATGGGGGAGCCCCAGCTCCGCCCTCAGGGAGCCCCAGTCTGAGGGGACACAGCCCTGTCCTCAGGGAGCCCCAGTCTGAGGGGACACGGCCCTGTCCTCAGGGAGCCCCAGTCTGAGGGGACACAGCCCTGTCCTCAGGGAGCCCCAGTCTGAGGGGACACGGCCCTGTCCTCAGGGAGCCCCAGTCTGAGGGGACACGGCCCTGTCCTCAGGGAGCCCCAGTCTGAGGGGACACAGCCCTGTCCTCAGGGAGCCCCAGTCTGAGGGGGACACAGCCCTGTCCTCAGGGAGCCCCAGTCTAATGGGGAAGACACAGCCCTGTCCTCAGGGAGCCCCAGTCTGAGGGGACACGGCCCTGTCCTCAGGGAGCCCCAGTCTGAGGGGACACGGCCCTGTCCTCAGGGAGCCCCAGTCTGAGGGGGACACAGCCCTGTCCTCAGGGAGCCCCAGTCTGAGGGGACACAGCCCTGTCCTCAGGGAGCCCCAGTCTGAGGGGACACAGCCCTGTCCTCAGGGAGCCCCAGTCTGAGGGGACACAGCCCTGTCCTCAGGGAGCCCCAGTCTGAGGGGACACAGCCCTGTCCTCAGGGAGCCCCAGTCTGAGGGGACACAGCCCTGTCCTCAGGGAGCCCCAGTCTAATGGGGAAGACACAGCCCTGTCCTCAGGGAGCCCCAGTCTGAGGGGACACGGCCCTGTCCTCAGGGAGCCCCAGTCTGAGGGGACACAGCCTGTCCTGAGGGGGCCCCGATCTGAGGGACTCTCAGCCTGTCCTTACGGAGGATCAGGAAGAAGAGCTTCAGAAAGGCTAAGGACTGGCCTACACCCCGGTGTGAGAGGCTGGGGGACGGGCGGTCTGGGAAAGGGGCTTGTAGCTGAGACCATGGCAGAGAAGGAGTCGGGTGGTGAGAGGCCTGGTGAGGAGGCTGTGGGCGTCTCCCCTCCCCCACAGGCTACTACATGTTCATCGAGACTTCGAGGCCCCGGGAGCTGGGGGACCGGGCGCGGCTGGTGAGTCCCCTGTACAACGCCAGCGCCAAGTTCTACTGCGTCTCCTTCTTCTACCACATGTACGGGAAGCACATCGGTGAGTCAGGAGCCAGGAGTCCGCCCTGCGTGTTGGGGCTTGTGGGGGAGAGGGGGTCCCCAGGGGCCTAGGAACTGCCACTTGGGGCCTGCACTTCCCCATGTGGATGAATCCCAGATCCTCGGAGGGTTGTGAGCAGAATCTGCACAAATGGGGGTCCAGAGCCAGCTCGTGTGGGGTTTTGAGGTGCTCAGGCTGCCTGAGTCTGGGGGGAAATGGCTCCAGCAGGATGAGGCGGGGTCACCAGGGGGTGGAGGAAACAGCTAAGAGGTCGCTTTACAGAGTGCCTGCCAGGTGCCACGGGGCATCCCGGGTGCTTGGCATCTGTGGTCTCATCGCCCCTCACAGCCGCCTGGGGAGGGAGGTGCCAGCGAGGACAGGCACCCACCCGGCACCCCACACCCGTCTGACTCCCCCAGTCCCCAGACCCAGGGCTGGGAGGGGCTCTGTGTGGAATGGACAGTTTAAAGAATTTTATGTGTTTGCTTGTTTCCTTACTTATGGGAAAGGCAACATATTCTCTGTGGGTCAGAAGGCACAAAAGGTGCATGGTGAGAGTCCCCGCATCCCAGTCCTCCGGCTCCCTGTAGCCACCCCAAAGGCAATCGTGCTGGCTGTTTGGGGAAATCCGCAGGAATACTGTTCGATACAGGAGCGGCACACATTTATTGCCCCTCCCCCCAGTTTCACACTGTTCCGAGCCTTGTTTTCCCTCTGAACTGTGTGTCGCAGTGGCCCTGCCTGGCCAGGCCACAGGACACTTTGTTTTCCAAGGCTGCCCACAGAGGAGAGACTTTAAGCAAGTGCAGACCTAAAGGCTCACTACGGAGAGGTCTCCACAGCCGCATGCCGGCCCAAGCTGGCCTGGCGAACTGGAATGGGCCAGGGTGGAGGGCTCTTGTACCCTGGGCCCCAGACCATCCGCACAGACCAGTTTGCCCATGGCTGGCTCTGGGCTTTGTGGGAACCCTCCTTTGGGATAGGTTGGGGGGAGGGGGTGCTGACCAGGCCTGCCTTCTCTGTGGTGGGTGGAGGGGGTGAAGTGGGGGGGGGGGCGCTGACCAGGGCTGCCTGCTCGGCCCAGCCCTCTTGTTTCCATTTGCTTCCCAGCTGGAGTAACCATTGAAACCAATTCTGCTTTGCCCAAGTCTCTCCCAGCTTTATAGTGAAAGTCTCACATCACAGGAAAACCCAGAGAGATGGCCATTTTATCCCCAGCTGAGGAGGGGCCCTGGGACCCACTGCCAAGGGGAGCAGCATGCTGGGTGCAGTAGGGCCCGGAAAACCAGGCCTTGGGAGCTGGGATGCCAGGTGTGGACAGCAAGTCTGGGCTCCAGAACTTGTCCGTGTTCCCCAGGAGGAGGGACAAACTGTCAGGGAAGCCTCCGAAGGCAGATTTGATTCTAGCTGAAAAGACCCTGTATGGCCGAAACCGGTTTGGCTCAGTGGTAGAGCGTCAGTCTGCGGACGGAAGGGTCCCCGGTTCGATTCCGGTCAAGGGCATGCACATTGGTTGCGGGCACATCCCCAGTAGGGGGTGTGCAGGAGGCAGCTGGTCGGTTTCTCTCTCATTGACGTTTCTGGCTCTCTATCCCTCTCCCTTCCTCTCTGTAAAAAAAAAAAAAAAAAAAAAAAAAAAAAAAAAAAAATATATATATATATATATATATATATATATATATATATATATATATATATATATATAAAAGACCCTGTATGCCTCATATGTGCCCAGCAAGAGGGGGCTGCCCTGTCCCTGGACAGGCAGACTGTCCGCAGGGGTGCTGTGGAGGGGACCCCTGTCCATGCCATGCGGCTCCCTGTCTCTGTCCCCTCCCCCTCCCTCTCCCCCAGGCCTCCCATAGCTGCTTCTCTGACTCATTTTCTCCTGCTCTTCCTCTGGCGACCACGTGGGCTGAGCACATGGGTCTCCTTGTGTTTCTTTAAATATTCAAGGCAGGTCCCTGCCTTAGAAGCCTTTGCTTATGATGCCCCCCTGGCCTGGAACCTTCTCCCGGTCCCCTCATGCAGGTCTCCTCAGAGAGGTCCCTCTGCCAGGTCTGCATTCCCGCCCTGAGTTATTTTCTTTCCAACGCTTGCTACTAAGAGAGCACGCACCGCAGGGTCCTTGTCTTGTCCACGGGCGTACCTCTGGGGCCTGGAACGGTGCCTGGAACATCGTGGTGCTCGATTGGCTGAATGAATGATAAGCCCGAGGTCACTTCGAATCCTGAGATCCCATGGAAGTCCTGATGATGGTTGTGGAAAATTCTCACATTTAATTCTTGAGAACCAACAGCAATGGGATGCGGGCTTCCCCTCAGGGAGTCACAGGGAAGGAAGATGGGAACCCCAGTCACTGCCACACCCCCGCGCAGAGGGCGGGCCGGGCCTGGGAGCTGCAGCTTAAGGCCTCAGAGCTCCCGGGAGGCGTAGAGAACTCCCGGCTAACACCTAGGAAGACTTCTGGGAGGAGGTGACCATTCAGAGAAACCCTGAAGCACAGGAAGGATGTGGCTGGCCTCGCTGCTAGGGGAACGTGGCAGGGAAGGGCATCTCCGCAGTGGGAGCAGCAGGGCTGAGAAGCTGGAGCAGGCCCAGGCTCCCGCACGCCGGTCCATGTGGCTGAGGAACACGGGGGAGAGCGCAGGGAGCAGGCCCGCCCTTAGGCATTTGAAGGTCGTGGGCTCTGGCCGGCACCTGCGAATTCCACCAGGAAGCCCCTGAGCAGGAGATCTTGGAGCTGATGGGGGCAGAAATTCCATTTTTGTTTGAACAGTGAGAAGTGGGGTTCCCCTATTAGTGCCGTTGGGACAGTGTGGTGCAGGAGGAAGAAAAGGTATGAATGAGGCTGGACCCCAAGTGGGATGGGAACGGGGGTAGATCTCCAGGAAGGGGGAGAGAAAGAGGTCCCCTTGGGACTGGTGGGGAGCCCGGAAGGCACTGGGGCATGAGCCTGCTGAAGTCAGCGTGGCACCTCCTGGCCACTGGTGGCAGCCCTAACCTGGCCCCATCTGCTGGCGAGGGTCCCCTGTCCAGGCCTGAATCTGCTGGTCCCTCCTCTGCCCTCCCCTCCCACCCTACCTGGCAGCTCTAGGCACCAGCTGTCCCAGACCTTGTGTTTCCAGGGCTCTTTGGTCCAAGCCAACTCCTTTCACCCCAGCAGGTAACATGTGGTGGCTTTCCCCGACAGGAGGGCTCTCTATCTGGTGTCACAGATGGTGTGGCTTTGTCTGTGGGCAGCTCTATGGAAATGCCAGCCACCAGGCACCGCCCAAGTCCATTCCTCTTCCCTCTCTGCCAGGCCTTTTATGTCACTGGGGCTCAGGGCAGGCTGGGAGAGCCAGGGAAGGGCGCCACATGGCCTCGTGCTCTTAGCCGAGCCATGGCCCTCCTCCCCTGCCCCCAGCACCTCCGGAGCTCCAGGCCTGTGGCTGTGGGCAGATGGACTCAGTACCCACATACTAGTGCCTCCAAAACTTTACTTCCACTCTTCACCACAGCTGTGTGGCATATCCTACATAATTAAGAGGTAATATGCAAATTAACCTTCATGCTCTCACAAGATGGCTGCATATGACCAGGCTGGCAGGGAGGTTAGTGAGGTACGACCAAACGACTGGACAGCAGGCTGCGTGGGGCAATCGGGCCAGTGGGAGGGGGCAGTTGGGGGCGACCAGACCAGCAGGGGTGAGAGGGGCAGTAAGAGGCGACCAGGCTGGTGGCAGCCCGGGGGGGGGGGGGGGGAGGGGGATCAGTTAGGGGCAATTAGGCCAGCGGGCAGCAGTTGGGGGAACCAGGCAGTCAGGGAGGGGGTAGTTGGGGGTGACCTGACTGGCAGTGGGGGGCAGTTAGGGATCACCAGGCAGGCAGGCAGGTGAGTGATTAGGAGCCAGAGGTCCAGGATTGTGAGAGGGATGTCTGACTGTCAGTTTAGGGATCGGGCCTAAACCAACAGTCAGACCTTCCCCAAGGGGTCCGGAATTGGAGAGGGTGCAGGCTGGGCTGAGTGCCCCACCCCACACACACACACGAATTTCGTGCACCTGGTACTAGTATATTAGTTTCTCTTTAAACCAAGTCATTCCCTTTTTCTTAGCATGATTACTATTAGAAATCGTGGATTCAAAGGGCTAGCTTTATCCACCTCTTAAAACATATATAAGTATTAAAATTGTAGTTTGTTGCTGTACCTCCAGAAATCATCCTGTGTATCATGGGCATGCGTTGAGTGTTTTGGAATCCGGCTGTGAGTGCAGGCATGGGCCATCACCCTGGGACAGTTCTCTGTCGAGAGGGCAGAGGGTGCAGAGCAGAGGGTGGTGTGTGTGTGTGTGTGTGTGTGTGTGTGTGTGTGTGTGTCGAGGTGGGGAATTAGCTGATCGGGAAGGAAGGGGAGAAATGAAAGAACATTTGCAGGTTGTCCTGATGAACTGCACTCTTTCCTGTGTTAGTCCCGCCACCCGGCACCCGGGAGAATGGGACATGGAAGCAGTCAGTGTGTGGTGGGAGAAAGGCCCGTCCAGCGGGGGCTGTGCTGTGCCCTGTGGTGTGGGCGGGGGGTGCCCTTGTCCAGACCTCACCGGCCCCCTCTCCACGCCCACCACAGGCTCCCTCAACCTCCTGGTCCGGTCTCGGAACAAAGGGGCCCTGGACACGCACGCGTGGTCCCTCAGTGGCAATAAGGGTAACGTGTGGCAGCAGGCCCACGTGCCCATCAACCCCAGTGGGCCCTTCCAGGTGAGTCTGCCGGCCCCAGGCGCTCCCAGGCGCTCCCAGCCCCTGGACGGTGCTCTGGGCGGGAATCCCTTCGGAAGGAAGGCCCGGGTTGCTCCCGGGAGCACTGGGAGCCGATGCGGAAAGCAGCCGGGTGTGGGGATGGCGGATCCCAAGGCCATGAGGGAGGGATGGCGGCAGTCTGTCATGCATAACCTCCCTAACCTCTGCTCCCTGCTCTCTGACCCCACCCCAGATTATTTTTGAGGGGATTCGAGGCTCGGGCTACCTGGGAGATATCGCCATAGATGATGTCACACTGAAGAAGGGAGAGTGTCCCCGGAAGCAGATAGATCCCAATAAAGGTGAAGACGGAAGCGGGGGGGGGGGGGGGGGTGTGGATCTGGGGGAGGCTTTGGGGGTGGGCACCTGTGTCAGGGGGAGGAGAGTCTCTGTCTGAATGGGGGGTTCGGAGTGGCTGGGGGACAGCTGTGTGCGTCAGTGACGAGGCACACGGCCTCAGGCTGCGGCCGGGCTCAGGCTGTGGGGTGTGTGGGACCGTTAGACCAGACGCTGCCCTCCTGTGAGTGCCTGGCTGTCTTCGTACCAACCACAGTGCCTCCTGTGCTTCTGTCTTCCTATATCTCCATGAGCGAGGGTCCAGATGTGAACGTGGGCTCACCCCGGGGCCAGATGTTTGCCATCAGTGCAACTCAGGTTTATTGAGCGATTACTATGTACCAGGCAAGATACCAAAACCTGTATGTGCGTGAGCTCACTCAGTCCTCAAAACAGTCCTCTGGGGTGGCTCTTCCTGTTAGACTCATTTTACAGACGAGAAAACTGAGGCCCACCGAGGTCCAGTGAACTTCCGTGTCTTAGCCACAGAGCCAGGATCCGGACCCCCTCGGGCTGTGTTAACTCCCACCCCACACACCTCAAGTCCGTGCTGATGTGTGTCTATGTGCATGGAGGGCAGTGTCCGCTTCGGGTCCCCAGAGAGAGGGGGCAAAGGAACGGGCCCTCCCCCAGCCGCCCGCCCGCCCGCCCGCCTGCTCGTCCCTGGCCCTCGGACTGACGGGTGCCCGCTGTCTCCCTCTCTCCTGTCACAGTGGTGGTGATGCCGGGCAGTGGAGTGCCCCACCAGCCCCGCCCGCAGCTCTGGGGGCCCGTGGCCATCTTCCTCTTGGCGCTGCAGAGATGATGAGAGCTGCGTGGCCCCCCACCCCGCCCCTGGCACACCAAAGTGTCTGCATCGTACCAAAGACTGACCTCTGCCAGCCGGGGTGCCCGGGCAGGGGCGGCCCACAGGGAGGGGCCTTCGCCGGCTGCGGGGATGAGCAGAGAACAAGGACAGAGGCCCCGTTGAGGCCCTGCAGACGCGCACACTCACGCCCACACTCACACAGATATATTAAAGCACAAGTTTCTATCCGACCTGCCAGCCAGCACCTTCTTTACCGCAGAGGCGGGACTCACCGGATGGTGTCGGCGCCACGCAGCCTTGTCCTGGCTGCACCTGCGGGTGTCTGCCCTCACCCTGTCTCTGACTTCAGGCTGAGCTCCAACCGTGGCTTTACCAGGAAGGGAGTGGGCACAGGAGCCCTGCCTTGCCCGGACTCTGGGACTCCCTGGGCGGGGGGGGGGGGGGGGGGGGGGGCGCTGGGTTCAGTAAAAGGGGTCTGGGAGGGGGCTCTGCAAAGTCCGGTGCAGAGGACAAGGGAGGTGAGACCCTGCTGCTTGCAGCTCTGTTCCCTGGGCAAAGGCCAGAAGGTGGAGACCCCAGGCCCCTGTATCCCCCCTCCCTCCAGTGCTCCGTTTGAAGGGACCCAGCAAGGGGTTCTTGGGCCTGGCAGTTTGAAGATTGACACCCGCCCCTCTCCCACTACCTCCACCCCTGCCCTGAAGAATCTGGATTCCTGAGCGCTCAGTCCCCGCCCAGCAGGCTGGCCTCACCTCACCCAGCTGCATCTCCGAGGCCAGGCCCTACTGGGGTGAGGCTTGACTCTGAAAAGGGCGGAGAAGTCCTGCTTTCACGATTTTGCGTCGCCGTGTCGGACACTGACCTTGGCCGTGGAGTGGAGCCTGCCTTTCTTCTGGACTTGGCGTGAGGGGTTGCCCTGGACGGGAGGGTGTGTAGGGTGGCCGCCCCTGCCTTCCTCCCCTGGGCGCACGTCCTGTGGGCTGTTGGCCAGGGCCGGTGAAGGAGGAGGGCCTGGCAGGCTGGGGCGGGGCGGGGGTGGGGGGCGGTTGCTGGTCATCCTGTTCCCCGGGCACTGAGCTCAGGCCCCAGCCGGGAAAGGGCTCCGGTCCTTGGGCCCCGGGTCGGAGCCCGAGTTGGGCGTAAAGGGATCTGGACCCTTCCTCAGCATCACTCCTGAGGCCCCTTCCAGGATGAGTTCACGCATGGGTGCATGTGGCCACGTGTCTCTGGGTGTGCGTGTGTGTGCGCACGTGTGTGGGCCCGTGTGTCTGTGTGGCACTGTGGGTACACTTCTGGGCACGAGTGTGTGCACGTATGGGTCTGTGTGTGAGGCCGGGTCTGCACCTCCCCCCCGTGAGGGCCTGTGTGCGTGCCCATCTTCAGAGTGACAGGACCGCTGTGGGGTGTTAGCCACCTGGACCGCTCTAGCCCTGTCTGTGGTCTCCTGCTGCCCGCCATCGCCTGAGTCTGCCTTTCACCTTCTGAACGACGTGAAGCTTACAAACCACCCTGTGGGACGCGACACCGTGGACAGGGCTCCTCCCGGAGTGCTGGTGGGGCAGCTGCTGGGAAGAGGCCGCGATGCCAGGGGCAGCGGGAACCGAGGCAAAGGCTGCCGTCCCACCGCTCCGCCAGGCCTGTTACCATCACCACCCACAGCTGGTGGGCGCCGGGCCGGGGCTGGAGCAGGGTCTCCTGATACCCAACCAGCCGGGCTGCCTCCCTGGCCCCTGAGGCCTCCGTCCGACTTGAGTGGCTCCAGGTTCCCAGAACACTCTTCCATCACGCCTTCAGGCATTGTTCCTGAGTGGTCCCATCTGCGCAGGGTCTGTGGTCCCCACTAGACTGTGAGCTTCTCCTCTGAGCCCTCCAGACCCTCCCACCCCATTCCAGCCTCCGGCCGGCACGCTGGGCCTGCCCCAGAAAGCCTCAGCGGGCATTGCCCAGCGGACGGAATATACCAACAGAGCCTCCTGCCCTGGCGGCAGGTCCGAGCCAGCGGAGTCTGAGGAAGCTGCTGAGTCCACCCGGGGTCCTGATTGCACTGGACTGGCACGCAGCCTGGCATCGGAAGTGCTTGAGTGCTCCTCAGGAGAACCCAAGACAGAGCCCCTGGCCTACCACCTGCCAGTGCTTCCTCTCGTGCCCCTGGCCCCAGGCCTACTCCCCTCCGATGGCCTTGGACACACCTGTCCCCTGCCCCGGGGACCTGTCACATGCTCACCTCCACATCCATAGCGTCTGATGCAGAAAAGGTGCTTGACATCCCTGCTCATCATCTGAACTGAACTGCACACACGCGGCCCTGGTCGGGAGAGGGGACCTGGTGCCATGGACAGATAGCGCCAGGCAGGGCAGTGATGGGGAGCACTGCTGAGGGAGGTGGCAACACCCAGGCAGCCCTGACTGGAGGCCGCTGGCCCAGGCCACCCGTGTGCCTGAGTGAGACAGGGAGGTCCCTGGTCCTTGCGTGCAGGGGGTGAGGTGTGTGTGTGTCCGTGTGCAGCTGGCCTGCAGGGGATGTGGCGATGTGGATGTCCTGTGAGTGCCCAGTGTTTGCCAGTCTGTGCATTGGTGTTTCGCCAGGAGGTCTGCAAGGAATGAGTGCCTTGATGTGTCTCTGGGTAACTTAGAGGTGTGCTTGTGTGTGTGCAGCCCCCTGGGTCAGCGTCCCTGTGTTGTGTGTGTGTGTGCCTGTGGGTGTCAGCATCTGTGTGTTTGGCCCATGAAGACCCAGCCCAGGGGAGAACAGGCTGGCTGGATCCAGCATCTATCTCCCCAGGGCAGTCTCCCCTCCGGGTCAGGCTGGCTGAGGCTTGTTGTGGCCTTAAAACTGGGAGTGCAGGGTTAGCTCTCAGGGTGTTAGGGTCCCTCCACCCCACCCCTGCAGGTGGGTGTCTAGGGGAGAAAGGAACTCGTGGGACAGGTGCTGCATAGGTGGGAGGGGGCGTCTCAGCTTTGCTGTCCTGCTGGGGCTGGGACGGCCCCCTGGGTGCAGAGCTAGCCTGCGAACCAAACCCCTCGGCTGGGGTGCTCCCACCTCGGCCCCTTCCCACTGGTTCTCCTCTCCCCCCGTGCTCCGTGGAAGCCCTGCCCAGGCTGTCCGTGCCTGGGCAGGCCTCGGGGCCCACTCCTCACGGTGCAGATAAGGAGGTGAAGCCAGAGCGGAAAGGGCCTGGCCCAGGTCACAGAGCCTGGGAGGCTGGAGCGAGCCTAGGAAGGCCGTGCTGCAGCCCCGGGTAAGTCAGCCCACTGCCAGGGAGCGTGAGGGGCTCGGACACACTGCCCGTCTGGTGTCTGGGCCTTGCCCTGGGGGAGGTACCATCCCCGTCCCAAATCCTGGCCTCTCCCCCAGGCCCATTCCCTCCCGCCCGGCTCAGGCCTGGTGCCACCTGGAGGCCGCCTCCCTCTGCCCACACCGGCTCAGCTGCAGCCCGCCCGAGTTCAGACAGAAGGGACTGCTTCCCCTCCCCCTCTGCCTTCTCACAAGCCCGGCCTGGGGTGAAGGTCCGTGTGTCCTGGGTCGTCATCCTGTCGACTTCCCTCAGGGCCAGGAGGGCCTGGGGAGCAGGGGCAAGCCCAGGGTTTTCTCCCTGGACAGGTCAGGGGGCGGGTATTCCCCTGTCTGTCTCCAGGAACAGGTGGGTGACACTAGTTGAGGTTCCGGGTTTAAGGGGGCCCTTCCCATTTCCAAAGGCAGGGTAAGCACCTCCTCTCTGTTAAATCAGTGTTGTGTGTGTGTGTGTGTGTGTGTGTGTGAGAGAGAGAGAGAGAGAGAGAGAGAGAGAGAGAGAGAGAGAGAGGATATGTGTGTGTGGGTATGTTTGTGTAAGGGTGTGTGTGAGGATGTGTGTGTGTGGCTGGGTGTGTGTATGTGTGTGAGGGTGTGTGTGTGAGGGTGTGAAGAGCGTGTGTATGTGTGTGGCAGTGTGTTGCTGGGGTGGAAGGATCACTTTCCCCTGGAGACCTTTGACCCTGAGTGCTGGAAGGGACCAGAGACCACGGAATCCAGTGTCCTCACTGTGCAGGTGAGAAAGTGGAGGCCCAAAGAGATGGCACCTGCCCACCGCCACCCCTTTCCCTCATGCCCCCACATTCATTTCCCAGGAGCCCTTCTGGAACTGCCCTCCCTCCTGGCGTCCCCCAGCCACCCCATAGTCACATCTCAGCCCGGTTCCGCGGCTCCTCTGCCTCCGTGGTCTCCAGCACCTTCCTGCCCAGGGTGGCTCTCAGCAGGCCTTCATGCCCAGGAGAAAGGGCGGGGGAGGAGGGGGCTGCTCCAGCCCTGAGGCCTCATGAACTTGGGAGAGAAGCCTCCCCATGCCCAGGCCCACCCACCACCAAGGTCAAAGCACAACAGGAGACCCTCACTAGCGGGTGAAAGGTACTGGGGTTGTATAGTCACACAACCCCGTCCTCACCCTTTGCCTTGCTCTCTGTCTCCACCCAGCCTCTGCCCCCCTTTGTCTTTCACCCCAAGACCCCCCCAATGTAACCTCTAGTTGCGGACGCGGTTATTTCAATAAAGCTGCAGTTCTAGAGCTCCGGCTCAGACTGTGTGTTGGCGACACGTGGGAGCGAGCAGGCCAGGCTGGGAGGGAGGGTACGGGGGGCACAGTGAGAGGCCGGGGGCTCCACTGGGGAAGGCCTTTGCCTCTCTGGCACCTGCTGCCTTGGATCCGGTTCTGCCGCCCAGACCATGGGCACCTGTGAGGCCTCTAACCCAGTGAATTCAGTCCTCGTCCATTTGTGCCGTGAGCAAGTGCTAGCCAAACCCCGCCTCCTTGGGGGCTCCCGGTTAGCGGGGGGATGGACACTGGGCGAATGACACACCAGGAAATGGGTCACTGGGAATACAATCGGGGCCAGGAGGAACATGGATGCTGGGGAGGAAGGGAAGGGGATGTTCTTATTTGGGTTGGGGCTTCCGGGAAGACATTTAGGAGGGACCTTAGAAATGATTGGAGTTAGGCTACGGGGCAGCAGGGGTCTTCCAGGCAGGGGGAACAGAATGTGCAAAGGGCCTGAGGGGTAAAAACAACTTCGAAGCTTCACGGATGCGGGAAACAGACCAGAAGGAGGATCACGTTAGTCGTCCACTAGTACTAGCTTTGCCCTTTCCCTCCCTGGCTCCCAAGCTCCCCCCTCCCCCCACGCTCAGCTCCCTCACAGTCCGTGTTCCTGCCCTGGGCCCGTACACCCCACCCTGCACTCCCCCCGGGGCTGCCCCCCTCCCTCATTCCCCGCCCCCACATCATACTGCACCAACCTCTCCTTCTCCCCCAGACCTTGGGATCCTAGCATTTCAGAGCTGGGAGGTTCTTCAAAGTCACTTATTTCAACCACCTACTACTATGCTTTCCTTGGGAGAAATAGCTTGCCAGGGTCGTGGAGGCAGGCAGCGATGGGGGACAGGCACCCTCCCATGAAGGTTAGTGACGTGACCCCAAATCACGACATGGGTGCCACGACAGGAGCTACTGAGCGGTCAGGCCAACGACAGGACAAGTCTTCGTGCCACTCGGTTATGATGACTCGGAGGTAGAGCAGTTCAGATGCAGGAAAGGAGATTCAGAAAGGGGGCGAGACTCGGGGCTCTCTCCCCACCTCTCCCCGCTCACACCTTGGGTAGCTTCGTGCTGCCACCTCGGGGATTTCTCTTCCACAGCCTGGGACCCACCACGGTCGGCTCCGTGGGCACCAGGAAGAGAGAGAGCCTCTCAGAGCCACTCAGGTCGCAGCATCATTGTGAGGCTGTGTGGTGAGGGGGCAGGCGCTCTCAGAAACCCAAACAGGAGGCAGCGGGGATGGGCCTGGAACCAGGTGGGCCGTCTGGATTCGGTCGCTTTGGGAGTTCACGGCTCCGCACCCGCAGCGGAGTGCTGATGGACGCAGATTCTTCATCTTCCTGGGGCTGGGGAGTCCAGCTCCCTTCCCCTCGGCCCTGGGCTGCCCACAGAGACGTGCTTGGCCAGCAGGAAGCGACGTTCTGTGTTGAAGGTGCCTTGCAGTGTCAGCTCGCCTCTGGAGCGACCTCCCTGGGAACTCCGAGTCACCGCGTAGTATGTCCCACTCCCCGAAGACTGGCATGCTGGGGAGGCCACCTGAGGGGCTCCAGGCGACCGTTCCGGCTGAGCCCAGCCTCCCAGTCCTCCCCCAAAGCACCGGACAAGGGAGCAGAGGCCGGCGGGGCCCTCCAGCGGCACGCCTCTGTTGGTGCCACGTGCCCAGAAGAATCTCCCAGCATGCTCAGCCCACAGGCCTGACCCACAGGGTCATGACATGATAAACATAGCCGCTGTTTAAGTCCCCGAGGTTGGGGCAGTGTGTCAGAAGAGCAGTAATCGCCCGGCGTGACTCAGCCACTTCCCTGTGTCTGCCGCTTCTGCCCACACAGCCCTCTCTGCCTCCTGGTGTCTGCTCCTTTGAGACCTCGGCTTTCCTGGGCTCTGACCTCCCGCACAGCCTCCAGCGGCAGCTCCCAGCAGGGCCATCATACATGTACCATTGGGCAACCTGGTGATCGGCTGCCTCTGGGTCAGGTGCCACCCTTGGTCCGATTAGCTGGGTAGGAGGAAGTGGTCACGGATATGTAACACAGCTGATGCTTCTAGAAAGGCTGTGGGTGGGCCCCCTTCAGGGTGAGCAGGGGGTTGGCAGGCCCCATAAATGCACTTCCTTGGTTCTTCTCTCTTTCACCCCCTCCATGACATCCATTCTCATGGTCCGTGTGTGTGTGTGTGTGTGTGTGTGTGTGCCACAAAAATGACCCGCCCACGGGCAGGCCCACATGAAAACCACACAGGTGGGTCAGGTAATGGATGGGAACCGAGTCTGGTGTCACTCTACCATGACTCAGATGTTTTTATTTTCACGGTTACAGAGGAGGAAACCGAGGCGCTTACCCAAACCCACAGAATCCGGAAGGGGAGGAGCGGGCTCTGGTGCGTGTCCTCTCAGCCAGGCCTCCTCTCCTCCCTGCCCTGGAGCACCCCGGCTTCTCAGCAGCCCCCCCTGCGGCTGCAGAACCAGGGCCTCTCCGGCGTGGCCCCCCCTTCGGACGGAAAGCGTCCCTGGGCCTGATTTTCTATTTCTGGCCGCCTGACCTTTTTGCATATGTCGTTTGTGGAAAGTGGCTGTAACACCTCTGCAGAAAGAGGCTGGGTATAAATAAGTCCGTGAAAAAGGTTGAAACTCTTCTCCCCGAGGCCACCCTGACCCTGGGGGGAGGCATCCCTCCAAACTGCCTGTCGAACAAACCCCCGCTCCCAAGTGCATCTTCCCTGGGCCCGCAGCCCTGCCTGTCCCCGGCGTGTCCCCTGCACCGGGGTCAGCCCGGCAGACCCCTGAGTGCAAACCCTCCCCTGATGCCAGGGCCCTGTCTCGTCAGCAGTTTTGGTCCAAAAGATTTTGAAGAACCTTTCCAAAAATCGGGACTTTTTTTTTAAAACGCTGCGGGACGCGGGACAAATTGTTAAAAATCGGGACTGTCCCGCCAAAAGCGGGACATCTAGTCACCTTATCCCAGAACCACCACCGACCTACTGTCACCTTCGGGGTGGTGAGGAGTAGAGGGGAACACAGGCCAGAGAGGCTCAGGGGTTAAGTGTTCGCGCGGAGGGAGTCTCTGAGCCATGGAGAGGCGCCCACAGAGTACCGAGCCAAGAGAAAGGCAGATCCGACAAGAGCAGGCCTGTGACTCCCTCATTATTACATTAGCAGCGCCTGTGCGTACGTGAGCGTGTGAATGCTTTTTAATCTAGAGGAGCATTCACTGGGTTATCTGTAGTTATTGCTGGGGAATTTCAGGTGCTCCTGACTCACATGTATTATTTTTAATAGCCACGAAATAAATCTGTTCTCTCAGAAAAGAAAAGCCAGAAGTCATCAAGGACTATAGATTAGAAATAAAGGTCACATTTTCCCCCCTTAGCATTATTTTTATAACTACACATCACAGAGCCTGGGAAAGGCTTTGAGCTTAGACGTTAAAATCTCTCCCGCTGATTTATTCCAATACAAATGCTCAGACAATGGGGGTGAGGGGAGGAATTGGGTAGCGCTGGTCAGGGATGAGGGGGTGAGGATGTGCAGCCGAGTTCGGAATAAGAAAATCCAAGGAGAATAATGCCACTTCCAGAACAAACATGAACACTGGAGACATGCCTGGCCCCTGTGTGTGGGGGAGTGTGGGAGCATGTGCGTGGGCATGCACACGTGGGAGTGGGTGCACCCTGCTTTGGGACACCAGTGGCATGGAAGGCCCCCGTGTAATTCCTTCTCCTGGATGAGGGGCCATTTAGTGAGGTCTCTCTCCTGCTCAGAGCCACGGTGGGAGCCAGGAGGGCGGGTCTCCGGCCTGGGGAGGGCCAAGAGTGGGGGGTGGACAGGAACTGTGGTTGGGCCCTTCCCAGACTCCGCCCCAACCCAGGAGGCAGAAAGCCCAGGAAACCCTCAGACTCCTGACTACAAGCATCCAAGTCTCTGCTGATCTCTGCCCACAGACCAGGGCCAGAGAAGGGGCTGAGCCTGGACCCGAACTCTGGCCTGTGACCTCCAATAAGTCAGCCCCATCTGGGCCTCGGTTTCCCTGTAATTGGGGAGGGGGTGGGAAGGTTTGAACTTGAAGGTTCTTCTAGTGCCTGGCATCAGTGAACTGAGGGGTGGGTGTTCGTAAGCAATACAAGGAAGGGGGCCCCTCAGAAGAATAAATGAAACCCCGGTGCACAGCCGTGTTTCTGTCTGTGTCTGTCTCTGGCCCCCTCCCCAACACTGGGACCCCCTTACCCAGATCTAAGTGGAAGCTAGTCAACTTGCTCCCTCTCCACACTCCAATCCCTGAACTAGCCCTTCCCCTGCCAGGAGGCAAGACTGTCTCAGCGGGGCGCCCAGTGGGGGTGTGGGCACAGATCCAGGTGCAGAGGCTGAGGCTGGGGGCGGCGGGCTCCAGGCCTGGCTCCGTGCCCAGGGGAGGGCAGCCTGCTGTGCCTCCGGTCTGGCTGAGAGTTCTGAGGTGGGAGACCTTGGCCAGATGGGGTGGATGTCAGGGCAGGCCAGAGCCCAATCCAGAGGAGACAAGGCCAGCAGTCTGCAGGGGGATGGCTGCCGGTCAGGGAAGGCTGCAGGTGGATAGGGGTGGATCGTGGCAGCTATGAGGATGGGCCAGAGGGATGTCCTGCCCTCTGGATGCTTCTGGAGGAAGTCCGTGGCAGAGCCTGGACCAGAACAGGCGCTGGGCCCTGAGTGTGCGCCCCTCCCGTTGGGCATTACACTTTTTTCAAGGCAGAACCACGCCTCCATGGAGCGGCAGCCTGGGTTTCCGCAGCCCATTCTGGAATGTTTGGGGTGCAGAACAGACCCCCCCCCCCGTTCCCATTTTGTCACTGCCTTACCCCCACCAGCACACAGGATGCAGAGGGTTCAGAGGGGACATAGCTGGCATCCAGCAGCCCCATCAAACTGGCCCTTCTCTCCTGGTGGTGGGGGTGGCCCAGCAAACCTGGAAGGTGCCCAAGAAGCCATTGACCAGCACCTGACACCAGCTCCTGGGGTGAGGCCTGTATTGGGACTCAGGGATGTTCCTTCACCAGCTCAGCCTGGGTCTGGAAGCGGGGACAACTTGGGATGCAGGAAAGGCCCCGTTTCCCCTCCCCCTAAGACGGGACTATGGACTTTTCTTTGTCTAAAACTTGAGAAGCAGAGATGTCTCCATCTTCCACCCCCGCACCCCAGGATTCTCTCCCGCTGGGACGTTGGTGGGCGGCGTGTACAGACTGGGTCTGTGGCGTGGTGATTGTGGGGTGGCACGGGGTCCAGGTCTCTTTCTTCAGTGCTGATCCTCAGCCTGGGTGACAGGCCTGACTCTGAGGAAGTGGTGCCCTCCTTCCTGCCCTGACTGCCCCCCACTCCAGGTCCTCTATTTATTTTTAAATATATTTTTATTGATTGCAGAGGAAGAGAGAGGGAGCAAGAGACGGAAACATCAACGATGAGAGAGAATCATTGACTGGCTGCCTCCTGCATACTTCCCGCTGGGGATCAAGTCTGCAACCTGGGTGTGTGCCTTGACCAGGAATCAAACTGTGACCTCCTGGTTCATAGGTTAATGCTCAATCACTGAGCCACGATGGCCTGGCCGAGGCCCTTACAGGCCTCCATACCTCCCCCCCAGCCTGCTCCTGTCACCATGGGAACAATGGGGCTGGCAGAGGTGTCTGTTGCCTCCAGACCTGAGCAGGGCCTGGCCCCTCTTGGGTAGTCAGTCTGAGGATGTTGCCAAGGGTTTCACCACAGAAGGGAACCCCTGGCCACACCCTCCAATGGCTGGCCAGGGTCTTCCCTGCTGTCTTTCCACTCCCCCCCCGCCCCCCCCTACCCCGCCCTGCTGGGACTGCTGGTGACCAGGAGCTCAGCACTTTGCAGACAGGTCACCCCCATTGGCCAGCTATGTCCCTTCTGAACCCTCTGCATCCTGTGTGCTGGTGGGGGTAAGGCAGTGACAAAATGGGAACGGGGGGGGGGGGCTCTGTTCTGCACCCCAAACATTCCAGAATGGGCTGCGGAAACCCAGGCTGCCGCTCCATGGAGGCGTGGTTCTGCCTTGAAAAAAGTGTAATGTCCAACGGGAGGGGCGCACACTCAGGGCCCAGCGCCTGTTCTGGTCCAGGCTCTGCCACGGACTTCCTCCAGTTTCTGTGTCTGGACCTCGATCTTTCATCTGCAGAATGGAAGGAGTTTGAGTTTGAAATGATTTTCTTAGGGCCCTGAAGCTCTGACTTCTGGTGTCTGTGTTTATTTGTTATGAGGGTAAAGGATTTGGCACAAGGAGCCATCTTTAACAGCCAAAACCAGTTTGTTTGTTTTTTGTTGTTGTTGTTGTTGTTGTTTACAGTTCTTTTTAGCTTTAATTTTTATTTTTCCCCATTTTTTTTTATTATGGAATCACATAATTGTCCTCATCCCCCCAATCCCATCCCAAACCCCTCCCTACATATCTCCCCCTCCCCCCCACCCCATGGCCACTGGCCAGGCCCATATGCATGCACACAAGTCCTTTGGCCAAAACCAGTTTTGTGCTTGAATCTCTGGGTTAGCAGAAGATGGATTCCCTTAACAATTGTTTACTCTGAGGGCCACTGCCGGTTCGCACAGGCCCTGCCCAGGTTCTTAGGTTGATCGAGCCCTGTTCCCTTTTCTAGAAATGGCATCCTCTTCGGGCCAAGGTGGGTTTCTCTTTCTCCCCTATTGCCTTGTTGGTCACTCTGCCCAGCTTCCGGTGCCCTCTCCGTCCCGGATCCATCCAGTCTGTTCTAAGCCCGCCTTCCTCACCACCCACCATGACCCAAAGACTCTGACCTTATTTTCTCTAAACACCAGGAGAATCTCCAACCCTTCCCCTCTGTCTCCTTCTCTCTTCCTGGATCCCAACCCTGGAAGTTCTTTCAACTACTAGGGCAGGGGGATTGTTGCACTTTTAACATACAGTATTCATTCGTTCATTCATTCACTCATTCATTCATTTACCCTCTTAGTCACTATGGCAGACCGCATTGTTTACTAATGTCATATTCACTCCCTACTATTTTCATCCCCTTCCACTCTAGAACTTGAAAAATGGAGGCACTCATTCCTCAGCCTCCCTTGCAGCTATAGCTAGCCCACATGACCCAGTTGTGATAATAAGATATGATGAAGTCTGTTGGGGGCTTTGGGGGAAGTGTTTCCTCCCTGAGGAAAGAAGGAAACTCAGGAAGATGGCCCTATCTTACCTCATGGCCCTCTCCCTGGTCCCTGCCCGTGGGCGTGATGGTGTGAGGTGGTGATGTCTGGAGCAGGGGGAGCCATTTGTGGTAGCCTCATGGCACCACGCCCACGGATAAAAACCAACACTGGAAATGGTGAAGCAAAACGATGGAACGAGCCTGGGTTTCCTGAGGACTGTTGAGCTGTTGAATCCACCCCTCCACACTTCTCATTGAGTAAACAGGTGTCACAACAGTTAAAGCTTTCTTAAATGAAGGATTACGTTTTCTGTCGTCCCCATAACAGCAACAAGTTAGACATTCACTCAATCGATCATCCACTTATTCATTAATTCACTCAGGCATGTATTTACCTTCTTGCTGTATTGATTTAGGATAGAGATTCAGATGCTCTAACAGAGACCCCAGACAACAGCGGCTAAATTTAATAGAAATGTATTTCCCTCACACATAACAGTCCGAGTATAAGTAGTCAAGGGCCGGGATGGCAGGTCCCAGCATCCTTCTAGCTTGTTGCTTCACCTCGCCTGTGGCATTCTCTTGTTCACAAGTCCCAAGATGTCCTCAGCACGTCACATTTCAGCTGGAGGGAAGGGGGAAAGGCAAGAGAGGGCCTGGTTCTTTCTTTTAAAGATATGATCTGGAAGTTAACATGCACCATATTCTTTTCACGGCCATTGGACAGAACTTAGGTATATGGCCGTTCCTGGCTATAAGGTGGCTGGGAAATGCATGCTTTATTCCAAGTTGCCCTGTGATCAGCCATAAATTATATATATATATATATATATATATATATATATATATATATATATACACTCTTTTACTATAAAAGAGAATGAGAACATACATGGGGTACAATTTGCAGTCATTGAATTTTTTCATTTTCATTCATTTATTAATCAAACACATATAAATACATACTATGCAGAAAGCACTGTGCCACGTGCCAAGGCCTGAGATCCAGGCTATTCATGGTCTAGTGAGAGAACAAGGCAAGTCTAGACATTCACATCCAACCAAGCTTTGCGAGGACTCGCTCTGCCCAGACACGTATCCACACCGAAGAGCAAAGAGCATAATGGCATAATGACCCACCTCCCCTGCAGGTCCCCTACCTCTACTGAGACATGGGAAGGAGGGAGAAAGGTGACAATGGCAAGTGAGAGCATGCCCCTCGGAACAAATCTTTGCTAGAGAAATCCTTCTCAGGTCCTAATGAGAATCCTGCCCGCTGAGATGAAGGCTCTCTCTTTGTCCCTTTGTGTGACGGACATCAGTGAGGCGTCTGCCTCAGACACCTTCTGATGCCTCTGAAGGAGAGCTGTCGGTCTTCTATCCGTTTGGGTGGCAAGGACACTCACTTCCTTCGGGAAGCAGAGACTCGTTGCGTGGTTCTGACCCCGAGCCTGGCCCACAGCGAGGGCGCGGCGGGAGTGACATAAATGATGGAGGAAGAATCAAGGAGTGTGCTCTCCAAAATTGGCTGCAGCAGTATTTCTGGTTCTATGTTAGTCTTTCTAAGACCTGATCACTTCTCATGGATTTATTTCCTCTCTTGAAACTGGGCAGATTTATGCCTGCTTCCACCAATAGATTGCAAAACAGCTCTGCCTGGGTCTTGGGCTCTCCTTCCCTCTTTCCTCCCTTCTCTCCCCCACCCAACGCGCGCCCCCCCCCCCCGCCCCCGTCACCAATAGCCAGCATCAGCCCCCAGACACAAGACTGAGTGAATGTAGATCATTGCAGTCCCTAGCCTGGGATCCACCCCAGTTGATTCTGGGTGAAGTAGAGATTGTCTCTCCCCACAAAATACTACCCAAGTGGAAAATTCATGAACAAAAGAAATGTTACTGTTTTAATCACTGAGTTTGGGGCTCATTTGTTATTTGGTAATAGATAACCACAGACACGGCAGATTTTAAATGGCCACGAACTCTTTGCAACTCCCATCAAGGGATGGAGTCTAGCTTCTTGGCCCTTGAATCTGGGAGGTCTGACCAGCAGAATGCAGCAGAGGTGATGTGCAACGGCCACGCCCTGGCCTCAGAGACCTTGGGCTGCCATTCTCATGGTCTTGCTGCCCTGAGCCTGGGAGGGACGAGCTCCCCTGCAGATACTGGAGACAAGGTCCAGCTGACAGCCCACACCGACCTCCAGACATGTGAGTGAGTTCCTCTGAAGCCATTCTGCCCCAGTTGAGCCACCAACTGCAGCCACACCAGGGGTCCCAGGCAAGGACCCAGCCCAAATGGCGATCCCCAGGCGTGGAACTAAGTAGCATGCTGCTTGTTTCCTAAGCCACCGAGTTTGTTTCACTTCCCTAGATAACTGACAATATCAGCTCCTATTTCTGAATCAACACGAGCCCAGAGGCCCTTGGAGGGCCAGTGCTGTGCCAGGGTGGAGGCGGACAGAGACGAGATTCTTGGCCTGGGAGCTGGCTGCCCAGCGGAATGACCGGGTCTCTCTGGAGGAGCCGCCAGCTGACAGCTCAGACCCGTGGCTCTCCGTACACTGATGGCATGGAGGCCCGGGCACACAGCTGCCCAGCGGCACCAGATTCACAGCCTCCTTTGCATCAAGGTGTCCAGGTGACTAAGCTGTCTCCGGCGGGATGTGGGAGGAAGGAGGCCGCGCCGGGCTGGGCCTGGCGGACAGTGGGCTGTCTGTCCCGCTAGGGGAGAAGGAGCCAGGCCCCTCATCGCCTTTGGAAGGAGAGCTGCTCACTGCCCAGAACTGACACCGAGGAAGTCGTACAGGACTTGCGTTGCACCCTTTGTATTGCGGCCAGCCCCTCCCGCAAAGCAGCCTGCAGAGGCCCAGTCTTAGCTCCAGACTGAGAAAGCCCTGCTGGAGTGTGAGCGCCAGGAGAGCAGGCACTTGTGCTCTTTCTGCTCACGGCCGCGTCTCAAATCCGGGCTGGGAACCGGCCATGACAGCAGTGGGAGCTCCACCAGTGCTTGCTGATTGGATGAGTGAACCAGAGATCAGCCATGTTTCCTTATCAACTCAGGAGCTCCCTGAGGACAGGGCCATGTCCCCCTCAGACTGGGGCTCCCTGAGGACAGGCTGTGTCCCCCTCAGACTGGGGCTCCCTGAGGACAGGGCCGTGTCCCCTCAGACTGGGGCTCCCTGAGGACAGGGCCGTGTCCCCCTCAGACTGGGGCTCCCTGAGGACAGGGCTGTGTCCCCTCAGACTGGGGCTCCCTGAGGACAGGGCCATGTCCCCCTCAGACTGGGGCTCCCTGAGGACAGGGCCGTGTCCCCTCAGACTGGGGCTCCCTGAGGACAGGGCTGTGTCCCCTCAGACTGGGGCTCCCTGAGGACAGGGCTGTGTCCCCTCAGACTGGGGCTCCCTGAGGACAGGGCCGTGTCCCCTCAGACTGGGGCTCCCTGAGGACAGGGCCGTGTCCCCTCAGACTGGGGCTCCTTGAGGACAGGGCCGTGTCCCCTCAGACTGGGGCTCCCTGAGGACAGGGCTGTGTCCCCCTCAGACTGGGGCTCCCTGAGGACAGGGCTGTGTCCCCTCAGACTGGGGCTCCCTGAGGACAGGGCTGTGTCCCCTCAGACTGGGGCTCCCTGAGGACAGGGCCGTGTCCCCTCAGACTGGGGCTCCCTGAGGACAGGGCTGTGTCCCCCTCAGACTGGGGCTCCTTGAGGACAGGGCCGTGTCCCCTCAGACTGGGGCTCCCTGAGGACAGGGCTGTGTCCCCCTCAGGTGGACAGCTGGGACTAATGCAGGGCAAACCCCTGGGTCTCCTTCCCTGGCCCTCAGGCCCCTGCGACATGGGCACTGATGGTGGCAGGGCCGCAGATGGCATTCAGTGATGGCAGAGGGTGGTTAAGTGCCCTTGGAATGAAGCTGAGCCTCATTACAGCTTGTTGGAGAGAAGAGCCAATTAGGAAGGTAATTTTCCTTGAGCAGTCTGAAGAATGGATAAAATGATACCCACACAGCCAGGGAGCCAGCCGCCGCCCCACCTCCCTGGCTCCGGGAGGCCTGCCCTTGCCTTCAAGGAGCACCCCCCCCTTCTCCCCCCCCCCATAGGTGCAGAGGGGCAACTGAGCCCCGCCGAGGCCTCGGGGCTCCAGAGGGTGCACTCTCAGCCCCTCCCCCACACAGCCCCCCCACTCACCCAGCACGCTGTGGGTATAACCTGCCCAGCTCCTGGCACTGGGAATTCTCCATCACTAGCTGCCTGTTTGGGGCGCAGTGTCTTTTTAGGACCTCCTTTGTGGGGAAGGAAAAGAGGAAGCAGCTCCGAGGCCCCTCCCCTCGGTCTCCATTGGGCTGTGCTGGTCCAGGGCGTCTGGTGCCTTCTGTGGCCGGCAGGGGCGGGGAGGTGGTGTCTGGGGGCTGGCAGAGGCCGGGACTCCGTGGAGGGTAATGACAGAAACCCAGCTTAAGTGACTGAACCAGGGCGGAAAGAGGGGGGCGGGGTTCTGGAAGAATTTGGAATCTCTCTCATTATCAGAGGAAGGGAGGACACGCAGGCAGGGGAGCCTGGCGGACAACTGGAACCCAGGACTCAGCACCTGCCACAGCTTCCTGTCACTTTCTCTCTGGCCTCTATCGTCTGCCCATTGGCCGGACGCCCTCAGGCCCTCTTCCTGCCAGGCTCTCCCTCATGACCATGCCTCACTGGGTCATCCGTGGACACAGGCGGGGACATGACACACGCCCTCTCCTGGGATCACAGAGCTGGACAGGAGGGCTCAGCTCCCCAGAGGAAGGGGATGCCAACCCCAGAAGGACAGGGCTGGGAAGACCGTGTCATCGTTGTCAGTTGTGGGGCACAGCTGTCTCCTTCCTCCGCCGTGTGCTGGCATCTTGTCACACAGTTGATCTGTCTCGTCTCCTTTATTTCTTAAAACCAGCATGAAATAAGCCTCTATTACTATCACCCATGATGCAATACAGACAGGGAAACTGAGGCTCAGAGAAGTTAAATAACTTGCCCCAGGCCCCACAGCTGGTAAGTGAGAGAGTCAGGACTTGAACCCAAAACTTTTGATGGCACAAGTTGGGGAGGAACGGAGGGGGGAGATGCAATCCATGCAATGAGCTAAAGCTTGAACACATGAAATGGACCTCCTAGTGCCTGGTGGTCTGTGCCTAGTGTCCAAAACAGAGTTCCCACAGAGCTGAAGGAAGCCAGCCAGTCCTGGGGCAGGGCTGAGCAGGCTCTGTAATCCAGGTAGACTTCCTGGAGCAGGTGGCACTCATGAGCTAGAAGGATGGTGGGGCTGCTCCAGAGTGAGCTTGCAGGCAAAAGGCGCTGCTGGCAGTTAGAAGCTGGGCTGGTGCATTGCAGGGGAGAAGGACGAGGGGACACAGGCGGGCTCCAGCAGCATCTCATTTAGTGGCCAAGTCAGAGGGCTGTGCGGCCCAGGTCCATAAGGTGGGCTGCAGAGGCCCCGTGAGTGGGGCAGACACCAGGACATCGTGGGCTTTTAAACAGAGCTGCCGAAGGAAGGAAAGGCATTTCTGGCAGGTGGATCTCAAATACTAGAATGTGTTGAGCATGGCAACCCATAGCTTGGGCTCAGGAGAGGGACAATGCAGGGGCAGTTGGGGTCTCTGTCCACCCTGCACTCTATCCCAAGGCTGCCCAGACTTAGGCGTGAGCCACCCTGGAGGAGCAGCACCAGCACAATGCCAGCACATAGTAGGTGCTCAGTAAAGAGGAGCAACTGTCACCCCGCCATGGTAGTGACAACACTGTCAGCTGGGATGCCAGATGGAGGGAGGCCAGCAACGCCTGCTCCTCCCAGGTAGCGGGAGCCCGGGGAGGAAGGGCCCTGTCTGACTCGCAGGAGAGCACACACTCAACTAACCACTGAGCACCTGCTGTGTGCCATGCACACTCAACTACTGAGCACCTGCTGTGTGCCATGCACACTCAGCTACTGAGCACCTGCTGTGTGCCATGCACACTCAACTACTGAGCACCTGCTGTGTGCCATGCACACTCAGCTAACTACTGAGCCCCTGCTGTGTGCCATGCAGTGCTGCCCAAGGTGCATCCTGAGAGCAGAGATTTTGTGTGTGTGCATCCTGCTCTGTCCCCACAGCCCAGAACTAACCAACCTGTGTGTGTAAAACACTCCCAGCTTCTAAGAGCTTCAGGCTCTTGGCATGGGGAAACTCGTGATCACTAATTGCCCTCTTGGGGGCCGCAAGTGGGGAAACTGAGGCTCAGGAAGTTAAAGGACTTGCCCAAGGTGGCGCAGCTAGACAGTGAGGGGATCGGGTTCTGCTGATTTCCTGAAGGGTTTTCTCAGCCAGCGACTCCCGCTGCTCCGGTGGGCGGGAGCCCCGAGGGGAAGGGCCCTGTCTGACTTGCTGAAGGGGGGTCTGGCTCACTCTCCCTCCACCTCCTTCTGGCCCTGCTCAGGGTCCAAGCCCTTCAGACTGGAGGGGGGGAGGGAGGGGGGGCTCAGAGCCACCAGGGCTGGGCCCACGCGGTCCCTCAGCTCCTCGGCGTCTGAGGGCGGCAGCCAGCAGCAGGGCAGCCTGCTAATTAGGACGCGGCTTTATGACTCACTCTTCCGAGATGTCATTTTCTAGACCGGGGGCTGGGGGTGGGAGTGGAAAGGCACACACAGAGTTGTTTTTAATTACATTTGGTTTGCTAATTTCTGATAGAAAATAAATATTTACCGGGAGCCATATTTCTTCATTTCACGCCAGCTGACTCCTGAGTTTATCGGGAGCCCAAACAGCCACCTCCTGCTCACCTCCCAGCCCCCACCCCCCACCCCCCCCTCCCCGCCATCCCCACCCGCACTGAAGGCGGCCGAGCTGGACCGAGGGCCCGGGTGGGAGGGGAGGGAGATGGGAGGAGATGGTGATGCAGAGGGAGTCAGGCCTGGTTCCGGGGAGGTGGGGGGCAGGTCCAGGCTCAGGTGTGGGCAGAGGGCAAGGGCCTGAGGACACAGGGAGCGCCTCCCTCCTGATGCTCATGCTCCAGGGACTGGGGCTGGGAGGGACAGGCGCAGCTCTGAGCACCCCCTCCCTCCCCTCCCCTTCTCCCAGCCTGGTTTCTAGCATCAGGAAGATCCCTAAGGGCACTCTGGCTTCCACATCTGCGGGCGGTGATTCTGGTCCCGGAGGGCCTCCCCAAGGACAGCCTCCTGAGGGCTGTCTGAGCGATGGGAGGGGGGGAGCTGACACGCACCCTGTTGGCTCAGTGGCTTCCAGAGGGGCCCTGGACGGGAGTGGAGGGAGGGTGGGAGGGCGGGGAAGCTATGGAAAGAGGAATGATGGAGAGCTCCCCCGGGGGATGGAGCTCCGTGGCTCCCAGGAAGTAAGGACCTCTGCCCTTCTCCTTGCTGAGAGTCAGGTCTTAGGGCTCCCAGAGGACACGTAAAAGAGGGGTGTCTCCCTAATGCTGGGGGGGGAGGGGACTAGAGGCCCTTTGTTGAAGGCTGGGGCCGTGGCAGAGTGGCCAGTCAGAGCAGGCAGTTCTCAGCCTCAGCACCATTATTCCCGCTTGGGGCTGGGTAATTCTTAGCTGTGCTGGGCATTACAGCCCTGGTCTCTGCCCACTGGATGCTAGGGGCACCCGCCACCCAGCTGTGACGACCAGGCATTGTCACATGGCCCTCGGAGTGTGTGTTCACAGCCCCGCCCGGCTGGGAAGCCCGGATAGGAAAACTCGGGGAGCAGGCGGGAGGGAGCAGCCTCAGGGTGATGGGGGCGTCTGTGGGGACTCTGGGCTGAGAGGTGAGGGGGTCCCCTGAGGAATGGGGAGGAGATAGGGAGATTTGGAGACAGGAGAGGCCCCTGCCCCCAGCCTGGTTTCTAAATCCACGTTAAGCCATGATTGTTTTTTTTTTTCCAATTACATTTCAATTTAGCTCAATTACTTTTCCATTATTGTTCAAGCGACTCGATTTTAATTGAAGCTGCGGGTTCTTATCTCTCTCATTCCCCCACATGGAATTGGGGCGGGAGCGGGGGGACTGGGGTTGGGGAAGCCCGGGTTGTGGTGTTTTAGGGGCAGTGGGCATATTCGGCAGAAGGACCAGGGCCTCGAGGTGGGGCACACCCAGGAGCTCTCTGGGGTTTCCAGAGTGGCTGACAAATCTGTCGGGGGAGGGGGGGAAGAAAGTTTCAACGAAGGAAACTATGATAATGACATTTGCCAAGTACCGGCCATTGTTAGCACCAAGACCGACAAGGTATGTACTATTATCATACCCATTTTACAGATGGGAAAAACGAAGGCTCAGGGAAATTAAGAACTTGCTCTGAGTTGTACACCGGATAAGAAGAGCTGGGAGGCAGTGCAGCCCTCTGGCTCTTAAGTTTGGGTGCCTAACTCCAGGTTATACTCTCCCAAGTCACAGTTATGCCCACCGCCCCCTCCCAGCCCCAGCCCCATCTCCCTGGCACTCTCCTCTTCCAGCTCCGAGGCTCTGACTCAGTTCCCGCTAGGGTGTTTGACTTTCCGCCTGTCTCTAATTCCTCCCCAGCCCTCAGAGCCTGGCCTTCCCTACCTCTGCCAAGAAGTCTTCCCTGATTGGCCCCTGCCCACTCAGATTCCCACAGCCCTGAGCTGTCCTAACACCTGGGTCACTAGCTGCGGTGGGGCTGGGGTGGCAGGAAATGGGGCGGGTGGGAGGTGGGAGGCAATGACCTGAGTTGGACAGGTGGGGGTTAAGTGAATGAAGTCACCTACAGGCTGTGATTTGGGCAAATCACTGAACCCTGGGTGAGCCTCTCTTTCTCTGTCTGTAAACTGGGTGCCAATCGCACCGCCCTGAGGATGGCTGTTCTGAGGATTAAAGGGAAGGGGAGGAAGTGTGTACGGCACCGGCAGGAAGTAGGAGGTTTAACAGGATGAGGGCTTTCTCGGCGGCCCTTGGTTGACCCTGAGACACCGAGACACAGGCAGAGAGGGTCAATCTGCCATTCAGAGGTGTGTTCAGCTGCAGGGCAGGGGCCCGTCCGTGCTGAACCCTGAATGTCATCAGCCCCGGGGCAGAGGAGACCAGTAGGACCAGGACACGGGGCGAAGAGGAGTGAAGAGCGAAGATCCCAAGGGCCGTCCCTGCGCTCTGAGGGCCGGTGCCTTGGCGGTGAGCGGCAGCCCGTCATGGACTGTGTGTGCGAGGCTTTCTCAGCCAGGAGAGAAGCCTGCCTTCCAAAGGAATGACTATGAGACCCAAGTGGCTTTGAATTGTTTTCCTCAAATAGCAAAGAGTCTGCAAGAGGCTGTTCCGGGTGGCCGGGGCCAGCTCTGCACAGACCCCTCTGCGCCGGCCCCGTCAGCGAGGCCGGTGCCCACCGGGTCCCGGGAAGGACAGCACTGCAGCGTCTGCAGCAGCGTCCGGGCTAAAGGGAAGGGGGAGAAGCCGGAGCCCCCCTCGTGCCCAGGCTCCTGTCATCAGGAAGTGCCCGGCGGGTTCCGATGCCTCCTTGCAGGAGCGCGGGCACACAGTCCGGGAGCTGCAGGGAGAGGGAGAGCCGGCCTCCGGGGCCCTGTCCCAGGGCACCAGCTTGAGGGGGAGCATCTCCTGGAAGGTCCCCCACCTCGGGCCTGGGAGGATCTTCACTTTGAGCCCCCCCTGGAGCGTCCCCCAGTGAGCACTTTGGGCGAATGGCCTCAGGATAAGCAGCTTGGTGCTTGCCGCTCAGGAAATAAGCTCCCGTCCCCTAATTAGCTTGGGTTGGTCCCCCCTGCTGCCTTTCATCTCTTTTTTGAAGCTTTTGAGTTTATTTCTTAAAATGCATTTTATCCGGTTCTCTTTGCTGGTTTCAAAGGAGGGTTGTTGATCTGAAAGACGTGGAGTGTCATTGACCGGAACAGAAACTGTGGTGCCGGCAGAGGAGTGCGGTGTCACACAGCCCAGCGCCATCCCCGAGGCTGGCACACTGCCGAGCCCCAACAAAACCCGGGTTCTCCGAGAGAAGGAGGAGGGGGAATGGCTGCACTGCGGGCTCATTATTGCTGAAACACCGGTCAGGGCACAGGGGACGGGGCGGGAGGCTTGCCTGGGAAGTGTGCCTTTTCGCCTGTGCTCTGGGATTTAGTGACATTTCCTTCCCAACAACCACTTTATTTCTCATTTTGAGATAGTGACACACTCACAGAAGAGTTGGAAGTGTGGTGCAAAGAGCTGCTCATTTCCTGAGACGTTTGAGAATAAGCAGCAGACCTAATGTCCTCGCGCCTTCCAAGGTATGTATTTCTTATACACGGGGCCGTTCTCCTGCCTGGCCACAGCCACCAAACCAGGAAATTAAACCCGCTGCCCTGCTCCTCCTGGTGCGCGGGCCCGTTCGAGCCGGACAGCTGCCCCCCCAGCGTCTCTTACAGCCGAAGGCTCATCGGGAATCACACTCGTTGTCAGGGGTCTGTCGTGGGAAGCTTCCTTCAGTCCGAAACAGCCCTGTGATCTTTCCTCGACTTCTGTGACTTCGCCATGTTTAAAGACGCAGGCCAGCTGCTTTGTACAATGTTTCTCCGTTTCTATTTTCCTGGCGAGGATGACAAAGAAGGGCTGTGCGTCCTTCCTTCTGCCTCCTCCCAGGTTGCAATATGTGCCATGTCTGATGATGTTCACTTCCGCACACATATTTTGAACATCGATAGTATTGTAATAAAAGTGTAATACGCTAATTAAATGGAGGACCTTCTGGACGAAGCCGGAGCTGCCAGGGAAGCCTGGGTCCTGGGCGCCAGAGAGAAGCTGGTACCAGCAGCCAGGGGAAGGAAGGCCTACTCTTGCACAAATTTCATGCACCGGGCCTCTAGTATGTATGTAAGCATGGCCTCTGACTTCTCAGGTCCCACAGCTGCTGTTCAGACCTGCACACATAAAACAAACCAGTCTAAGGCTGCCCTGTGTTAAACGACCTGTTACGAGTAAGTCCACGGTTTACTCATTCAGGGGAGAGAGCAATCAGGGAGGGCTTCAAGGAAGAGGTTGAGTACGGCCTCAGAATGGGAAGGATTTGGCAGGGACTGATGGGAAGCATTCCAAGGTGGGAGGGACAGTATGCCCAAAGGCTCAGAGCTGAGAAGAGAATGGCATGGATGACAGAGCCACTCTACTCAACAAAAGCTGTGTCATTCCTGCCTCAGATGTGCAGAAAGATCACATTTCCCAGACTCCCTTGCAGTTCAGTTGGGCCATGTGAGTGAGCTCTGGACACAGGATATGGCTCAAAGTAATGAGCACTGCTTCGAGGCTTCCATAAGTCCTTCCGCACGGTCCTCCACGCCCTCTCCTCCCCTTGCATGATGACTTGGGCACGGTGCTGGCCTCTGGAGATAAGATAGGGATCAAGGCTCTGGCCCCACTGAAGGAGTTCCCCAGCCACAGAGACAGACATATAAGCAGGCAATTAAATCGTGACAGAGTGGGAAGCCCTGCCCCACAGGTTCGCCCGGGTTTATAGCTCTCAGTTTCTTCCTCGCCAGAATGGAGCTCTCCAAGGTCCTGTCTTGGGTTCCCCACTCCGGCTGTGTGGGCCCTGCCAGACACCAGCCAGGGAGACAGTCATCCGCAGGCAAGAGTTCCTCCCTTCTCAAGGTGTGTGTGTGTGTGTGGGGGGGGGGGGGGGCTGCAGGAGGGGGGCTTTCCTTTTGAATCCACAAGAGAGGAGAGAGGTGAGTGGAGAAGGAGGAGACCTGGGTGTCTGCATCAGCACATGTCGATGGCAGCTTGTGCCTTGGGGTGGTTGTCGGTGAGTTTATAGGCAACTCGGTCCTTAGAAGTAGAGTGACAGTATGGCTGCCGTAGCGATGGGGATTCCTAATAGCGCAATTGCAGACATCAGCAGATGGAGTCGGATGGTTCCTCCTCCATAAGGATGGGGGGTTTGGTCCTGAAGAGGTGACGTGAGCATGCCCCTACCTTGTCTCTTCCGCTGCCTAAAACTACACACCCTGAATCCATGGAGAAGGTGCCAGAGGAATCTGAGAAATAAGTGGCGGCGGGTAGATTAAGGGGAAGCAAGAAGCTCCGCCTCTCTGGCACTGCCCGTCTTGGACTCGAAGGCAGCCTGACACTCAGGAGGGCGCATCGGGTGTGCACAGGAAGAACTTCAGGACAAGCTTTCTTTTTCTGGACCAAGGACCGGGTCGGGGGGCTGCTCCTGCTTATCAGCAGAAGGAGAAGTCCCGTCTGTTTGCTCTCTTTCTGGCCCAGCTCCCAGGCCAGGCTGCGGCTGCAATGGTGATGGTGGCTCAGCGATGGCGGCTCAGGGAGCAGCTTAGGTGCCTAAATCTCCAAGAGACACAAACGCTTCTCTCTCACCAGAGTAGCTGTGACCCAAGGGCACAGGGTGAACTCCCACTGATTTTTTCTCTCTTTTTGTTCTCCCACGACTTGGTACTAGGCCCAGAGGCAGTAGTGGAAAGAACGCAGCTGAGTGGGGAACTAAGACCCCAGATTTCTGGCTGGAGGATGGGGAAGGGAGGATCCAGGGATCTGGAAAGTGTCATGTGGATTGTGGAGAAGAGGGAGTTCGGACACTAATCCCATAAACTTGTGTGTGAATTCCAGGCCTCGCCTCTGAGCGGTGTACGCCTGACTCTGATCCTAAACAGCTGATCCAGGCTTTGAGAACTGAGCTACAGGACAGGTCACACCCAAGTCCCAGACTGGCCGTGGGGTAGCACACACTTGGAACTGTCCCTTAAAGCGCTGAAAACACTTTGAAATTTAAACTGACATTGGCACAGCCCACAGAAGGTGACTCAGAACTTGCATAAACCTAACTTAAAAAAAAAAAGTGCTAACAACAACAATAAAAACCCGTATACTTCTTAGGATTTAAACAAGATCCTAAATATCCAGGATAAAATCCAAATTTGCTTGGCATGTGAACAACAAGGAAAATCTTAACTCATAAGAGAAAAGAAAAGCAATAGATGCTAACTCTGTGATGATACAGATATTGGATCATCAAAGACTTTATAGCAGGTAATATAACCATGCTTCAAGAAGTTACGGTGAACACTCTTAAAATAAGTGGAAAGGTAGATGGTCTCAGAAAATAAATAGAAAACATGACAAAGATCCAAACAGAAATGTTAGAACTGAAAAAATACAATAACTGAATTAAAAATTCACTGGATGAGCTGAATAGCAAAGTGAAGATGACAGAGGGAATGAATTTGAGGGATCAATAGTTATTTGATTTGAACAATAGATACAATAATACTTTTATTTTTAAAATAATTTTTAAAATATATTTTATTGATTTTTTACAGAGAGGAAGAGAGAGGGATAGAGAGTTAGAGACATCAATGAGAGAGAATCATCGACCAGCTGCCTCTTGCACACCCCGTACTGGGGATGTGCCCGCAACCAAGGTACATGCCCTTGACCGGAATCGAACCTGGGACCTTTCAGTCTGCAGGCCGATGCTCTATCCACTGAGCCAAACAGGTCTCGCAATAATACTTTTAAAATGAACAGATTCAGGAATCTGTGGGACAATACCAAAAGTTTAACATCTGTGTTAACAAATTTTTAAAATGGGAATTCAAAGTATGTTTTCTGACCATAATGAATTAAACTAGAAATCAGTAACAAAAAAGCTATTGGAAAATCAATAATTGAAGCTTCTTCCTTAAGAAACTAGAAAAAAAAAAAGGTGTAAAATAAACTCAAAGTAAGCTGAAGAAGTAAATAAAGATCAAAGTAGAAATCAATAAAATAGAAACTAGGAAAACAATAGAGAAGAATCAGCCAAATTAAAATCTGGTCCTTTGAGAAAAATCAATAAAATTGATGAACCTGTAGCTAGACTGACAGCAACAAGAAAGAGGAAAGACACAAATTACCAATATCAGGAATGAAAGAAGGAATGTCACTCACTATTAACCCCACAAAATTTAAAGAAACAGAATACTACAAACATCTCTATGTCCGTATATTTAACAACTTAGATAAAAGGTCTGCCAATTATAGCCCATGGACCAGATATGGCCTACTCCCTGTTTTTGTAACTTTTGTTTAGAACACACATGTCAAACACAAGGCCCGCGGGCCAAATCCAGCCCGCCAGGCCTTGCAATGTGGCCCGCACCGCGCTGTCATCACTGCACTCCACTGCGTTCCATCACAATGACGCGCGCGGTGACGTAGGAGGCTTGTGATCTCGCCGGCCGCCTCGCCGGCCGCCCTACTTGCTATCTATTACGCATGCGCATAGATAACAAGTCACGCGAGATTCAGGAGGCGTGACCTATAGTCCGGCATCCGATGTGGTTGTGCGGGTGGCAGAGCAGAGGAGAGAGTGAGTGTGCGGGCATAAAAAATACACAGCAGAAGCTGCCAGTTCCTGGCATAAAGTGCAGGCATAAAAATCGCAACAGAATCTGCTATCTGTACCCAGCCAGGCATTAATGACTGACTTTTTTTTTCTCCACTCCATCTGCCAAATCAAGCTATCCCTGTGCAGTTTTCAACTTTTTCCTTCTAACGCAGATTTCCAATAAACTACATCTTTTACTGCCAATATTGATCCCAAAATGTCCAGGAAAAGAAAAGTTGATGGTGAAGGCAGACAATTTAATGACAAATGGGAAAATGAATACATGTTTGTGCTTAGAGAGGGCAAACCAGTATGTATATTGTGTTATGAGACAGTGTCGGTGATGAAAGAGTACAATATACGTCGTCATTTTGACACCAAACATAATGTTAAGTATGGCAAATATACTTTGGAAGAAAAGCATAAAATTGTTAAAGAACTAAAAGGCAAACTACAATCACAGCAGCAAATGTTTACAAAGGCTACAGCGAAAAATGATGCTGCAGTGAAAGCAAGCTTTATAGTGGCTGAAGAAATTGCCCGTACTTCAAGGTGTTTTTCAGAGGGTGCCTTTTTGAAGCAATGCATGCTAAAAGTGTGTGAGCAAGTATGCCCAGACCAGATACAGAGTTTTCAAAATGTCAGTTTGTCAAGAAACACCATTGCAGATAGAGTTCAAGAACTCTCAGGAAATCTATCATCACAGCTGGCCGAACAGGCATGCAGTTATCTCGCTTTTTCACTTGCTATCGATGAAAGCACAGACAACACTGATACAGCGCAGCTGTCCATCTTTATATGTTCCTCTGTCACTGAGGAACTTTTGGATGTAGCTGCCATGCATGGGACGACGACTAGTAGAGATATATTTGAGGCTGTGGAGAAATCTATAAATAATTTTAAATTACCCTGGGAAAAGTTGGTGGGGCTAACTACTGATGGCGCACCTTCAATGTGCGGAGAAAAGAAAGGCTTGGTTGGACTAATGAAGGAAAGAATGCAAAAAAGTCACTGCCACACACCCTTGATTACTTATCATTGCATTATCCACCAAGAGGCTATGTGTGGAAAAGTTCTGGACATGAATGACATAATGACCACAGTCATTAAAACTATTGACTTTATACGGGCACGTGGCCTGAATCATCGCCAGTTCCAGCAGTTTTTACAGGAGGTGGGTGCAGAGCATGGAGACGTGCCATACCACATAGAAGTAAGATGGCTGAGCAAGAGCGCAGTCCTCAAAAGATTTTTTGAGCTCAGAGAACAAATTGCTCTTTTAATGGAAAGTAAAGGAAAGCCCTTGCCTGAACTGTCGGATCCAGCCTGGCTATGTGATTTTGCTATGATGTGTGACATATGCGAGCATCTCGCCCAACTGAATCTGAAGCTGCAGGGACGCAAACAAGTCATCACGAAGATGTCTGACATGATCACAGCATTCCAGCGTAAACTTCAACTATGGAAGTCCCAACTGGAACAGGACAATCTTGCCCACTTTCCCGTTTGTTTGAGTATCTCAACCACTATTTCTGGTACTTTTCCTTGCAGTTGGCTGGCTACCAGAGTTAGCCGTTTACTAAGTGAATTTGAGCGGCGCTTCTCTGACTTTAGAACACAGCACTCAGGCTTTGACATCTTTGCCAATCCTTTTACAGTTGATGTCAACAATGTGCCCCATCACCTTCAGATGGAGATAATCGAGCTTCAGTCTGACAGTGGCCTGAAATCAAGGTTTCAGGATGTTGAAATTGAGGACTTCTACCCTCTACTGCCCCCTGACTCAATGCCAGAGCTCCGACTTCATGCTGCCCATATTCTATCCATGTTCGGGAGCACCTATCTTTGTGAACAGATGTTTTCAATAATGAATCTGAACAAAAACAAGCACAGATCACGCATTACCGATGACAACCTCCATGCTGTTTTGCGGGTTGCTACAGCCCAAGAAATAAAACCGAACATTGACTCATTGATCCGGGGAAAACGGTGTCAGACATCTAGCCAGAAAACAAAACAATGAGCATTTTAGGTACATTCCAATATTACTGTTTTGCTTGATACCAATATTACTGTTTTGCTTGATAGCATGTGAGTTGGTTAACAGCACTGTTAAGGAAAAGATTGTTCCACTCATTTTAAATTCACATTTCTGGTTAACATTGTCAGTTTATGACTGTTCAGTAAACCATTCGGCCCGCGATTTAGGCTGGATTTTAGATTTTGGCCCCTTCTCTAATTGAGTTCGACACCCCTAGTTTAGAACATGGCTGTACTGGTTTGAATAGTCCCCACACTGCCCCCAAATTCATATCCACGTAGAACCTGAGAATGTGACCTAAATTGGAAATAGGCTTTTGGCAAGTTAAGATGAAGTCATATGGGTTCAGGAAAGGCCCGGAATCAAATGTGACTGATGTTCCTATAGGAGAGGAGTGGAAGACTTGGATACAGAGATACAGGGAGACCCAGAGAAAAGGCCGTGTGAAGGCCAAAGTACAGATGAGACTTCGACTGTCTGGAGCTGGAAGGACTCACCTCTAGAGCCTTCAGAGGGAGCGTGGCCCTGCTGACACTTTGACTTTGGACTTCTAGCCCCGAACTGTGAGAGAAAAAAGGCCTTGTTTCAAGCTGCCCGTTTTTTAGGAATTTGCCGTGACAACCCAGCAAACTAGCACAACAGCCACGCTCACTCGTGCGTAGTTTTCACACCACAAAGGCAGAGGTGAAGAGCTGTAACAGACTGTATGCCCCAAACGCGAACAATATTTTTTCTGTCCCTTTACAGAAAAAGTGTGATGACCTTGACTTCCATGAAATAGACCAAGTCCTTAAAAGCCACAAACTACCAAAATGCACCCAAGAAAGCTTATTTTCCAGACCAACCCTGTATCTATTAAAGACATTTGAATTCATAGTTTAAAAACTTCTAAGAGAAAAAATAAATCCCCTGGCCTGGTTTCTCTAGTGAATTCTAATAAACATTTAAAAGAGAAATAGCACCGATTCTACACAATCTCTTCCAGAAAGCAGAAGAAAAGGGGAAACTTTCCAACCCTTTTTACAAAGGCTCCCATTACCCTAATGGCCAAACCACTACAGACTGATATCCCTCATGAACGTACAAACAAAAATCTTAAACAACGCACCACAACAGCACATATATGATGTGCATGAAAAGAAGAACACACCAGGACCAAGGGGAGGTGATCCCAGGAATGCGGGACTGGTTCAATATTCAAAAACCAACCAGCGCAATCCATCATAATAACAGACCAAAGGAGAAAACCCGCATGTACATATCAAACTGAGATAATAAATGTATGTTGCTTTAAACTCCTCGGTTTTGAGATCATTGGATACTCAGGAATAGATAATATTAGCGACACAATGGCCCTTCTGTTCCTCTCGCCTATCTTCCCCTCCCATCTCTCAGCCCCCGAGAAAATATGTAGGTAACCACTAATCTGAATGTGTTGCTTATCTTTCCCATGCTTAAAAAAAATACTTTTCTTCTGTATGCTTACACCCCCAAACCATATGTGTATGTTTTAGGTGGTTTTAAATGTTATGTACGTGATATCCCATTGTGTGCCGTTCTCCTGCTACGTATTCTTTGGATTCGTCCGTGCTGTGTGAGCAGATCCTGCTCATTAAACCTTGCAGATGTACAGCATTCCTCTGTGGGTTCGGGCCACAATTCATCCTCTATTCACGGGCATTGCATTTGTTTCCAAACGCTCTGTGTTCCCAGGGTTGCTGTGAGGAAAAGTGTGGGAGTTTCTCTGGGGGTGGGGGAGGGGGCGGGGAGCTTGTGTAATCCTGGGTTTCTCCCAGAGTTTGTAATGAAGTGGTCACGATCCCAGCTGAGAGTGTGTGAGTGTGAGTGTGTGAGTGTGTGTGTGAGTGTGTGTGTATGTGAGTGTGTGTGTATGTGAGTGTGTGTGTGAGTGTATGTGAGTGTGTATGTGAGTGTGTATATGTGTGAGTGTGTGTGTGAGTGTGTGTGTGTGAGTGTATGTGAGTGTGTGTGTGAGTGTGTGTGAGTGTATGTGAGTGTGTGTGTATGAGTGTGTGTGTGTGTGTGTGTGTGTGTGTGTGAGTGTGTGTGTGTGTGTGATGCTGCCTGTGCGTGTGTGAGGGCTGGAGAGAAAGTCAAGACATAAGGACAAAGAACAGTGACCGCAAGTCACCGAGCCTGGCCTATGTACCGGAGCCAAGCAATCCACACACGTATCACAGAGCATCTCTGCTGGAGACTGATGTCAATGCCGCTGTACTTTCCTGGACTCTCCAGCTTTTCTCTCCTTCCTGCCTCGCCATGGTAGTTTCTCAGTTCACTTTCCCTGTCCAAATCCTGAAACTTTTGCCAAGGGATTAAGAGAAGGCATGAGGGGGCCAGAAGAGGAGCAGGAGGAGGCCCCTCCCCGATCTGTGTGATGAGTGAGGGGCTGAGAGCTGCCAGTGAGCCGGGCTGAGGAGAGGGTGTAAGTGCTGGGAGAGAAAAAGGCAGAAACAGAGGGAAAGAAAGGGCTTGCCAGTGGGGAGGCAGGGTCCTCCGCAGAGCCCAGGAGCTCCGCCTGCACCAGGAGTACCAGCATCCGTATGAGCATCACAGGTCCCATGAGATGCCACAACACATGCATGCTCACAACAGTGCACACACCTGTAACCGCAAGCACACACACCACGCACAGACACACGTGTATATAAACACACACCTGTGCATGCAACAAAACACTCGGGCACACGGTGGTACACGTAAACACCCCACACACCTCGTGTGCACCTGCTCACACTCTTTCCTGGTCAAATAGAAGTGGGAAATGATTTAAAGCCTAATCCCCGCCCTGGATTCCCGCCGCACATCCGAGTATCGAAGCCGGGAGAAGTCCAGCAGGAGAGACCTCCCTCTTCCTCTGCTCAGGACCCTCCGCTTGATTTGCATCATTGGCTTCCTAATTATGTCCTCCGTGTGGGCATTTGTTTTTCAGCATAGCACGAGATTGTACTTTTAATTAGGAAAATGACGCATGCTCGTTAGAAAACCAGCTAGCTGTGTGTCGGAGAGGAAGAACAAAGCAGAAAGCACAGAGGGGGACCGCTGCCGGCCTTCTGGTGTGCATCCTCCCAAGACTTCGTCTCATAAATATGCACGTTCATTTCTCCTTTTCATAAATGTTTCATCACTTGCTTTTTCCATTCGGTGATATAAATCTCTTAACGCTTCGTGGTATTCCTGCTACGGCGTGTGGCAGGCTGTGTTTCCCAGAGACGGCTGAGCAGTAGCTTCTGCCTCACAGGCTCCTCCAGGCCCTCACCTCTCCCATGGAGAGGTGGCGTCCGGGGCCCCTCCCTGGGAACCCGGGCTGACCTTTGTGACTGCCACTCAACACCACGTGACCAGTCATAAAAACCCCGCCATTCGCTGGGACCAGTTTGGCTCAGTGGATAGAGCGTCGGTCTGTGGACTAAAAGGTCCCAAGTTCGATTAAGGGCAAGGGCATGTACCTTGGTTGCGGGCACATCCCCAGTAGGGGGTGTGCAAGAGCAGCTGATCGATGATTCTCTCTCATCGATGTTTCTAACTCTCTATCCCTCTCTCTTCCTCTCTGTGAAAAATCAATAAAATATATTAAAAACAAAAACAAAAAAACCCCCGCCTTTCCCTCCCGGACCAGCCGCCATGCTGTGAGGAGGCCCATGTGGTCATGAAGAGGCTCCAGCCCCCGCCGAGCTCCCAGAGGACAGCCAGCCCCAACTGGCCAGCCAGGGAGGGAGTCCCCTTTAAGTGACTCCTCCGGCCTGAGTGGAGCTGTCCCCTCTGGGCCACACAGAGCACACAGCTGCCTGGCTAGCCCCGCCCAAATGGCAGACACGTGGGACAAACAAATGACTTGGGAGTGGCGTATTCCACAGCAGCAGTTGGCTAGACCGTGGAGGCTAGCCCCACTGCTCCTGCATGTGGAGGCTGTTCCCCACCCCCCCGCATGCACGCCTGCTTTCTTCTTCAGCTGCCCTGTCATCTGGCGGCAGAGCCCTGGCTCATGTGTTTGCGGCCGGTGTTGGGCTGGTGCCCACGGGAGGAGCTCAGTCTGTGCTGATCACAAAGCTCAGTGAGGGGAATGGACCTGAGCGGGATCCTGCCTTCCCACCCCTGCTCCTGAGTCGTGACCTTTCCCTGCTCCCCCTAGGGCAGGGGTCGGCAAACTCATTAGTCAACAGAGCCAAATATCAGCAGTACAATGACCGAAATTTCTTTTGAGAGCCGAAAACTGACTTCTGCACATGGGCCACAAAGTTTCAATCGCACTGTACATGCGCGCCCGCGCGTGGTATTTTGTGGAAGAGCCGCACTCAAGAGGCCAAAGAGCCGCATGTGGCTCACGAGCCGCAGTTTGCTGACCACTGCACTAGGGCATCTCTCTCACTGCACACCTCACTGGCTCCCATGGGCCCTGGGAAGGACAGGGAAACTAATGGTTGGGAAGGTGGCCTAGGAGGGTGATGGCCACTCCTTGTCCGGGTTGGGGTGTAGGGGAGGGGTTGCTGTCAGTTGGGCACCGGGTGGAGGTAGGACTGACGATGCTGGGATGTGAAAGAGCTCTGGTTCTGGACCTGGAGCTCTGGAGACTGGTGGCTGGGAGGAGCCGTCGCTCTCTGCTTCTGGCGGGATGGACTGCAACGGCAGGAGAACTGGAGGCAGACAGCCGGAAGGACTCCCCTCCGTGAGAAATGAAGCTCTCTGGCCGCAGGGTTTGGTGCAAGGAGGGATCTCAAGAGGTGGGATCTCCCGCCTGGTTGAACGCTTGTCCCATGAGGCTCAGGTGCCACCAGCGTGGAGGCAGGGAGAGGGCCCGGCCACCTTCCCAGCCCTTGTGCTATGAGGAAGCGCTCCTTGGAAACGAACAGAACCCCCTCTCCCCCTTCATCATCAGCCCGGCTGAGAAGTGTCCTCCCATTTCCTGAACCACCGGGAGCACAATGTCTAGGACTTTGACTGCCACCAGGAGACCTGGGTTCAAGTCCTAGCTCTGCTGTGTGACGCCTGGTAAGTCAGTGAACCTCTCTGAGTCTCATCCATCACAGAGGAAAGAGAGCCCACCGCCCGGGGTCATTGTGGGGTTGGATGGGATGCCTCGGTGAACGCAGCTGGAAAGCTGTAATCACATCGGCATGGTGAGCCACCAGGACTTTGTCATCCTGTACCTTACTGTGGCGGCAGTGTTTCAGGATCCCCATCAGGGTGATGGCACAGCTGCCTGCCCTGTGGGGTGGCAGAGTCTAAGGCAGGAGCATGGGCCTTAATGAATGGGTTCCTCTCAGTGGCCAAGGCCCACCTTCAGGCACCCCGTTAGGACCTGCTGGGCCTCATACCAACAAAATTCACGCTGCTCTGTGGGCGGGTCGCAAGGCCTGTGGAAGCCACGTCAGTCTGCCAGGCCCCCCAGGCCCCCGGGGCTGACAGCCCAGAACACTGAGCATTAGTTAGTCCCTGCTCCTCTTTCTAAAAAAACACAACTCTATTAAAATAGCTCACTATACAGTTCATTCTTCTCCATGGTGAGTGGGTAACTGTAGGGACACAATTCTCCCAGCTACCTGCTGTCTGATTGCGTTTCCTAAAACCCCGCTTTGCACTTGTCACTGCTTCTCCTTCCCTGAGAGCTTTCTATGACTTACCCTCCCAAGATTGCGTAGGATAAAGCCTCAAACCCTCGGTCTGAGATTTCGGGACCTCCACCATCTGGGCCCTCCCCACTCTCCTGCCTTGCTGACAGGAACCTGGACAAACTAGCCAGTCTATTCCCTGTCTTTGTCTCTGCTTCCTTTGACTGAGGCCCTTTAAGGTTCTGGTCAAATCCAGCTTCCTCCATGAAGCCCTCTTTGATGGCTGTAGCCCAGAGTTTCTTAAAATGGACTTGTACCATCGGCATCGAAATCACATGTAGTGGGGAGTGGGGTTAAAAAGTCCTGGGCCCCACCCCAGATCTCTGAGACCAGACTGCCTGAGGGAAGGCAATGCCTGGGGCATTGCTCCTTTGACAACGCCCACCCCATCCCTTGGTAACTGGCTGTCCTGCTCTGAATCCCTGACAGGGGTCCTCAAACTTTTTAAAGTGGGGGCCAGATCACGGTCCCTCAGAGAGCTGGAGGGCCGGACTATATGAACTACTAATTCCTACTGTAACACCTTGGCTGCGCTCACTGCCCAAAAAACCTGGCGGGCCGGATCAGACTCCCCTGGGGGCTGCATGTGGCCCGCGGGCCGTAGTTTGAAGACCCCTGAAACATTTGAACCTGGACTTCTCATGTAGACACATCACATGCAGGAACACGATGGACTAGATACTCCAAAGCACCCTCTCTCCCTAAAACATTAATTAAATATGACTAATGAGCCATATTTAATCATCTGGGCTGGGAGAAGGCAGGGGAACCCTCGAGACTGCCCTCAGGGAGCGTGCTGCTTTCAGCTCTACAACAGGATAACTGCCGGGAAGGCAGTGGAACGGACTGACACTGCTGCCTTAGGCAGGTACTCAGGCGGCCAGTGTCCCCTGGCTTCCACCTAAAGTTATGGCAAGCCTCTCTGGAGGAAAGCATTTCAAATTACTCCCCCAGTTTTCTTCCAGGTGAGGGTTATGCAAAAACAAAAAACAAAAAACTCATGATCAGAGTTCACCCAACACTTCGGAAAATGAACCACCGTGACTGAGAGTCAGCAGAAAGCATATGCAACAGATGTGAATTCTCCAGGAGTTCAGATATTGGATAATTAGACACTGGTTACAAAATAATTATGCATAAAATATTTTCAAAGTTAAAAATAGAAAGGCAAAGATAATCATGAAGCAGAATTCTAAAAAATGTCAAGACTGGTGTGTGTTTTTTTAAAAATTGATTTCAGAAAGAAAGGGAGAGGGAGAGAGAGAAACATCAATGATGAGTAGAATCATTGATTGGCTGCCTCCTGCACACCCACTACTGGGGATCAAGCCCGAAACCTGGACATGTGTCCTTGACCTGAATCAAACCCAGGACTTTTCAGTCCACAGGCCGATGCTCTATCCACTGAGCCAAACAGGCTAGGGCATGACAAGGCTGATTTTTTTTTAAAGGGCTGAATAGACCTCATAATCAAATCAAATCAAATCAAATCAAATCAAATCAAATCAATGAATGGGTCAAACAGGATATCAGACATAGTTGAAGAAAGAATTAGTGAAGTGGAGACTAGAGCTGACAATTGCACTTTGATTGCAGCACAGCAAGTCAAGGACATAAATATGGGAGAGGGGTTAAAAGGTGTGACAGACTATTTAAGTCTCAGGAGAAAAGTAGTAGAGAAGAGAAATTATTTGAAATAATAATGGTTGCAAATTTTCCGTTTTGATTAAAAAATGTGGACTTACAGAAACAGGAAGCACAATGAAAAGCAGGATAAGTACAAAAAGGTCTCATCTAGACCGCCTGGCCAGGCTGTTGAGTTTCGTAGGTGCAGGGACCGGCTGGTCCCAACTGGCTTCCTGAAGACGGTCCTAGCTATTAAGAGAAGCTCAGCTCTGGCCAATGGCTCAGCTGGTGGAGTGCTGGCCCGTCCACCAAAAGGCTGCAGGTTTAACTCCCAGTCGGGGCACATATCTAGGTTGTGGGATTGATTCCTAGTTGGGGAGAATATGGGAGGCAACCGATCGATTTTCTCTCCCTCTCTAAAATTCAATGAAAACGTATTCTCGAGTAAGGATTGTTAAAAAAGAGAGAGAGAAAAACTCATTGTGCAGCACCTCGAACAGAAAGAGGAAATCCTAAAAGCAGCCAGAGAGATCTGTCTCCTGCCTCCTTACAAGGTCAGTTCCCTGAAGGTGAGCATGCCCAGTCGCCAGCCAGATCCACGTCCCTCAAGGCCCAGGCCTCTATTGTCTGTGAGCCCCCGGGTTCATCACTGGGAGAAGTTGGAGGGGTGTGTTGCAGGGTGGGGAGAGTCTTGGCGTTGGAGACAGGCGGCCCTGGATAAACCCTGGCCCTGCTACCCACGGCCTGAGGTCACTCCTGTTTGTCTGGGGTCAGTGCTCAAACATAGTCATCGACTTGCGTGTTGTGGAAGTTGAAAAGAGTAAGATAACAAAACACCCAAGTAAGGATTCCCACTTTTAAAAGATTTACTTACGGACCCACTCTGTGCTCACACGTGCCTCGAAGAGGCCCTCAGGGAGCCCTGAGACAGCCCTGTGAAGTGGTCAACATTGGCGGAGGGGACCTCAGGGGCTGCGGCAGGAGAAAACCACTCCCTTTGACCTGTGTACTGCACCTGGCCTGGGCAAGGCCCCTCTATCTTCCTTTTCTTTCCTCTCCTACCTCCCCGACCCCCACTCAGTTCCCTCCCTGACAACCAGCACGCATTCTGACGCACTTGCTATAGGTCTTTGAATATGGATGTCTGTCCTTGTTAAATATGTAGTGTTGGTTTGCCTGAGGACATGTTTCTAATTTCTGTTACATTTCCCACTCAGCACTCTATTTTATCTATCCCTATATCTGTCTGAGCATCTAGCGTGTTTGTTTTACATTCCAGCGTGGCATTTTACAGTGTCCCCACTTCACAGGTGAGGCAACCGATGCTCAGAGAGTCTGGGTGACCTTGACTGAGGTCACACAGACAGTAAGGAGCTGGCCTTGGTCAGAACCTTCACGGCAGCCTCTCTGCTTTCACAGATTCAACGCGAGAAGCTCATTGCCTCTTCTCACTGGGCCCCCTGGCCTACCCTCCCTGTGGGGGGCAGGCCCTCCTTGGCCTCGACCAGCTGGGCTTCTGAAAGGTCCATCCCTTCTTCCAAACCTCTTCAGAGAAGTTCTTTTACAGTGTTTAATTGAGCCTATCTAATTAGGTAAATAACTTAATTTACATAAATAGGTAACACCATTGCAATGTTCAGAAGGTATAAAAGGGTATGCAGCAAAGTCTTCCCTCTCCGCCGACCTCAGCCACCACGTTCCCCAACCTGGAAACACCCCCTGTGAGCAGCGTTTATTAATTTTACCGGAGATATTGTGTCCTTACCCGGAAATATGTTTACATGACATGCCAGCCCTCCCTCATTGCAGGCATTCTCCTTATACAGTTCTACATGGACTTTTGTCACTTCCTCCTGCATTGGGGGATTGTCCCACATCCACATTCTACTAGTGTTGTCCCTCTTTGTGGCTGCATAGTATTCCGCTTTGTGCATGCACCATGATTTATTCCAGTAAGTCCCTATGAGCGCACCTTGTCCAATCTTTTGCTAAATGAATTGCTACAATGCACATCACTATGCATGTGTCACTCCTCATGGAGGTACATGGGGTGGGTGTTAGGACGCACTGCTCAGGCTCCTTCAGGACCCAGTCTTCATCCCCGCCCCCCCCCCCCAAGCAGAGCATTGGCTGCTGACGGCTCTTCAGGCACCGCCCTCCACGGACCCTCACCCAGGTGACACCCCTCCCTCGGGCATAAACAGCCACTAACTGGTCCACAATCATCCCCTAGCCCCAATTTGGGACATCCCTGCAGCCATCCCAGCCCAGAGCCCCCTGGGGTCTGCATGATCATTCAGCTCCTTCCTCTGCCCCGCACTCCCCGCCAGGTGCTGCTCCCCAGGACCTTCCCCAGTTCCCGTCCTGCGTGCAGACCTGTGCCTCAGCCACTGTCTCCGGGGAACCCCACCAAAGACAGAGCGTCTGTTTGTAGGATAAATTTGTAGGTAGATTACTGAAGAACTATGTGCTTGTAATGTGGGTAGATGTCAACAAACTGTCAAAGGCTGAACAAAGGAATGTACGCACCTGGCGTGCAGTCTGCCTTGAACGGAGCCCTCCCCCCTGACCCAGGGAGCAGGTGGTCTGTGCAGGTGGTCCCGGACTCCCCTGTCCCTGCGCAGCCGGCAGGACAGATAATGGGCACGTGGCCGCTGGGAGGTGGGGCTGGTCGGCAGCTGCTTGCCCAGGGTGGCCCAGCGGGCCCAGCAGAGGCGGCCATCCTGGTTAGGCCGGACAGAGGATGCTGAGATGTTTGACCATCGGGGACTAGAGAAAGGGGAGGGGCTGCAGGGGAAATGTGCATAAATAGGGGTGCAGCTGGAGAGTTCCATCCCCTGCGAACCCACGTCTCTGTGGGGAGGGCCCTAGGAGTGGCCTCGAAGCCATCCCTGTCGGGTTTCCACCCCTCAAAGCTGAAGCAGGAAGTGGCTGAAGGAACTTCTCTGGGGCAAGACTCTGAGCTCAGAAGTAGAGAAGGGTGGGGAGAGGAAGCAGACCTGCAGACCCATCCTCACCTTCGAACCCTGTCTCGCCCTCCCCCCCCCCCCGCCCCAGCAAGGCTCCCCTGCTCTGGGAAGCCCTCCCCCATCTTCAGAGGGGAGTGTGCTCCCCCCACTTCCGCCGCACCCCACCTCACTAACCCACTAACCACTCCCACACTCGGTGTTAGCAGTTCAGTGTGTCCCCCACATTTATATATGCAGTCCCAGCCCCGGTACCTCAGAGTGTGACCTTATTCAGAAATGGTTGGTGCAGAGATGGTTTGGATGAGGCCTTGCTGAGGCAGGGTGGGCCCCAATCCAGTGCATCCATGTCCTTATAAAAACGCCACGGGAGGAGAAAGAGCCAGGTTAAGGGGAAGATGATGTGAAAATGCCGTCTACGAGGAAAGCCAAAGATTGCCAGCCAGCCCCCAGCGGCGAGGAGAGAGGCCGGGTCTCCGCATGGCCCGGAGGGACCGAGCTTGCTCCTGGGCTGGCGGCCCCAGAGCTGAGAGAGGGAGTTTCCCTCCTCGGCCTCCGCGGGACTCAGCGCGGCCCTGGAGGCTGGTGCATCCACGGGCTCCATGCACGGCCCACTCTGAGCTCCCTGCAGGCTGAGCTGAGGCTCCTGGGCTGCTCCCAGCTGGTGCCGTCACCCTCACACTTGGGGAAACTGAGGCTTAAAGCTGGTTAGAGGGGAGAGCCACAGTACAGACGAGGCCGCCTGGAGCCAGAGCCTGTGTTCTAAGCACTGGCCTGTACGTCCTGCGGCAGCTGCCAGGGGTATTGCCGAGGGAAGGCCGCAGGTTACTGAGGCCCAGACTCGGGGGCGGGGAGGGGCGGGGGGGGGGGGGGGAGCTTCCAGCACCGCCAGCGGCCAGGCTCCAGCCAGTGGGAGGCAGGCTCAGAATTTGCGCCACAGCCCCCCGCCCCCCGCCTCCTGTAGGCAGGCCGCTTGCCGCTCCACGCTGTGGATGCATGTCCCCAGGCCCAGCTGCATGTCCTGAGAGGGCCGGGGGTGCTCACCCCACCTCGGGCCCCGGCCCGCAGGGAGCCGAGCACACGGCAGGTGCCCCGTAAGTGCGATGGGAGGAGGGAATCCTGGCGTGGCCCCAACGCAGCGGCCTCCTTGGATCTCATGACAGCATTTCATACGCAGCTCCCAGTATCGACAGAATTCTCATCTCAGCCTGCTAAGCGCCGGCCTAATTTTCCAGTCTATTGACAGACTTCATCTTACTTAACTGGCCCCCATTGTGTGGCAATTGGATGGGCTCTCATCCCCTCTTAAACGAGGGGGCGGCGCCTGGGACACCCAGGCGGCGGGGCGCCTTCTGAAGGAGCCGCCTCGGAGAGCTTTTCTCTGCCGCCAGCAGCAGCCCGGCCGGGGGGCTGGGGGGCAGGCCGGCCATCCGGGGCTCAGGGCATCGCTCTGCCCGCAGTCAGCTCCAACCGTGTCCTGAGTCCCTGCTGTCTGTGCTGACCCCGCCGAGGGGACGAGGACAGAGCTCCCCCGTGGCCCACCCCCACCTCCGGCCTGCTCTGGCGCTCACTCTTGAGTCCTGGAGGGACTGAGCTCCAGCCCGGTGCCCGCCCCCGGCGGGGGGACTCAGTGTCCCTGCTCCTGGAGCGGACAGTGCGGAGCGGAGACGTGGGCGGGAGACAGAGGAGGCAGGTGGTGGGGAGCACTGTGGGAACGGGGAGGGCTGGCCCCCAGGAAGGCCTCTGTGAGGGCGTGAGCAGAGGCCGGAGCAGAGGAGGCGGGAACCACGTGGACGTGTGGAGAAAGAACATTCTGGGACAGGAGAACAGGGAGTGAGGCCCTGAGGTGAGAGAGGCTCTCCTGTCTGGAAACAGCCAGAAGGCCCCTTGTGGCCGGAGTGGGTGAGCAGGAGTGGCCTCATCGTGTGGGGCTTTGGAACCTTCCCACAGCCGTGGCTTTTACCCCGCAGGACACGAAAGGTTTGCACAGACTCGGGGCTCGGCCTGGCTCGGTTTACAAGAAGCTGCTGTGCGGAGAGAAAGCCACAGGCACTGGGAGAAGCAGATGCCACGGTCCAGCCAAGACAACACTGGCCTCTGCCAGGGCGGTAGCTACGAAGCCTGTGTGCACACCCACTCGCACACACACACACACACACACACACACACACGCGCACGCGCGTGCACTTACACACACGTGCACACACGATCCACTTTGAAATGAGTGCTGGTAGCGTTACCAGATCTAGAAGCAATTTCAGAGCCATTTCCCAGCCCGAGTTCCAGACGCACGTAGCTCCCTTATCCACGGCTTCACCTTCAGCGGTGTGTTCCCAGGGTCAACTGCAGTCTGGAAACGTTCAGTGGAGAATTCCGGAAATGAACAATTGGTAAGTTTTAAGTCGCACGCGGTTCTGAGCAGCGTGATGAAGTCTCGGGCCTTCCCGCCCCCTCCCGCTGGACGAGCCCTCTCCCTGTCCAGGGCCTCCTGCCCGCAGGCCACTCGCCAGTTATCTCTGTTGTCAGATCGGCTGTCCAGGAGCCGCAGGGCTCGGGTTCCAGGGGCCCGGAGAGGAGCCTGCAGCTACGTCACAATGCTCTGTCCCTTCCTCTTCCGCCTCCCTCCACCTCACCTTTACCATCGCCCACCATCACAGGAGGGAGAGTGCAGCACAGTGAGGTTTTCTGAGAGAGAGAGAGAGAGAAAGAGAGAGAGAGAGAGAGAGAGACCGCATTCACTTTTACGACAGCGCATTGTTATGACTGTCTATTAGTTCTCGCTGTTAACATCTTGCTGTGCCTAACTTATAAATTAAACATTATCCTATGTCTCTCTGTGTGAATAGAAAAACATAGCCTCCTAGGGTTTGGTACGACCCATGGTTTCAGGCACACACAGGGGCCTTGGAAGGTACACCCCCAGCCCCATCCTGAAGATAAGGGGGATTTCTATACAAAACTGAGGCCCAGAGAGGAGCAGTGACCCAGCCGGGCCGAGTACACAGCTGGGATCTCAGACCCGGAGCCTGGTCTCAGCACCCTGCCCCAGGCTCCTGCCCCCGCATCCCTCTGCCTCTTTCCGAGTCTCCTCCCCTCTTTGTCTCTCTGTTCCCGGCCTGTCTCTCTGTCTCTGAAGATGCCTCCGCATTTATTTCTCCTCCCGTCAGGCCCGTTCGGAGCATTAATTAGTGATGAATTAGCAACGTAAATCCCAGCAGTGCTGCCTTGGTGCCCACGGGCTCCTGGAAGGGACCTTGCAAATCTGATCTTAATACCTCTCGCCGCCTCTCCCAGGGCAATTACTTCTCACATTATTTGTCTGCAGAGGCTGCGGCCACCCCCCACCCTCCCAGCCCGGCGGAGGACAACAAGTTCATCTTTGTCAATTAATTATTGAACGGTTTATTTCGCACGGGGAGGCGATAAGGGAAGGGAAAGCCGTGTTGTGAAATCATCACCGTAATTACACAGACGCCCCCGCGCCCGCATCACACCCCCGCCGGTGCCTGTGGGGGAGGGGAGGACAAAGGGCAGCCCGGGTGGGCGGGAGCCCTGTCTGAGGCCTGCGGGCAGCCCGCAGGCCTCTCTGGCTGGTGATCCACAGACACACCCACACCGAGCTTGCAGAGTCCAAGTCGGAGTGGGAGACAGGGCATCACGCAGGGTAGTCAGCCTGGTATGTGAGCCATGCCTCTTTGTCTGGGATGATGAGAATGTGGGAAGACTCAGACTACCCTTATAGTCCTTCCCCTCGAAGGCGAGACGCCCCGAAGCATGCACACATTATGGCTGTACGATAAAGGGTCTTTGATGCTCTAGCAAAAAGCCCTCCCCTCCCCTTCCTCTAGGAAAAACAGCCCACAAAGCTCGGCGCAGCTGTCCCAGGCAGCCTGCCCCGTCCCCCCTCACCTCATCCCCCCTGGCTCATCCCACGGCCACGCTGGTCTCCTTGCTCCTGGGTGTTAATGCCCGGCCCTCCCCCACCCCAGGGCCTTTGCACGTGCTGTTCCTCCTGCTCAGAGTGTTCTCTCCTCCGAGGTCTGCATGGCTCACTCGCATCTGCTGCTTGATGAGCGTCTCTTCCAGTAAGAACCTCGCTGGGCACCTATTAAAATGGCAGCCCACCCCTGCCAGACGGGCTGGGGGACTGCCGTGCACGTTATAGAAATGTCTAGCCATGATGCTGCGCGTCTGAACCTAATAGAATATCGAATGTCAACTGTAATTGAAAAATAGAAAAGTAATTTTTAAAAAACTGCGACCCACCCACTCCTCGGCCTGACACAAACATTCCGTATCTCTCTGCCTGCTGTATTTTCTCCAGATCGTTTCATCATAGTTGACATATGATGTGTTTTACTTATTTATTTGTTCTCTCTCTCTCTCCCTCAAGTATGAACTTCACAAGGGCTGGGATTTTTGTTATTTCCTCCCCTCCCCCCCCCCCCCCCATCTTATCTGTGTCTGCAGCCCCGAGACAGCGCCTGGCACAGCATACGCGGAGTTAATAATTATTGAATGAACGGATATTTGTGTGGGATGGGGTCCAGATACGGAAGGACGCGGGTGGGTTCCTTCTCCGGAACGGCCGGCACGGTCCCCTGTAGCACCGGGCATTCAGGAAGATTCCTGGCAGAGCTGGGGGCCCTGGCCGGGGAGGAAAACTGCTGGAAAAGTCATTTGAAAATCAAGTGTTCCAGGTGATTTCATGTCTGTGCATGCCTGGCGGCTGGCGCGCTCGACCCTGCCCCTCCATCGGTCACACAGATTGGTCCCCACCCCCTCGGCGCTCCCGGGGTGGGGACAGGAGCTTCGGACACTTAGATTAACTCCCCAGCAGGAGTCATCTCACCTGTCTCCTCTCGCCACAGCTGTTCTGGGGGGCAGTGCGCTGGGGGCAGTGCGCTGGGGGCTGGGCAGGGCACACCCGCAGGGTGTGAGGGAGGAGGGGGAGCTGGGCAGGCAAGGGGAGGGGGTACCAGGAGGAGGTGGAGGAGCTGGGGGGAGAGGCAATGGGGAGGTGGCAGCCAGGCAGACAGGCAGGGCCAAGGAGATGCAGAGAGAGCTTGAAGGCATCAATAAGGGGCTTTGGGGGAACTGATGGGGGGGGGGGTCGGGAGACCTGGGCTGGGGGGGACACCAGCTCCTCCAGGACCCTCTCGCAGGCTCCCTCCTCTCCTCGGAGCTATGCTGCCCTCCCCCCAGAAACGAAGATGGTGATTTTTTAGAGTCAGTTTTTTCCCCAAATCTCTGGAGATGCCAGAGCTGCTGTTTCCATGGAAACCTTTCCCGCCAACCTTGGGAAGGAGGAGCTGGGCAGTCCCCACCACCCCCGCGCTGCCCCTGCTCCAGCCTGCAGGGGGACCCCAAGTTGAAAATACTCCCCCGCCCCCAGATTTCCCCAGCAGGGGCTCCGCTGCTTTGCTGAGGGGAAGGCAGCTGGTTTTGCCTCTGGCTCAGGCCTAGATGGGAGGACATAGACCCAGGCAAGAGAGAAATGGAGATACTGGGGGGGGGGGGGGGGGGAATGAGTGGCTTCTAGGGCAAGCTCTGTCTGCAGGCACACTCCTCCTCCCCCTCAAATGACTGCCCAGGGGACCAGTCCTGGGAAAGGGCCCCTGGCAGCATCTCTCTTTCCCAGGAGATTCCCAGAGATCCCAGTTCTCTCCGGCCCTGCACAGCTCTGGGGAGCTGCCCTCCCCGGGCCCCGGGCCACCTGAATTCCACAGGGACCAGCTGCAAACTGTAAAAACACAAAGCTCTGACCAGCTCCAGCGAGGAAAGGACTTATTGGGAGGAGCATCTCAGCTCCTTGAAATGACAGCGGGAGAAGCAGGCTCAAACACTGGCCGGAAGCACGAGAGGCTGGGGGCAGCCAGAGCCACCGAGAGCCATGCCAGGGCAGGGGACTCGCTGCCTCTGGCCACTGGCCACCCGTGGACACCAGCATGTCTGAACGCCGGCCACCTGTGGACAAGTGTAATGATCCTGCTTCTCTGTGTCACACCCTGCAGGTCAAGATCCCGGGCAAAGGGATAGGATGAAGGAGGTTGTTTGTTTGTTTGTTTTTTAAATATATTTTATTGATTTTTTTACAGAGAGGAAAGGAGAGGGATAGAAAGCTAGGAACATTGATGAGAGAGAAACATCGACCAGCTGCCTCCTGCACATCCCCCACCAGGAATGTGCTCGCAACCAATGTACCTGCCCTTCACTGGAATCGAACCTGGGACCTTTCAGTCCACAGACTGACGCTCCATCCACTGAGCCAAACCGGCTTCCACAGGAGGTTGTTTTTAAAAAAATATTTTTAAATTCATTCCAGAGAGGAAGGGAGAGGGAGATAGGAACATCAATAATGAGAGAGAATCATCTCCAAGGATTGAGCCCATAACCCAGGCATAGGTCTTCTCTGGGAATTGAGCTGTGACCTCCTGGTTCATAGGTTGATGCTCAACCACTGAGCCACACCAGCTTGGAAGGATGAGGGAGTGTTTTGGGTGATAGAACTTTTCAATGTCCTGATTGTGGCTACAAGAATCTATTCATGCGTTAAAATTCATAGAACTGTATAGCCTCCCCACTGTCCCCCTGCCTTTAACCTTCAGGCACTTCCACCACAGCTGTTGGGACGTTCTGTCAGTGTACAGTCTGGTAGCCACTAGCCTGAGCCTGGGGATGAGGCGAGTGCCACTGAGAGGTGAGCTGTCAGCTCTATTTCGTTCTCTAATTAATATAAACGTACATTTAAACAGCCACGGGCTTCCTGGCCTCTGGATTGGACAGCGCAGCCTGGAGACGCTGGGACACGTGGACAGACACTGTGATGGGTCAGGTGGCGAGTGCCCTGAGGAAGCTGATCTGTGATGCAGAGGGCGCTGTTCCGGGAGCAGGGAGGGAAGGCCCTCCGAGGAGGCGGCCTGCACGGGGTCTGACAGAGGAAGGGAGAGCCCAGGGCCATCTGGGAAGGCATGCCAGGCCTTGGGATGGGCATGTGTTTGCTGCAGTCTCGGAGGCCTGAGTGGCTGGAACAAGGGGTGGGGGTGGGAGAGGGAGATGTGAAATGAGGTCTGAGCGGAGCCAGGGGCCAAAGCGAGCTTGGCCTTACAGACCACGGGGAGGAGCACGGGTTTCATGCTGTGAAGCGGAGCCCTTGCCATCGCCACGGCTCACCCGACCAGGAATTGGCGGCTGAGCCCACTCTGGTAACCCAGCTGTCCGCTCCGCTCACTCTCTGCCTGCACATGTTGCCAGTTTTGCTGTGGATAAAGGAAACAGACATTCTCCTTGTGTGCCTCACTCCCCAGTTCCTCCTCCAGCCCCTCTGTCCCAGCTCACCGTGTCTCTGCCCTTGCCTACTCCTATCTCCCTTGCTCCTTACTTCTGCCAGCCTCTCAGCCTGGTATCTGGCATGTCTTTGTGACTCTGTCCCCCTGCCTGGCACAGCAGAGACACCGGGAGCCTGGCCAGGGGGACATGGCAGTGCACAGTCCTGGGGAGCCACGGGCACGCAGCCTGGGTGCAGGAGGAAGGAGGTAGCAGCAGATGGGGAAGAGTGGTGGGGGAGGTATGGGCGGGGAGCCCTGCTCCAGAAACAGAACCAGGATTTCCCCAGGATTCCCAGAACAAAGGAGACAATGCAGGTCACGTCCCAAGGTCACTTCCCACCTCTTTCCTAGCTCTTCCTCAACCTCCAGCCCAAGGAGACATGTTGGGGGGGGGGGGTTTGGAGAGAGGAGGCATGTAGGAGTTTCTGGGTCTGTGAAGAGAGATGTGGAGGGGTAGGGGGGTATTGTAACAAATTACCACAACCTCAGAGGCTTCAGACAATACGTATTTACTATCTTACATATCCGGAGGTCCAAAGTGAGGCCTAGGGGTTAAAATCAATGTGTCAGTAGGACTACTTCCTTCTGGAGGCTCAGGAGAGAATCCATTTCTTCCAGGCTGCAGCTTCTAGAGGCTGCCAGCATCCCTTGGCTTGTGGCCACATCACTCCAGCCTCTGCTTCCAACATCATGTCTCTGCCTCTCCTGCCTTTCTCTATCCCTATAAGGACTCTAGTGATGACATTGCCCCCCCCTGGATAATCAGGATGATCTCCCTACCTCAAGGTCCTTAACTTAATGACATCTGTAGAGTGTATTTTGCCAAATAAAGTAGCATTTACAAATTCCAGGGATTAGGACCTGGGCTTCTCTGAGGAGCCATTATTCAGCCCCACCACAGGGGGCTCCACGGGGGGGGGGGGGGGTGTCCTGCTGCCGGCACTGGATCCTGAGGCCCTTGAGGCAGAAAGCCTCTCTTATCTCACCCTCCTTCCTGCCCTTCTGAATTTGTCAGGATCACGGGGTCACGTGGCTTCTGGAGCCACCGGACTCATCCTGGCTCTGCCTCTTCCTAGCGGTGATCTGGGCAAATCACTCTCCCTCCCTGTGCCTCTGTGTCTTTATCGGTAAGATGGGGATAATAACCGCACCACGGTGAGGATTCAGTGACTTAATCCATTCAAGGTGTGGCGAACCTCACCTGGCACGGTAATAAGTGCCATGGTGGGAATGTACTAAGCCTGGCACACGGTGAGCATGGCAGCTGCCATCACTATAATTTGCCATGCTCCCAGTGGGCCCAGCTCTGTGACAGCGAAGGAAGGAGGAAGGAGCACTGTGTGTCCTCAAGGAAGTCACGTGCTAATCAGGAACACAAAGGCTGGTAAGAAGGACAACCTCTAAAACGCCCCTCAAACATTTGTGCCATTGACGTTCCTTCATTGCCCATTGGTGTTAGACCTTGGTGTGATTAGCCACCTCTTTCCAGCTCTCCGCCTGTGGGCACGTGGTTGACTCGCACGCTCAGGACTCGGAGGGTGAGTAGGTGGTGGGCGAGTGAATGTGTGGGGTCCTGAGACTGATCCCGGCCAGTGATTTGTGAGCAGAAATGAAGGGCCACTTTCAGGCCTGAGCATTTCATTTCACATGCAAGACCGTCCAAAGTTCCCTCTCCCTGGGGCCCAGCCTCTCTTCCAGCCCGATTCTCCGGGAGACCAGAGGAGCACAGCCTCCTGCCCATCCAGGATGGACACGGAGAGCAAGTGGGAGCTAAATCTGAGTGTGTTAAGAACTTGCAATTAGGGAGTTACTTGTCCCCTCAGCATAACCTAACCTCTCCTGACTAATTTAGCAGCTGAAGTGTTTTACAGAAAAAAACAAAAATCCAATCGGCACCCTCACGCTATTATGAGTGATTGCCCACTCAGTCATGGTCTCTGCACCAACATGCACATAGCATAGTCATCCATGAAGAACTTATTTCTACTTTTCCGCTTAGTATGTTTTCCCTGGGTGTACGCATCAGTGAGAATGTGGTTTGGCTGCTAATGACCGAAAACCCAAATTAACAATGACTTAAACACCAGTCATCTCTCAAGTGAAAGCTCTAGAGGGAGGAGGTGCGAGCTGATATGGTGACTGGATGATGGTGGGGAAGCCAGGCTCCTTCCTTCCTGTTACTCTGCCGTTCTCAACAGATGGCCGCCCCGATGGCTGCAGAAACTCAAGCCATCGCATCTGCATGCCGGAAGGAGGAAGGAGGAAGGTGGGGGAGGGGCGCTGTGGGGCGGGGGCAGGGAGGTAATGGGGGATGCTCTATCTCTGTCATGACAGGTCACATATGACTGTTCTGGTTATATCCCATCGGCTAGAACCTGGTCACAAGGCCACGTCTAGCTGCAAGGGAGGCTGGGGAAGGAAATGTTTATTCTGGGCAGCCATGCACCTTCGCTGGTTTTCACCTAAGACAGAGAGAGAGGCGGCTGCAGGGAAGCGGCTGGCAGGCCCTGCCCCGTGTGGGATGGTACTCCTTCACATGTAAGTCCCCTGGTTTAATGGCCAGCTTGGCCCTGTTCTAATTCTTCACATTCCGTATCAGTGCAAATTGCTTTTCTCCGTGTGTGTTATTTCCCTGAGATTTATTTCCCAACGTGTGATAACCTGCCAGGTTGAAGGGTGTGACTAGGACGCTCTCTCCGCAGCAGCAGCTGCCGTTACATTTTCTGCGCCCGGCGCCCAAACAGCAGAGCCGCGGGGATTTATGGGCCCGCATTTCTGTTCCCCCAGCCCCGGCCACATGGGCTCGTGCCATTTGGCTTGTATTTCCTGATTTGGTAATGTATTATTTAAGGGTGTTTCAGTTTTCATGTCATTCATTAATTAGCAGCCAGCTGAGGATTGGGCCTGGGCTGGTTTACAATCCACAGTCTCACACATAGCAACCGGGTTGTTGTTTTGTTCAGCTGCAAGGGGAATGTAACGCCCGTTTTAGAGCCGAGAAAACTGCGGCGCTGAGGCTAAAGTCACAGGCCAGTGTGGCAGGGCAGGGACCGGACCCCAGTCTGACCACCAGCCCGGTGCTCCTACAAAAAGGACCTGCTTGAAGAACACAGCAGGACTGTGGTGGCTGCTGAGGCACAGAGGGAAACCCTGCGTGGGGAATGGTGGCATTTATCTGACTAATTCACTCCTGTGGCTTTGTGCGTGCTGCGCCCTCTCTCTGGGCCTCGGTTTCCCCACAAGCAGAGTAGACGGTGGGGGAGGAAACCACCTCTCAGACCCCTCTCAACCCTGGATAGAAAGTGCAGTGATAGATACTGGCAGTTCAGGAGGGTGGGCACGGCAGGAAGGGGAGCACTGACTGGAGGGGGGTGGGGGAGGGCACGGGCAGGGGGAAGATGGAGGGGCCCCAGGAGAGGGGCGGGCTGGAGCCCGTCTGGTCTGCCCATGGTTGCGTGCCCTGCGCTCTCCCTGTGGCTGAGGGTGGACGTGCACAGGCGACTTTGCACACACAGGTGAGCCCTGCATGCCGGGACCTGAGATGGACACTCTGTCCCTCACACCAGGGAGATGGGCGGTGGCCAGGGTGGAGTCCAGAGCGTAGGAAGGAAAGCACAGACAAGCCTGATACTCGAGGGTCTGGGGTGAACGGACGGTGGGGACCCTGGCCCAGTGTCCAGCTCTGGCCCTTGGTGATGTCCTCACAGGACAAAATGTTCCGAAGACGAGTGAAAATGTATGTCCACACAAAAACCTGCACACGGACGTTCATAGCATCATTATTCAGAACAGCCCCAGAGCAGAAACAACACAACTGCCCATCCCTGGCGGATGGGTTAAAGATGCGGTGCATCCGTACGATGGGGTGCTACTCAGCCATGAGAGAGTGGAGCACTGACACGTCCTTCGACAGGGACGAGCCTTGGAAACATTCGCTAAGGAAATGAAAGGAGACACAAAAGCCAGCACACGTATGGTTCCACTTACATGAAATGTCCAGAGTAGGCAGATGCTTACAGACAAAGGGTAGAGTAATAGTTGCCCGGGGTTGGTCCTGGCCGGTCCGGCTCAGTAGGTTGGGCATCACCTGTGCACCAAAGGGTTGCTGGTTCAAGTCTTCATCAGGGCACATGCCCAGGGCTGCAGGCTCGATCCCTGCTATGGGGCATGCAGGAGGCAACCAAGAGGTGTTTCTCTTCCTCACATCAGTGTTTCTCTCTTCCACCTCCCTCTCTCTCTAAAAATCAATAAACTATCCTAAAAAAAAAAAAAAAAAAAGTTGCCTGGGCTGGGGATGGGAAGGGAAATGGAAAGTAACTTCTAAGATACAGGGTTTATTTTGGGGTGATAAAGATGTTTTAAAATCGATTGTGGTGATAGTTTCACAACTCTTTGAATATCCTAAAAAACCACTGAATTGTAAACTCTAAAAGAGTGAATTTTATGATGTGTGAGTTATGTCTCAATAAAGCTGTCACCAAAAAAAAGTGACTGCAGAGCCATCACTTACCTAAGAGAGCGGAAACGCCACGAGCCACCCGTGTTTTCCTCTGTGTTGTGGAAGCTGACTCCGCTGGATAAATGTGAAAGAGGCGGTGGGACACCATAAAAATACCATTTCTGTTCATCACGCCGCTAGAAACACACTATTTTGTTCAAAGTGCTTCTCCGAACTGCCGGGGACGGAGGGCTGCCGGAATCAAGTTTTGATGGGCTGAATATAAAACGATGAAAAAGATTGGGGGAAAAGTAATCTGATGTTTAATATCTGCATAAATTCACAAGAGGGTGGGGTGTTCGACAGAAGTCTGTGTGAAAAAGACCTGGTTTTAGCTGGCCATCAGTTCAACAGTGGCTAACCACTTGAAGTGAGAGCCATAAACGCCCCTCCCTCTTAGGGCACATGAGAAGAAATACAATCGCTGGGTCAGAGGGAGTGACGGGCCCGGTGTGATGAGAACCCAGCACACCTGTTGTGTTCTCATCTGGGCTTCGTAGAAAAAGTACACCGCCAAACATCAGCCAGTGCAGAAGGAAAGGGCCAGAAATGTAAGAGCTTGGAAACTGTTTCAGAGGAGAACAACAAAAACATCTGAGAGTATTTAGCCAGAACATATAAGACTAGAGGCCCAGTGCGCAAAATTCGTGCACAGGGGGTGTGTCCCTCAGCCAAATCTACACCCTCTCCAATCTGGGACCCTTCGGGGGATGTCCAACGGCAGTCGGACATCCCTCTCACAATCCAGACTGCTAGCTCCCAACTGCTCGCCTGCCTGCCTTCCTGATTGTCCCTAACTGCTTGTCTGCCAGCCTGATCACCCCCTAACCACTCCCCTACCAGCCTGATTGATGCCTAACTGCTCCCCTGCCAGCCTGATTGCCCCTAAGTACCCTCCCCTTGCAGGCCTGGTTCTCCCCTGCAGGCACGATCACCCCCAACTTCCCTCCTCTGCAGGCCTGGTCACCCACAACTGCCCTCCCTTGCAGGCCTGGTCCCTCCCAGCTGCCCTCCCCTGTTGGCCGTCTTGTGGCAGCCATCTTGTGTCTATATGGGGGCAGCCATCCTGTGTGTTGGAGTGATGGTCAATTGCATATTATTCTTTTATTAGATAGGATGTAGCTTGGGACCACACAGCTGTCACATGAAATGTTGAGTAGATTTGCACTAGATTATTCTTTAGAGATAAGCAAGGTTCATGCATATAGGCGATAAGAAAGTAGGCTTGGGTTTAACATAGGAACTATCATTCTTTAAATAGATAACCTCTAAAAGGAATTACACTAGCCATAGTTTATAAGTGAAAGGCACTTATTTTATTTGCTTATTTTGAATATATTATATATTCACATGGTTCAAAAGCAAAACAATATAGAAAGTTTATAATAAAAGGTCTTGTTCTTATCCTGTTATCCCCTCTACTCCTATGCTCATGCATATGAGAACCACTTTTTAATCATTTCAAAGCTTCCATAGGTAAATAAAACATATTCTTACACCACCACCCCTTTATACAAAAGGTAACATATACACAGGCTATATCTTTGTTTCTGTCTGGATATTTTCTATTGACCTGTTAAAATCTTTTCTGTTGTATCTAATTTGATGTTAAACCCATATATTAAGTTCTTAATTTCAGTTATTTTATTTTTCAGTTCTATAGTTTCCATTTGATTCATATTTATTATATTAATTATATTATATTATATTATATTATATTATATTATATTATATTATATTATATTATATTATATTATATTACTAGAGGCCCAGTGCACAATTAAATCTTGCATGTGTAGGGTTCCCTAGACCTAGCTTGCCATCAGGGCCATGTCTGCCCACCCCCCCTTGATGCCTCACACGCTCCTTGGATGCTGCCAGCGCCCCGTGATGCCCCATGATGCTACCAGTGCTCCACGATGTTCTGGGGACACTGCCAGCACCCCACAACACTCCACAGACACTGCCAGCACCCCACAGTGCTCCGGGAATGCTGCCAGTAGCCCGTGATGCTTTGCTGATGCTGCCGGTGCCCCAGGGGTGGGGGAGGGCCTGAGAGGTGCTCCATGCACCTCCTGGTGACTGGGCATTTGGTCATTACAGCATTATGGCCACTGGCCTCTTTGTAATATAGACTAGAGGCCCAGTGCATGAAATTTGTGCACTGGGGCAGTGTCCCTCAGGCCAACCAGCACCCTCTCCAATCTGGAATCCCTCTCACAATCCGGGACTGCTGGGTCCTAACCACTCACCTGCTTGCCTGATTGCCCTTAACTGCTTCTGCCTGCCAGCGTGATCACTTCCTAACTGCTTCCCTGCTGGCCTGATTGAAGCCTAACTACACCTCTGCCAGCCTGGTTGCCCAAACTGCCCTCCTTGCAGGCCTGGTCACCCACAACTGCCTTCCCCTGTCAACCAGGCCATCTTGTGATGACATGATGGCCATTTTGTGGTGGCCATCTTGTGATGATGTGAGGGCGAGATGCCACCTAGGCTTTTATTAGTATAGATATTATCAGATGAAATATTCTATTTGTAATTGTTTTTTCATCTGGTTTCTTGGCTATATTAATCATAGCTATTTAAAGTCCTTATATGGATCACTTGTGGGCCTGTTTCTATTGTCTATTTTTTCCTTTGACTTGGCATGCCTAGTAATATTTTACTGATTGCCAAGCATTGTGATTTAAACACTCCACAATATATCATAAAGATCTCTATTGGTATGATGAGAAATTTCCTTTTTTCTAGATAGGCATTTTATAAACAGTATCTCCAAACCAGAGCAATCCTGCAAGATGTGTATCTTGCCCAGAGACAAACACACAACTGGAGACCAGCAATGGTGGGATTCATACCCAAATCTGTCTAGCTCCGATATGGGTGCCTCCCCCACAACACCTGTGAACCATCACGGAGGGCCAGAGGTTGTAGAGAAAGTTCTAGTTGAGCTCTGCTGCTTAGGAGACCCACTCAGTTAGCTCAGGAATAAAAGGTCATAACAGTGAAGAATTCTTACGGCTATAAGACCTGTGGTAGGCAAGATCTCAACAGAAAGTAGGTAGGTATCAAGCCCAGTTAGGACAATTTGAGGAGGGCTTATTTACAAAGGGATTAGTTACTAAGATATGGGTGGGATGTAGAGAGACCACAGGGGAGGGAAGAGACTGGGGGTTGGTGGCAATGGAGCTGTCACCACCCACATCTCAAAGGGATGCATGGAGGGAGAGGTGACTGGGACCCAGAGAAGAGAGTTGTGGAGAACAGGCCGCCTTGACAGGAACAGTAAAGTGACCTGCAGGCAGAGAGCGGCGAGTAAGTAGCCCAGGTCACTACCCTCCCATGTCTGGTCTTTGGCCAGGGCTCCCTATTGGCCAAACATAATCAGAAGCAACGAGGAGGATGGAGAAGGATCTAGAATGGATCTAGACAGGCAGGAAAGTATCTGGTGCACGTGCGTGTAAAGACACACACACACACACACACACTCTCTCTCTCTCTCTCTCTCTCTCTCTCTCTCTCTAAGCAGTGAAGACACTTAGCTATGTCACATATGAGTCTATTTGTGGGCATCCCTGAGCTGTGCAGCAGCTCAGTCACGTGGTTCAGTGATGTCACTGACCACCCAGGCTCCCCCCATCTTTTTTCCATCACCTCCTCAGGATGGCTGACTTTTAACCTTTGCTTCCTCAGCTTCAGGCATCACATCCTTACTCAGCTGCATTCAAGACAGGGAGGAGGGGCACACTTCCTTACCTTCTCCTTCGGTCACGGAGTGGTCATTCACAAAAGCCCCCTGCCCCCAGCAGCCTTCCTCCCGCCCGCCACTCACTGGCCAGACGGGGTCACGTGCCCACCCCGAACCAATCACTAGTAAAGGTGGGCAGGGCTATCTTGGGTGGCTTAGACCAACCAAGGCTCATCTCCGGGGCCAGAGATTGCTTCCACTTCCTTGCGCATGTTGCTTCTCCCCAACGAAGTCAGGGTTCTAAGTCTAAGGAAGAAGGAGGGTCGGGCAGGTAGGGAATCAGCCATATCGGCCGCAGGTTTTACTCTCCCCAGGAAGCCAGGCAGGTCACAGGAACCCGGGGTGGAAGGGGGGCACAGCTGTGCTGGGGCCTTAGGATCAGCTGAGGTTCTGGGTGGCCAGTTCCTCCCGGCCAGCCTCTCAGCTCTGCCCTCCTCTCCCCAGCGGCTTCCTCTGCCTGCTCCTGGCTTCCCCTCCCCAGACCACAGCTTCTCCAGCTTCTCTGGGTCCTCCAGCCCCGCTCCACCTCTCCACCGGGCAGGGCAAAGCCCTCCCATGGCTAAGGCTGGGTGGTGGGATTGTGGGTACAGATGGCACAAGGACGGGTGCCAGGCATGGGGGCAGTGCCCCTTATACGGGTCTGTGCAAAGGTGGGGTGAGGGGGAATGAAGGTCGGGTGTGGGACAAGGTAACGGGATAGAATTGACCTACATGTAAATAAACGCATAATAAAACCAGAGTGTGTGCATGCATCTGAAAGAGAGTAATTCGGTGCAAAATTTAAACAAAATCTCTTTTGACCACTGTGGTGCTCTCACAGGCTGACACCTGGGGAAAGGTGTCCTTCACCCCCCTTCTTCACACCCTGGGACAGGCTCAGAAACCATGCCTGGTGAGAGGGCATTCTGGGAATGCAGTGGGTGCTGTTGGGGCCCACCCAGGCCCCCTTATCGGCCCGATGTCCGGCCCCAGCTGCTAAGCCTCACAGCTGCCCCCTTTTCTGGAGAACAGAGCCACCTCCCTCGGATATCTAGGCAGGCTTCCCCGACCCCCTACCTCCTGCCACCCGTATCCTGAGCTCCTCACTGCCAATAACTGCCGATTGGGTGCAGTGGAGGAGGGGGAAGGAGGGCAGGGGCAGGAGTGCGGTTGGGAGAGGAATAAGAAGCCAGACCTTTGGCCCCAGGCGCCAGCTCTGTGGTGCTGTTCATGCTCAGAGTCCCCTGTGGGTCCTGCCTCGCGGGGCCTGGCTACCCTGGCCTAGGGTCTGGCCCTCCCCTCTCGCTCCCACCTGCAAGGAGTGTTCCCACCCCATCTCCTCCATCTTCCTCCTCCTCCAGTCATCGCACAGACATTCTTAGAGCAGCCACCAGCTACACCTCCTGCTGGGCTCCACAGGCAGAGGCACAAGACACAGCCTCTGACCTTAAAGGGCTGGAATTCTAATTAGTGAGGCAGGCAGGACACACCTATAAAAAGGGCAATGCTCTTAGCGAATAGCATACACAAAGAGGTCACCTAACGCTTGGCCCAGCAGATGAGGGTCCAGGTCATGTGCAGAGAAGAGGGAAGACACAGCAGTCAGGGAGGGCTCTCTGGAGGAGACACCAGTGAGTTTAAACCTTCCATAAGCAGGAAGGAGGCCAGAGGAATGTGCTAGGACTCAGGGGCCCAAGGCATAGACCACGTGGTGGGGTAAACGCTCTGCAAGGAAGCAAGAGAGGTAAGATGGGAGAGGCAGGTTGCCGTCTGGGGCAGCAGGAGGGACAGGATGGGGGCCGAGACCCAAGTTCAAAGCTGGAGTGACTGGAAGGAGACTCCCGTGTAGGGAAGTGTATTTGTGTTGTTCATCGTCACCTGGCGTTGTACCCCGCAGTGCTGGGCACAGAGCAGGTGGCTGTGGGTGTTCACCGAACAGGGTCTACACGTGGGGCCCCTGCTCCTCACCTCCTCCCTGCATCCCGGCCCCTCCAAGCAGGCCTGAAGGAGCCTTCCAGGTCAGAAAATCAGGGAAAGCAAAGGCCCCCGCGCCCGCCCCCCCAGCAGGAATTTAATCAGGAGAGCTAATTAGAGGCCCTGGAGAGAGACGGAGGCTCTGGTGCCTGTGTGCCTGCGTGAGCACGGGAGCTGAGGAGCAATGTCAGGCTTGTGCTCCGCAGAGAGTGAAGCCGCTGGAATTGGGATGCAGCCGTCGGACAAGAGCCAGGCCCCTGCGCTGGGCTGGCTCCACTCCCTCCACCAGGGACAGGCTCCAGGGGCATATGTGTGCGTGTGCCCACACAGGCTCACTCTCCTACACATGCCTGCCCACTCACAAACACACATCACACCCATGCGCATGATGTACCGCATTCACAGGCACCTCCACTCACACAGTCACTGACACACATTCACACACTCACGTGGAGCTTTGAGTACAACTGCACTACATACCTACACACTCATGCACATGTTCACATGGTCACACACACACACACACACTCAAAATATATTCACATACACATTCCATGTACACACTCACATACACACACAGGAGCGGGAGGAGTAGTTTTGACCTCCATGGCTCCACACCCAACTCAGATCCTTCTTAACTGTGCTAGACTGTTCTGAGCAGCCCCCTCAGGCCATAGCAGAGCTGGCACCCTACAAACACCCTGCCCTCAATAAGGCCCTCTCCCACCTGCTGGCTTTCCCAAAAGGAAGAGCAACTTCTGAGAGCCCAGGCCCTGGTCTCCCTCGCTCCCACGCCTGCACGTCCCAGGGGAGGGCAGTTCTCCCTCCCAGCTGCCCTCAGCCCGCTGCAGGCCAGCCCCGCGCTCACTGACAGGACTGTTCTCAGCAGTCAGCACAGCACTGGTCCCAGGAGAGTCAGAGACACCGAGGGCTGTCTTACCTGATGCGGGCAGGGGCTGTGGAGGTGTGAGTGTGTGGGAAATGTCTGCACTGGGCTTTAGTCTGGGCCCAACTCTGAGTGACCTTGGGCAAGTTACTAAACCTCTCTGAGCTCCCGTTCCCTTGTCTGTAAAGGAGGGCAACCACCCATCCAAGTTGAGTAAAGAGTGTGTGAAATTCATTATGCATGTTACATGCTTAGCACAGAGTGAAGTACAGAGTATGTGCTCAATAAATTTAACACATCATCCTGGGGTCCAAACCCAGCTCTCCGGGCTTCCCCCTCCCCCGACCAGAGTCCACTCCTGCCCTGCAGGCCTAGCTCCCTCCCGCCTTCCCTGTACCCGAATGAGAAGACAGGTTATTAGCACCAATTTGATCAAAATGGCACATGGATTAGCATGTACGCAGCAAAGTCTAATTCTGTTTACTGTTCTAAGGGAGCATGCAATTATTACAGGAGCTGGGACAGAGTGTTTTTAATAACATTTCTTGTTAAGATTTAATTATAGGAAATTGTATTTTCTTAATCACTAAAAACTCAACTGGCTAGGAAAAGAATCATGATAATTTTGTTTGCAGTTTATTAAATCCTTAGGATATTCTTTCCCTTACATTTGCTTTTATTATGTGCTGCTGCTAAGTGGTTTTTAACCCTCGGAGCTAGGAGGGGAGAAGCCAGGGCATCCCTGCCTCCCGTCCCCAGGCCCTCCGCGAAAAACTCTGTGCCAAAGATCTCATAAGCCCATGGTCGGCAAACTGCGGCTCGTGAGCCACATGTGGCTCTTTGGCCCCTTGAGTGTGGCTCTTCCACAAAATAGCACAGCCTGGGCGAGTCTATTTTGAAGAAGTGGCTTTAGAAGAAGTTTAAGTTTAAAAAATTGGGCTCTCCAAAGAAATTTCAATCGTTGTGCTGTTGATATCTGGCTCTGCTGATTAATGAGTTTGCCGACCACTGCCATAAACCAAAGCGATGTACGAAGCCGAGTTGTTCGGCTTCCTGCTCAGGTGTGTTCTCCTTCTCGTTTGAAGTCGGTGGGCTGAGAAACAGTCCAGAGAGCACCTGGCCCTCACACCAGCCTCCCCTGGAAACCCGGTCCCCGGTGTCCCCACGCCAGGAACCCCTGCGAGAAACCGAGAAATTGCAGAAGAACATTGGCACCGTCTGCATTCACAGGGCGTTCCTGAGCTCTCGGGAGGTCCGAGCCGGGGGCAGTGGCCTCGGGGTGTGATGGTTCTGCAGGAGCCGCCTGACCCTCTATCCGTTCGCTCCTGGACAGGGCAGTGCGGTGGGTGAAGCTTCACTCCTACAACCGGCCGTGCATGCGGCCTCTTTGCTACCGGATGCTAAGCACCGGGAATTCAGAAATGCATGTGGAGAGCCCTGCCCAGGCTGTCTGCGGGCCTCCTGCTCCCCCTCCTGCAGCTCTGTGTGCGTGAGGAGGCGGGGGGGGGGGGGGGTGGTGCAGGGAGCCGCACACTGAGAAACAGGGTGTGTGAAAACCAGAGACACAAAGGAGCCACAGTCTGCCAGGGAACCAGGCTCAGGGGAAAAGATGCAATGTTATCAACAACATGAGAAGTGATGCTTATAAAAACCAACGTGAGACGCCAGCCCCATGGGGATTTGTGCTGTGCGGTTAAGTAACAATTCCTCAGCCAAAGGAAAGCATCCCTGACTGTGAAATCCTGTGATCCCAGGAGAGTGGTGTGTGTGAGTGTGTGCGTGCGTGTGCATGTGTGTGTGTGGTGTGTGTGTATGTGTGTTGGTGGGACCCTTTGACCTCAGTCACACCCCCATCTCCATGTCTACCCGACCCCCATGACTGGCAGAGCCTGGACCATCTCCATACAGATGCTGTGTTCAGAGGCAGTCCTTCCTCCAGAGGGTACCACCCTCTCAGTCAACAAGTCCCACCTGTGTCTAGCCTGGAGCTCTCCTGCTACAAAGCAAACCCACATCCTCTTGATCTCTGGGAGGCGGGAGGGAAGGACAATGAGACAGCGAGTGGAATTCTGAGCAGAACGGCCCATCTGACACATCTCCAGGTCCTGCCACCCCCCTCCAAACCCTGAGACCCCAGCTCTCTTAGCCACTCCCCAGTGGCCCTTCGGTGTCTTTGTTCGTCCTCGATGTCTTTGTTCTCCGGAGCTGGGGAGAGCGGGCCTGGCGGCGTTCACCCCCATAGCAGAGTGCAGGACATCAAAGAGGCGGCAGAGAGGTGATGGATAATAGATGGCTGGGAGCATGAATGATACATATGCAGATAAATGATGGATAATGGGGCCCGCATGATGTATAGTCCTGGCTGGAGTAATAGATGTGTAGATACGTATAGATTGATGGAGGGAGACAGATTCAGAGACGACACACACGGGGACAGCCGGGAGGACGGATCGGGATCCAGGATGGATGCACTGGGTCTAGATAGGCAGGGAGATCAGAGGCAGGACCGGTACCTGGGCGACAAGAGAGAGAATTACTCGGAGAAGGACTTCCTGGGCGCAGGGACAGAGGAAAAACAACAGGCAACGCATGGACACCCAGAGCCTGCTGCGGACAGACACTGCGGCCGCCCAGGCGCCACGGTAGGTCAAGGGTAGAGGGTATGAGGCGAAGGAGCCTGGACACGCGGACAGGTGACGGATGTGCCCGAGGAGGGGAACAGATGGCGGGCCCATTGATCTGGGCTCCTCCGCTCCCCCCCCCGCTGCCCCCCCATCATGGCTCTTCCAGGCCCCGGGATGCAGCCCCGCAACCCGGTGCCCTGCAGGGGGCGCCCACGCCGGGTACCACGCGGAGGGCGGGGAGGGACTGGGACCGCCTAGGGTCCTGCAGCGGATTCTGTTTCCATGACGGCGGCCCACGTGACCCCTCCCCCTCCCCTTCATAAATAATGCCCCGTGGAAACTCCCCACGGAGAGAGGCGGGCTGCTCTCCCCAGAACGGAAGCCAGTGTTTGAAGCCGGGCCTCGCAGCGCTGCCCCTTCTCCCGTCGTGTCCCTCTCACCACCGCCTCCTCCCCCCAATCCTGGGGTCTTCCCCACCCCGTTCCTCCCCGCCAGCTGGTGCGAGTGAGGGCCAGGGGGAAGCCATTGTTCCGAAAGGGCAAGGCACACTCCTGGGTGTGTGTGTGTGGGTGTGGGTGTGGGTGTGGGTGTGGGTGTGGGTGTATGTGTGTGTATGTATGTGTGTGGGGGGGTGTGGTCAGGGGGGCTGGAGCAGATAAGACCCTCTATCAGCCAAAGCTGGTGGAAGCCCAGTCAGGCTCACAACCACCCGCTCGCACACACCTCATACACACACCACACACGCACACACCTCCCACACACACACCTCCTCCCACACACACACCTCACACTCACACACCTCACACACACACCTCTCACACACACCTCACACACACACACACACACACACACACCTCTCACACACACACCTCACACACACACACTTCACACACACACACACACACCTCTCACACACACACACCTCACACACACACACACACCTCTCACACACACACACACCTCACACACACACACCTCACACACACACCACACATGTACACACCTCACACACACACACACACACACCACAGGCACACAGATGGAATAGATGCACCAGGATGGGCAGCTGCAGATGCCCCTCCGCTCCTGCTCAGATTTGCCTCCAGCCTGGATGGTGCAGAGGAGGAGACAGGAGGAGCACAGCCCAGGGCCTGGCCTCCGGAGGGCGGGGTCCTGTCTCTGCTGGCACCCAGGGCCCTTCCCAACGCAGGTTTCTCTGTCCGCTGCCTGTGGAAGCTCGGACCCAGCCCTCCCGGAGGCAGGCCCGCTGCCTGCAGGGCACCGTTCTCGTCAGCAGCCGCTATTCCCCACCCCAGGGCCCGGAGCACAGACCCCTGGCGGACCCTCTGCAGAGAGCCGGCCAGGGAGCCACGGAGAGCTCGGTGCCCAGCTCTATGCACCGCAGCCTGGAAGGGCAGGGCTGTACCACCGCCACGCCAGGGAATTCTCTGTCCTGAGAGCGGAGAGCGGCCTGGAGGAAGGATGAGACACGCAGAGGCAGTGTCAGAGGTGGCATTGAGCACGTGCTGGCTTCCCCTCCGGCCATGGCCCAGTCCCCACCCCTCCTTCACATGTCCTCCAGCTCATTGCCCTTGAGAAGAAAGAATCATCTGGCTACTTTGCCTTTGTCCAAAAGTGACACAAAACTGTCTTAAAGACGCAGTGGGGGTGCCCAGGATTGGCCAGAGGTTGAAGGGGCAGAGGGGCATCCAGGCAGAGGGGACCGCTGAGCATAAGCAGAGAGGCCTGGGGCGAGGGAGCAGATGCTGCTTCTGGGTGATGCTTCACAGGAGCAGAAAGGACTGAGGGAACAGAGGCAGGCCGGCCCGGGGGCCTTGTTCTCCATCTGAGACGCCGACAGTAGAGCTACTGAGGGGCTCCGAGCAAAGGAGTAACCGTTCAGATCTGTAACGTGGGGGGGTGGATTAGAGGCTGCGGGTAGGGAGACTGCGCAGCCGGCTAGGAGGCTATTGCAAATAGCCCTGGGGGAGGGGAATGATGGGGGTCACAGGATTGGCTTGGGGTGGGGGGCAAGTCAAGAAATGTTTTGGAGTCAAAGCATCAGGACCTAAGAGGATGGAGACAAGACAAAGAGACACGTTATGTCAAGGCTGACTCCTGGGTGTCTGGCTGGGCCACCCTCTGAAGGGCACGTGGGAGGAGGAGCAGCCTCGGGAGGTGTCCAGTTGGGAGCATGCTACATTTGAGGTCCCTGATGGTGCAAAGACCACTGTCCAGGGGCAGGTTGGACATTCTGGCCTGAGCCTGTGGGTGAAGGCTGAATGGACCAGCAAGATCTGTGGTGGCTACAACCCAAGGAGTAGAAGTGACTGACGGGGGACAGAGAGAGCAGGAGACCAGGCCAGAGGGCCAAGAAGGGGCTGTCAGAGAAGGGAGCTGGTAAGCAGTGTGTTGGGGAGGGAGGGGGAAGGGAGGAGGAAACAGCAGAAAGCGCCGGTGAGAAAACACTGAGTGACCCACACACCTGGCACTGAGCGTCTTCACAGTCAGGGTCCAGCAGGAAACTCAGGCCACATCCAAACTGAGTAATTCAAAGAGGGTGTTATGAAGGCGTGGGCACGGTGCAAAGGTGCAGGAGGGGGCAGGGAAAGTGACAGTGGGTCCTGAAGCTCAGGGCCAGTGGCCGGGAAGCCAGGCCCAGGCGATCTGGAGGGTGAGCCACGTGGAGGAGCCGCTGGACAGGAGCTAGGGGGGGGGTGGGGGGGGGGCGGGGAGACACAGCCAGCCCCTGCAGCTCCTCAGGAGATTGAATGCTGTCCTTCCCTTCCATCTCCTGTGAGTCTCCCCATGGGTGGGTCCCAGCCTGAAGCCAGAGGGCAGGGAGCCTGGGCCACACGACCCACAGAGTCAGTCCTGGAGCCCACACACTGACCATCAGGCCGCACACCGTGATGTGCAAGCTAGTAATGCACTGACCCACCTAAGTCATGGGTGGCATCGATTCGAGCCCTTTGTTCCTTGCTCTCAGCTCTGCTTCTTCTTTTTTTATTTTTTAAATATATTTTATTGATTTTTTTTTACAGAGAGGAAGAGAGAGGGATAGAGAGTTAGAAACATTGATGAGAGAAAAACATCGATCAGCTGCCTCCTGCACACCCCCCACTGGGGATGTGCCCGCAACCAAGGTACCTGCCCTTGACCGGAATCGAACCCGGGACCTTGCAATCCGCAGGCTGACGCTCTGTCCTCTGAGCCAAACGGGCTAGGGCTCAGCTCTGCTTCTTTTGCCTGACTCCCCATTCCTCCAGGGCACGGGTAGCCCCACACCTAACCTCACCTCAAAGGGCGAAGACACTCTTCCCTGCTAGTTCCAGCAGCAAAGTCCTGGGCAAAGTGTCTGAGCGGCCCGGCCCAGGTCACATGCCAGTCCCAGACCAGCCCTCCGCCCGGGTGGGGAAGCGGGAACTTGTGCTGGGCAGTGGCCACCCCGGGGCACTCAGACGGAGAAGAGGGTGGCAGCTGCTGGCAGCGGAGTCTTGCAGATTAAGGCAGGAATGTGGTGAGGAAGCGAGCTGGGCCCGCACTATGGCCCTTTGTGTTTCTAAATGAAGCAGGAGGTGAGGAGGCAGCAGCGGGGAGCTTTCCTTCTTTGCCTTCTGCTGGGCGTCTACCAGAAATACACGGAGATGTGTGCTCGCACACACCCCATAAACACACACGCTTGCACATACAGGACTGTAAATGTACAGGCACAGACACATGCCTATGCAAACATGCCTGCTCACTTCACACTCATGTACAGACCTAGACATAGTCACGGACATACGCCTGTCAGTCAGGATAGGCCAAGTTATGCTTGATTAACAAACAACTCCCAAATCTCAGGGGCTCAGAAGCACAGAGACGCCCTGCTCACACTGCATGCCCACCACAGCCTCGGCTCTTCCTAGTCACTCCAGGGTCCCGGCTGGTGGAAAAGCCTTCAGCTCCAGCCTTGCTGGTCACCGAGCCGGAGGGGAGGGTGACCCCTGGAAGGCCTCACACTGCTGATCACATCCCTCCGCCCAGAAGTGACGTTTTCTCTTGTTCATAGGCCACAACTGGTCATAGGCCCCCAGGGAAGCCGGAGACCCTGAACTTTTGAGCAAATAGTGATGACCACAGCTAACCACGGTGTGTGCTCACACACTCCCCACTCTTCCCATAGCATTCTCAGCTTATCCTTTTATATCTCAGACTCCTAACAACTCCCTGTTCCCGGAAACGAGGGTCTAAAGTTCCCTGCCAGGAGCTAGAGGTCATGGTAATGTCCTCCCTGTTTATTTCAGACCCTTTCTGCCACCCCCAGGTCCCCACCGGGGCTCCCACCACCCAGCTCCCCTTCGCCCCACTCTCCCTTGCCTCCCTGCCCCATGCTTCTCCCGTCCTGCCAAGGAGAGAGGAGGGACAGCTGCACATTTAGTCAGTCTGCTCCTCCCTGCCATCCTGCCACTTGCTTCGCGTTCCCTGCTGCCTCCCTTTCCTCTTTCTGCCATTGCCTTGAGAGCTCACTAAGAGTGAGGCTGGGGCACTCAGGGGGGCAGGCCACTAGGAGCTGGAGAGACAGGGAGGGGAGGTCCCTGGGACCTGGGGTGACACAAACAAAGACCCAACAGGACCCGAGACGTAGAGACACAGACGCAAACACACAGAGGCAGAAAAGAGACATTAAATGTGGCAGGAAGAGAAGCGGAGACACAACCAGCCACAGGGGCAGATGGAAAGAGCCACAGATTGAGAGACTAAAACAGAGACAGAAGCAGGTGGGCGCAGAGACAGCGCCTGGGCAGAGAGACGGATGAGGCAAGAAAAGAGCAGAGGGACAGAAAAGGCTGCTGAGCTTCAGGCTGTGTGTGTGTGTGTGTGTGTGTGTGTGTGTGTGTGTGTCCGTACAGCTCTGCTGTTTGAGCCCCATTATCTTCCGCTGAAAGCAGGCGCTGAGATATCTTTAACGATAAGGAGAAGTGGCCTTTTCCAAGCAAGTGGCCGCGGTGTGAGGCGTACGCCCGGGAGGCCGGCAGGGTTTCCTTGGAGATTTCTGGTGCCGAGTGTTGGGCTCAATAGCACCGGCGCCGTCACTTGGAGGAGCCTGCGGGGACCGGGCTGTGAATACATTCTCTGCTGCCTGCACCCCACCTCTGCCTCCTGCTCGCCGTGGCAGGCAGAGGCCACCCGGGAGGGAGGACAGAGCCGGGAGGGAGGAGGGGCCGGGCTGGAAAGAGAGGCGGCGTGGGCCTTCAGGGAGCCCTGGGTCTGAGCAGAGGTTCAAGCGCGTTCTCTCACCAAATGATTATGGAACCCGGGCCAGCCTCCGTGCCAGGCCTCCGAGACCCGCCGGAAGACAAAGCCACGTGGCCCCCGCCTGGGTTTTAGTCTGGCAGAGCAGACAGACTCTAAATAACCTGCAAATATAACACGGCAAGTGGGGTCCAAGGCTTGCAAAGGAGAAGTTTCACATGTGAGGGAACGACGGCGGTGGGGTGCTGTACACTGAGGGATACTGTCACCAGGACCTTCCTGGCGAGGATGAGCCCCCTCCACCCCCCCCCCCCAGTGGGAAAATGTGTGTGGCCTGGGTGGGAGTGTGGACACAGGGCCCAGGCGGACGGAGCGTGACACCAGGCTGGGCACTAATACCAAGCGGAGTGTGGGCTTGACTCTAACTGGGCACCTGGCGGGTTCGGACGAGGAAAGAGACATGAGTGTACCCATCGCGGGTCGGGCACCGCTCTAGGGGCTGATACCCAGCTAAGGTGTTGAGGCAGACGTAAGAAGATTGTGGAGCAGAGGAAACCGGCACATCTGATCATGTCACTCCTGTGCTCAACTCCCTTCCGTGGCTCCCACCATCCTCAGAAAAGAGTCTAGGTTGCTTAGCAGGACTGTCAAGGCCCTCCCACCCTAACCCCTACTTCCTCTGTCTCCTCGGATCCGGCCATTCCTCTGGCTCGGACTCTGCCCTGGAGCACCACCCGCTGCTCTCTCCCTCCACCAGCCCAGTCCTGGCCTCCTTCGAGGCTCCGCTCTCGTCTCCTGCTTGGTGCAGTATTTGTTGAGCCCGGACTCGCCAGGTGCCCAGGACATGTCATTGTCCTTGTCTGTCTGTCTGTCTGTCTCCCAGATGGAGTCCCGGGAGAGCAGGGCCGTGCCTGTCAGAATCCCCAGGTGCATTATCTCAGTGGTCAGGTAGCTCCTTAGAGGCAGAGCTATTGTTCTGGGGCCAGGGTCGAGGAGACTCGTCCAGGAAACCATCCAGCCCTCCTCATGGCGTCCTAGACAAGGTGGGTCACGGCAGCTGCAGTGGCGGGTCCTCGCTCTTGCCACGCCCGCTCACACTGGCAGTCTGATCTGGAAATCCGCCTCTAGCCACACCCTGTGTCCCCTCGGACCAAAGGACCGTTCCGTTGGGTCGGACTGAGCGATCTTCCTGGAGTGGGTCATGCAGAACACCTCCCCGGGCACACACACAATGCTAGCTCTTTGTATACAAAAATTTAAAACCTTTTTTTTAAAAAAAGGAATTTTTTTAGGAAATGAGTGTGGTGAGAGCTCCCTGGGAGGACCTGAGGGGCCATGGGGACAGAGTGAAAAGTCGGAGGAGAGGGGAGAGAAGGGGGGTCAGAAGAAGCAAGGCAGGGGCTGGGGGAGCCTAGGAGAAGGAATACCACCGGGAATGGTGGGAACCGTGAGGCCCAGCCCTCACCCTGGGAGGCAGCAGGAGGAGGCCGTGGAGAGCGAAAGCTGGGAGAGAGAGGATGGAGGCCACGGCTAAGTCCTTCCCTGCTGCTGGCTCCTCCACGCAGAGCACTCCTGAGGAGAGGGCGTTCTCAAGTCCAGTGTGGTGTGGGTCCCCACAAACCAGTCCCCAGAGGACCATACAGCTAAGTCAGGTCCTTGGACATCATCCTGTCAGCATCCACAGAGGCTGGGGCTGTGCTTGGCCCCACGCAGCCCTGAGCCCGGCTGCCGAGACAGCTGTGTTCAGCCCCTGGACTCCATCTGGGAGACAGACAGACGACAGACAGACAGACAAGGGCAATGAATCGTTCCTGGGCACCTGGTGCTGTGTGGCCCGAAGGGGAGGACTGTCAAGGCCCTCCCACCCTAACCCCTTGCATTGGGGCAGGTCCGGGGTCAACAAACGCTGCACCAAGCAGGAGACCAGAGCTGAGCCTTGAAGGAAGCTCTCTGATGCTGGGCCTCTCCCCGTCCCTCTACCCCTCCATCTCTCCTTCTTCCCTTCCTCTCTTTGCTCCTCCTCCCCTCCCTCTCCCTCCTCCTTCCTTCCTTCCCATCTCCCTCTCTCACCCCAGCTGTCTGCGAGGTTCCTGGGTTTCTCTTTGCCTCAGTGGACCCTGAGGGCAGCGTTGAGGAGGAATCTTAATGAGGCTGACCGGACAGAGGGCCGGGACAGCACGCCAGCGGGAGGGGCCGGCTCTGCTTCCCAGCTTCCCTGTCTGCTTGTGGGGCAAGGACAGGTCGGTGCCAGCTTCTCCCCGGAGGCCTTTCTCTGGAAGGGGGTAGACCCTCCCTGGTTCCTCTCCATACTTCCTTTTTTCATTGCCAAACAAATCTCACGTCCAGAAAAGTGCGTGAAGCAAATGCTTCATTTAACAAATCATTTTAAAGCAAACACCAGGGGAGCCACCACCTCTGACAAGGACCAGACATTGCCAGCGCCCAGCGACCCCATGGCCCCATGCACCTTCACCCCTCGCGCCCCCCCCCCCCCCCCCCCGAGCTCCCAGGCAATAGCCTCCTGCTTCTCCTTAGCTGTGCAGCGCTCCCTCAACACCACCGGCTGTTGCTGGGCCTGTTTCTGGACTTCCCAAGAACAGAATCAGGTTGTGGATCCTTTGTGTCCGGCTTCCTTTAGCCGACCTGGCGATGTTTGTGCGGCCCATCTGCGGGGTTTGTGTAGTCTCAGTCCATTCATTCTCACTGTGTCGCAGAGAGACCGTGGCTGTCTGTGCGCTGCAGCCCCATCACCTGTGCCCCAGCCCCTCGTCCTCACCAGCCGCAGCACCTGGGGGCTCCGGGCCACCTGTGCAGGGGGTGTCGCTGTCCTCACAGCAGCCTGAGGCCTGGCCGGCAGGACCCTCTGCAGACAGAACACACAGTGCGGGGTTCGGGGCGAGCTGGACCCAAGCTCTCCTGCCCTCCTGGGTGCCTAGTGGCTGCATTTGATAACTGAGTGTTTGCTGAGTGAATGAATGACTGCCCTCCCAAGACCCCTCAAACCAGCTTCTAGGTGGCCAGTCCTTCCTCCCTTCCTCCCGCTGCCAAGCACACCTGCTCTTGGCACACGTGTCTCTCTCTGCGACTCCGCAGGCTGGCAGACCCCACCCAGACTCACCACCTCCCTCCTGCTTTCCCTCCGGAGGGCAGGCATAACTGCTCTGCCCTCGCTGACGGCCTGCTCCCGGCCCAGGAAGGAAGTATGTGGACTGCTGCCGCCTGTCACCTGTTGCAGGCCCCACCCGCTCCGGCCTGGAAGTCCCCCTCGGTCTAACCTCCATCCTCCCACCCGCTTTGCTACTTGCCTGGCTCTGATAAGGTGGGGGGGGAGGGGGGGACGACAAGGGAAGGAGGGGAGGTTCAGCAAAAATAGCACATCAACGGCTTAGCAAGGCATTGTTCGATGCAAGAAGCACTTCCTGTTATAATAATTGAGTGTGGATGGTTATTATCATCCCGTTCTGAGTAGTTTACATTTTTAACTAACTGAACCCTCAGAACAACCACCTCTGCCGTAGGTACTGTTATTGTCCCCACTTACAGAGAAGGAAGCTGAGGGGTTCGGGAGCTTGTTTAGGAGAGAGTTGCCAGATAAAATACCGAATGAGCAGCTGAATTTGAATTTCAGATAAACAAGGAATTTTTAAAAGTACATCCCAAATGTTGCATATGAAATTCAAATGGGCTTCCTGTATTTTTGATTTGCTAAATCTGGCAACCCTAGTCCAAGGTCACTGAGCAAGAAACGGCGGAGTCAGGACTCAAACCCCTGCTTGCCACCACCCTCCACTCCAACCAGGTCTGCAGAGGACCCTGGTGCCCACGAGAGAAGCAGATGGATTGGAGACTATTCACAAACCAAGCCAGCAGGGTTAGGAGACAGATCCAACGGAGGCCAACAGAAGCCCTGTTTGTGGCTCTGGGGGTACGGTTGAGAGAAGAGCCCTCAGCGCAGAGGGCAGAGCCCCCAGAGGCCAAGACCAGGTCCCCTGGCAGGTACAGGTCCCCAGGGCCAGGGGCCACACCCTCTAGTGTCCATTCTCCAGCAGCCACCAAGGGGGCTGCCCTCCTGCCTGGCTCACACCCACTCACCTCAGTCCTGCCAGTGGAAAGTGCCCTGCCCCCCAGGTGGTCACTCTCTCTAATAAAGACCTCTGCTCCCCTGGAGGGGGCTGGGCGGTGGCAAGTGGGGGTTTGAATCCTGTAACCAAACCACCCCATCAGACTGACTGCCGGGACCCCAGCAGGCCTGCCTCCTGCCCCTGCCCCCTGCCCTCCCTCCCTCCCCGGGGCTAATCGCCTTCTTTAGATGCCAGGTGGCCACACGACTGCCCCACTGTAAAAACAGCAAGAAAGAATGCGATGGTGTCTGAGGCTGCAAATGCAGATACATGCCTTTATTTTGCACCAAATAATGCATTTAATTACTTCTTCGAGGGGAAGCCTGTTTGGCAGGTAGCGGAGGCGGGGCTAATAATAGCTCTTTGCACGGGGGCCTCAGCTCCCGGGAAGCGCGGGGAAAGGGCCCTGCTTCTGTGCCGGACAACGTGAAAGCTCCCGGACACGTGGGCCCTTCCTCCAGAGCAGAGGGAGTCGGGAAGAAAATGCCCTGGGTTTTCATCTTTATCTCGCTGCTTAGATCCTTCCCAGCCATCGGAATGGAGGACCCCGGAGAGACTGGGGTGGGTGGAAAGAGAGTGTGGGTGTGGGGCACGTCCTTGTCCCCTCCTTCTACCCGCACCTGGAGGGGCACAGCCCGAAGGAGCCCCGCCCCCAAGGGAAGGCCTGCACGGGCTGGGATGTGGCGTTTTTAAAATTTTATCTTTCCACCGCAGTTTCCATCCCAAACTATTTTGTATTCGTTTCAGATGTGCAAAGAGCACAGAACAGCAGTGAGTTAAGAGAATCTGTTGTGCAGGTTTGGGCTCCCTGTGCTCCCTGTCTGGGCTCAGTCCTGCTGAGGTTTTGGGCCTCAGGGCTCATGAGACCGCACAGGGGAGTCCTGAGGGTGAAATGAGCCGGTTCCATAAAAGGGCTTAGACCAGGGTCTGACACAGAAGACCTCAATAAGTTCATCCCTAGCAACAATAACAACTATTAGTGTTTTCTGAACCGTGCAGGGTTTAGACTGGCTCAGGGACCAGAGAAAAATGTGTGCGAGGAGACTGGGGAGAGACCATAGACAGTGGCACAGCCTACTTCAAGACGGCAGGCCGGGTAGACACCACCAAGGGCACGTTTACACAACACCGCACGCCACACAACGGGCCTGTGACCGCGCAGCTCTGAGGCCGCCGCTTCCTCTTGGCTGAACTTCAGGGTCCCTCTGCCACTAACAACCCCTGGGAGTTAGACGAACCTCAGCCACTCGATGTAGAACTGAGGGAGCCATAGAGCCCATCACATCTGACCAACTCCCTCACACGTCTTACAGATGGGGAAACTGAGGCCCAGAGAGTGCCTTGGGAGTTGCATCTGCTCTGGGACTCAAAGCCGGCTGCCCCCTGAGCGGGCACAGTCTCCTGGCTGCTGGCTGATCTTGGGGAAGTCGCTGCCCCTCTCTCTCCAGGCTCCGGTTTTCCAGGGAAATGGAGGGCTGGGCTTGGGTATCAAAACGGCGTAGGGGAACAAGCCAGCGAGGCCTGGACCCAAACCCTAGTTAAACGGCCTGAGCCAGGATGGCCAGGCCCCACCGCCGTCATCACAGCGAGCTCTCTGGGGCAGGCTGTGGGGACCCCGTTTATTCTACGTTGCTTTACTTGTTCCTGACGACATTTGTCCCTAACGACAACCCCAGGAGACAAGGCCTATTATTATTGTCCCCCGCAGAGGCCCAGTCATGCACCTCTTAGGGTTGTCCCTGGGAAGAATTCGTGTCGGTCGTGTGCCCACACGTGGTCTCCCTGAGCCTCCGTGCTCCATCCCCACCCCCATTCAGCCAGCGTCTTCCAGGAGTCTGTCCTCACAGCCAAGGCTCCCAGGAACCCTTTGCACGCCACATGCCCGCAGAATTAATAACGTGCAGTAACCACAGATTGGAAAAGAGATCGGGGGACTGGCTCCCGGAGCAGAACTATTAAAAGAGAGGGAAGCCACTCGGCTCTGCAAAGGAGGAGTGAGAATGGGGCCCAGGCCTCCGCTTAGAGGCTGGGCAACACCGGGCGCGGGAGCGTCCCTAACCAGCTCAATGTGTCCGCTGCCGGCCATAAAGGCGCGGCTTATGGGCGCTGTGGTGACGGGAGGACGCGGAGTAACAAAACACCCTCCCTGGATGGGGATAAGGAGGCAGGTTTATTACCTCCACAAAGAGGGATGCTGGGGCTGGAGCGCCCACCTCCCCCGCCTCAGGGGCAGCCACCCTCCTCCAGCCGCTGGTCACAGGTGGGCGATGGCAGCCAGGCCTCCACTCTGCCTTTGGCCGTGTGCAGACATGTCCACCTCCCGCCCAACAGCTGCGGCCAGGGCAGGCTTCTTGGCTTTGCCGTCCTCCATCCTCACCAATCGGGCAGAGTGTCCCCCTTCCTCTGCCTTTCCTGACGCCAGGGCTGGCTGCCTGGGCTCAAATCCCAGCTTTGCCACTTACGGGCTGTGTGACCTTTGTCAAGCTGCTTCACCTCGCTGGCCTTCAGTGTCATCATCTGTGAAATGGGTACAATAACAGAAACCACTTCATGCATAGGTGTGGGATTAAATGAGCCCTGTAAAGGCTTAGCCCAGTGTGTGGCACCAAATAAGCCCTCGATAAATGTTGGGTTTTGTTATTAAGACTGGTTTGGCCCTTACCATATTGTATTATAATTTCACTAGAGGCCCAGTGCACAAAATTCATGGTGAGGGTGGGGGGGATTGCCCTCAGCCTAGCCTGCACCCTCTGCAATCCAGGACCCCTCGGAGGATGTCCGACTGTGCGTTTAGTGGCCTAAACCCGCAGATGGACATCCCTCTCACAATCCGGGACTGCTGACTCCCAACTGCTCACCTGCCTGCCTGCCTGATTGCCCCTAGCCACTTCTGCCTGCCAGCCTGATCTCCTCTAACCACTCCCCTGCCAGCCTGATCGACACCTAACTGCTCCCCTGCGAGCCTAATCACTCCTCCCCTGCTGGCCCATGCACTCTTTTTTTTTTTTTTTTTTTTTTAATATATTTTATTGATATTTTACAGAGAGGAAGGGAGAGAGATAGAGAGCCAGAACGTCAATGAGAGAGAAACATTGACCAGCTGCCTCTTGCACACCCTGCACTGGGGGATGTGCCCGCAACCAATGTACATGCCCTTGGCCGGAATCGAACCTGAGACCTTTCAGTCCGCAGACTGACACTCTACCACTGAGCCAAACCGGTTTCGGCTGGCCCGTGCACTCTTAACTGCCCTCCCCTACTGACCTGGTTGCCCCTAACTGCCCTTCCCTGGTGGCCCAATTGCCTATAACTTCCCTCCCCTGCCAGCCATCTTGTGGCAGCCATTTTGTAACCACATGGGGTTGGCCATCTTGTGTGAGGGTGTGATGGTCAATTTGCATATTACCTCTTTATTATATAAGATGATGAGTCTGTCCCCCCAACTAGACCTTGGTCTCTGGACTTCTCATGTCTTCATGACATGGTTATTATGTCCCAATTTAAAGATGATGACACTGAAGCTCAGAGCAATTAACCAACTGCTTTCCTCAAAGTCACACAGTGGGAATAAGACGGGGGAGAAATGTCAAAAGTGGACCCATGTCCCTTCCTCTCGGCCCCAGAGCCCGGTTCTGCTGCCTCAGCCTGTGGCCGGTGCTGACCTGCTAAGCAGGAAATGAAGACTCCGGAGCCCAGGCAGGAGCAGGTAAGAAGAAGAAGTCTCAGCTCCAGGGGCACAGCAGCCAAAAGTAGGGGTGTGGGCCTCTGGCTGTGGGTGCCAGGGCTGAGATCATCTGAGCTTGGAGGGGAGCTGTGGCCACTCAAACAAGGAACACCGGACAGAGCTCCTGTATCACCCAGAAGATGCAGCTGCTGAGACACCCAGACACGCAGACACACAGGCTCACACACTCTCGCCCACAGACCCGTTGTGTCTGCCTCTTAAGGAGGGACTCGGGGCCGTGATGGGGAAGCCAGGGCTCCTTGTCGCACAGGAGGCTGTGGGGGATCATGCACAATGCTAGCTGAGGCGGAGGCCCAGAGTTCTCCTCGGGAGTTCAGCGTGAAGGGCGAGAGGTCAGAGGTCTGCTGTCGGCAGGTCTGATGCAGGCAAACAGGTCCACGACCCTGCCCATCCCCTCCCCCGCAGAAGCCTCAGAGTTCAGGGACATCTGATCCACCTAAGGAGCTAATTTTAAATCCTGGCTCCTGGGCCACCACATCAGATGTTATCATCCCATTTAGCAGGTGTGAAAACCGAGGCCCAGCGAGGCTGGGCAGTTTGCCCAGAATGTGACTCCAGGGTCCAAACTCTGAACCACCAGGTTGGGTCCCGTCTCAGGCACCTGCAGACTCGGGTGCAGCATCTGAGGAGGCCACAACCAGTCCCTGGGCCGGGGCAAGACCAAAGCAGGGGCGGAGCTGAGCAAAGGGTCAGGACCCTAGGCACAGAGGCAGGGTTCTAGGCAGGGCTGTTTTCCCACTGTTTCCACACAGGGCTCCCTGAGGACAGGGCTGTGTCCCCTCAGACTGGGGCTCCCTGAGGACAGGGCTGTGTCCCCTCAGACTGGGGCTCCCTGAGGACAGGGCCGTGTCCCCTCAGACTGGGGCTCCCTGAGGACAGGGCCGTGTCCCCTCAGACTGGGGCTCCCTGAGGACAGGGCCGTGTCCCCTCAGACTGGGGCTCCCTGAGGACAGGGCTGTGTCCCCTCAGACTGGGGCTCCCTGAGGACAGGGCCGTGTCCCCTCAGACTGGGGCTCCCTGAGGACAGGGCCGTGTCCCCTCAGACTGGGGCTCCCTGAGGACAGGGCTGTGTCCCCCTCAGACTGGGGCTCCCTGAGGACAGGGCCGTGTCCCCCTCAGACTGGGGCTCCCTGAGGACAGGGCTGTGTCCCCTCAGACTGGGGCTCCCTGAGGACAGGGCCGTGTCCCCCTCAGACTGGGGCTCCCTGAGGACAGGGCTGTGTCCCCTCAGACTGGGGCTCCCTGAGGACAGGGCTGTGTCCCCTCAGACTGCGGCTCCCTAAGGCGGGGCCTGCCTTCTTCCTGGGTATCACTCACTAATCTCCTGTAATAATACTTTAGCCTCCTGGGGGCTCTCGGGATGGCACCATGGGTGCTCCATGTACAGTCGCCCCCTTATCTATAAGGATACGCTCTCCGACCCCCGGTGAGTGCCCGAAACGAGGATCATGCCGAATTCTATATGGTGCTCCTTGCTTTACTATGGGGTGACGTGCTGATAAATCCATCATTAGGCTGAAACGGCCTTTAATACACCTGCCCTGTGAACATCACAGCTCTGCCAGCCTGCCTTATCGGGGCTCAGAACACAATGGCCTCAAAAAGCCGCAGCACAGAGCTCGGGGTCACAGGGCCGCCGTCCAGGGCCATGAAAGAGGATCCTGCAGCAGATCGCCAGCCTGGGGAAGGATCAAAGGTCAGAACACGAAGCATGCCTTCTGCTGAGTCTGATCGTGCTGCTTTGGCACAGTCTTAAAGCTGTACAATAGTGAAGTCAAACCATCATAATTTGGGGACAGTTTATATATATTACACTTTTTCTTATACAGACACACCTATAGTGAAGTTTAACTTGTAAATTAGACACAACAAGAGATTAACAATAACAACAATAAAATAGAACATGCCCTGGCCAGGTGGATACATACACCAAAAGGTTTTGGGTTCAAATCCTGGTCCGGGCACATACCCAGGTTTCGGATTCCATCGCCTGATGAGGCACATACGGGTGGCAAAGGATCGAAGTTTCTCTTTTTCCCTCCCTTCCTCTCTCTCTAAAATCAATTTAAAAAAAAACACATATCCTCGGGTGAAGATTAAAAAACCAGAACAATAAAATAGAACAATAAAATAAAATTATAACAATCTACTGTAATAAACGTTGGTGAATGCGGCCCTCTCTGTCTCTGTGATAACTGAGATGCGGCTAAGTGACTAATGAGCCGGGGTCGCAGGCCTGTGGATGCACTTGACAAAGGCATGATTCACGGCCCCGTGTGAGATTTCATCACAGTACTCAGGATGGCACACAATTTAAAACTTATGAATTGTTTATTTCTGGAATTTTCCATTTAATATGTTCAGACTGTGGTAGGCTGCGGGTAGCTGACACCACAGTGAGCAGAATCACAGATAAGGGGGCACTGGAGGTGGGCATCCGTCAGAGAGTGAAGGTCCCGGAGGAGGTGTAAAGAGCCGGTGAGAGGCCCGGACTCCAGGTTTTGGTGGGGGCGGGGCTGATGGAGGTCATGTCAGGGACAGACCCTGGTCCCTGGCCCTGGCCCAGCCCAGACAGCAGCTCCCCCAGACCGGCCCTGCCCTGTCCCAGCCCAGACAGCAGCTCCCCCAGACCGGCCCTGCCCTGGCCTCGGGGGCAGGCAGGCTGTGGATGGCTCCCGATGCTCCGGAGGGGGAGCCCAGAGGAAGCTTCTGTGCTGGGGAAGCAGAAGGACCATCTCTGCACGTGAACCGCACAGACTGCTTGAGTTTGACTTGCTGTCCCAGTAGTGCGGGTTGAATGAATAATCACAGACCTGCCAGCCAGTTGTTCTCCCAGCCTGGATGGCTCACCCCTCCCAGCTTCCACCTTTCCAAGCCCTCCAAGGCCAGCCCTGTCCGACCAGCTCGGCTGGTCCCCTCACCTTCTCTGACCCCCTCTGGCCCTCAGGTGTGGTCCTGACTCCAGCCCTCAACCCCGGCGTTGACCGGACTCACCAGGGGAGTTTCCTCAAACACGAAAGCCCGGCTCCATCCCCAGGGCTCAGATGTAATGGGGGGGCAGCAGGGCATCGATTCTGGGTGCTTCCCCAGGTGACGCTAATATGCCACCAGGACTGAGAACAAGGGCCCGGGGACCAGGCTGCGGTCGCCTCCAGAAAGAGGAGCCATTGTTCATCGCCAAGTCCCAGCGCCCAGCTCCGTCCAGCTCACCGCAGGTGCTCCGTAAGTGTTGGCTGACAATTGCATGTTTAGTGATTGCATGACAGGAGCCAATCCTGAAGGTGCCTGAAGGGGAACAGGACTGGAGTCGCTCTTCCTCCCTGGCAGGTGAGGCAGTGATTAAGAGCGGATCTCTCTTGACTGAGAAACTGGATTCAAATTCTGCCACCCGCTCAGCCTTGGGCAGGCTGCGCCTCAGTTTCCTCATCTGTAAATGGGCTAACAGCCCGTACCTGGCAGTTGTGAGGAGGAGGGACAGCGTATCTGCAAAGGTGTAGCTTAGCCTGTTGGTGGGCATCTGAGTCCTGGCAGGAAACCACTGAGATGAGCTGTTTGCAAAGATGTGGGCAGAGTTGAATAAAACAGCAGGGATGTTGGCACTGTTAGCACCCTGGTCCTGGAGAGCCCAGGGAGGGAGTGGTCCGGAGCTGGAGGCAGAGCCGAGCTGCAGGAGAGGGGGAGACAGCACCAGGGGCACTGAGCGAGCAGCCGCTGCATCCCACCCCCAAAGCCGGCCTCTCTGTGCTCCCTCCCATCCTTCCTCCCCTGGTGCTGTCCCCCCCGGGCAATGCCAGATTGTACTGTTAACTGCCGCTACGGTGGCCTCTGTATCCACAGGTCCAGCATCTTCATATGTGACGGACCACAGATCGCTTGATATCTGAACAACACGGTGTAACTATTTACCCAGCACTTACACTGAACGAGGTTTTGTAAGTAAACTGGAGATGACTGCAAATATAGGGGAGGCTGTGCATGGGGTGTATGCCAATACCACACACTTTTAAAGAAGGGACTGGAGCAGGGGTGGACGTTGGTGTCTGCAGGGGGCCCTGGTCGGCTGTACTGTTATTACTCTCCTGTGCTCAGCGGATCCCCTGGTGACGCCTGACCTTGATCTTTCAGGGTTGCGTGCACAAGTGGTCAGTCCCGGGAGCCGCTCGGCGGCCCCATCCACCCGCGAATGACGGCACGTTTCCATGTTTAGCCACGGGCTGCCCCGTGTTTGACAAGCCATCGACATGGCTTCCTCACAGCGGAAGCCGGTGCTCCGGTGTGCAGACGGGGCCACGCTGCTCCTTTCTCGTTTGTTTGCAGAAAGCCCAGGCCTGGCGTTCCCATCTTTGCAAATAGTAACAAATCGGCATGCTTGCTGCCTCCATAGCTGCGGTGTCCCCGGGTGAAGAGGCCAAAGCGGTGTTTGAACACTGGACCTGGCTCCCCGTAATAGACTCTGACGCGCTCCTTAACTGTGAGAGGCCGGAGGGACGTGGTCCCCAAGTGCGATGTGTGTGCCCTCCTGCCCTCTGTGGACTCGCTGTCTCCAGCTACAGAGTGGCCGGGACCCACTGCCCCCGCTGCCTCTGCAGCTTTCCTATCCCCTCCCCCACCGCCACCGCCACCCTGGGAGCCACAAACCGCCGGGAACCAGCAGCTTCCCAGGCCCCCAGGGAAGCCCTGTTCACTGAAATGAAATAAAACCGACAATTACCAAATGAGTTTGGAAAATGGGTCAAATTGAATGAAGTCTCCTTAATGGAGTGTAACTGTTCAGGTGACAGTTAAATACTTCCACTGTAGCCCCCAAAGCAACAGTATTCATCAACCCGTCAGCACCCTCCAGCCCCAGTCCCACTCTGTCAGCTTCCCTAACCCCTCTGTAGCCCGGTCTCCTCATCTATAAAGCAGAGGCAATAATACCTCCTCATGGGACTGTGGGGAGAGTAGATGAATAGGTTCCTGTACCAGGGTTTCCCAAAGTGCGGTACGCGTTCCCCCAGGCGTACGGGAAGAGTTTGGTGGGGGTGCACGTTGCACCGGAGTTTGGTGGGGATATGCACTGCACCGTGCTTAGCTGCGCCTAATTCTACATTCTCATAAGTACAAGGAGTACTCAGCGTTACGAAAATTATAGAAGGTGCACACATATGTCAAAAGTTTGGGAAACACTGCAACCATTCAGAACGGGTGTGGCATCAGTGAGTGCTCAGTAATTGCTAACTGCTGTCGTTATTATGTGTGCAGGTAGTGCTTCTATCAAAGAGAAGGGACTGCCCGGCCCGCGTGGCTCCGCGGTTGGGTGTCAGCCTGTGAACTGGTAGGTCACGGTTCAATTCCCGGTCAGGGCACATGCCAGGGTGTCAGTTTGATCCCCAGTGTGGGGCATGCAGAAGGCAGCCAATTAATGATTCTCTCATCATTGATGGTTCTGTCTCTCTCTCCCTCTCCTTTCCTCTCTGAAATCAACAAAATATATTAGAGAGAGAGAGAGAGAGAGAGAGAGAGAGAGAGAGAGAGGAGAGATTTACGACAGTCTGTTACATAAAGATGACCATTTAGCAGAATCTGCCTGTCCTGACCATCCCGAGGAAGTGTCCTCACCCCCTGGTCACTACACATCCCTGTGGTACTCTACCCCATCCACTCATCACCTCCACCCAGCACTCATCACAGATAAACCCAGCACTCATCACAGATAAACCCAGCACTCATCACAGATAAACCCAGCACTCATCACACCACATCCCCACACTCATCACACCTCATCCCAGCACCCATCACACCGCATCCCAGCACTCACCACACCTCATCCCAGCACCCATCACACCGCATCCCAGCACTCACCACACCTCATCCCAGCACTCATCACACTCATCCCCACACTCAGCACACCTCATCCCAGCACCCATCACACCCATCCCCACACTCATCACACCTCATCCCAGCACCCATCACACCGCATCCCAGCACTCACCACACCTCATCCCCACACTCATCACACCTCATCCCAGCACTCATCACAACTCATCCCAGCACTCAACACACTCATCCCCACACTCATCACACCTCATCCCAGCACCCATCACACCCATCCCCACACTCACCACACCTCATCCCAGCACCCATCACACCGCATCCCAGCACTCACCACACCTCATCCCAGCACCCATCACACCGCATCCCAGCACTCACCACACCTCATCCCAGCACCCATCACACCCATCCCCACACTCATCACACCTCATCCCCACACTCATCACACCTCATCCCAGCACTCATCACACCTCATCCCAGCACTCATCACACCTCATCCCAGCACTCATCACACCTCATCCCAGCACCCATCACACCCATCCCCACACTCATCACACCTCATCCCCACACTCATCACACCTCATCCCAGCACTCATCACACCTCATCCCAGCACTCATCACACCTCATCCCAGCACTCATCACACCTCATCCCAGCACCCATCACACCCATCCCCACACTCATCACACCTCATCCCCACACTCATCACACCTCATCCCAGCACTCATCACACCTCATCCCAGCACTCATCACACCTCATCCCCACACTCATCACACCTCATCCCAGCACCCATCACACCTCATCCCCACACTCATCACACCTCATCCCAGCACTCATCACACCTCATCCCAGCACCCATCACACCCATCCCCACACTCACCACACCTCATCCCAGCACCCATCACACCGCATCCCAGCACTCACCACACCTCATCCCAGCACCCATCACACCGCATCCCAGCACTCACCACACCTCATCCCAGCACCCATCACACCGCATCCCAGCACTCACCACACCTCATCCCAGCACCCATCACACCTCATCCCAGCACCCATCACACCTCATCCCAGCACCCATCACACCCATCCCCACACTCATCACACCTCATCCCCACACTCATCACACCTCATCCCTGCACTCATCACACCTCATCCCAGCACCCATCACACCTCATCCCCACACTCATCACACCTCATCCCAGCACTCATCACACCTCATCCCAGCACCCATCACACCCATCCCCACACTCATCACACCTCATCCCAGCACTCATCACACCTCATCCCAGCACTCATCACAACTCATCCCAGCACTCAACACACTCATCCCAGCACCCATCACACCTCATCCCTGCACTCATCACACCTCATCCCAGCACCCATCACACCTCATCCCCACACTCATCACACCTCATCCCAGCACTCATCACACCTCATCCCAGCACTCATCACACCTCATCCCAGCACTCATCACAACTCATCCCAGCACTCAACACACTCATCCCCACACTCATCACACCTCATCCCAGCACCCATCACACCCATCCCCACACTCATCACACCTCATCCCTGCACTCATCACACCTCATCCCAGCACTCATCACACCTCATCCCAGCACTCATTACACTCATCCCCACACTCATCACACCTCATCCCAGCACCCATCACACCCATCCGCACACTCATCACACCTCATCCCAGCACCCATCACACCCATCCGCACACTCATCACACCTCATCCCAGCACTCATCACAACTCATCCACACACTCATCACACCTCATCCCAGCACTCATCACATGGAAACCCCCTTTTATCTCTCCACTTAGTGCCCATCTCAGTGTGACTTTCACGAGGACACAGACCTTGTTGTTCTGTGCACAGCTGACTCCCAGCCACTAGAATGACATTTGGATGCTTTTCCATAAATTCTTGTCCAGTGAATGAACATCTACATCCAAAAAGCGTACAGCACTGACCGGTATGAGGATGAACTCTGCAAAACCCGGATCAGCGCTAGGCCCCACGTACACACCCAGCATGCACTGCACGTTTATGCACACACATCCTGCCTGGAGTGTCAGCACACAGGACTGTCCATTACGTGGATTTGTGTTTTGACTTCAGGGTAAAGCAAGATCAAAAAAGAACATACAAAAGAAACCAGCCAACATCCCATTCCTTGGGGTGAATCCCAGGCTCAGCACCCTCAGGCCACGTCTCCTGGGCCTTCTCCCCCTCCCCCCCACCGGTAGATCTGGAATGTGAGGACTTCCAGTCTGGAAATGGGCTTCCTGGTGAGGGTGCTGCACACTTTGGGGTGCCAGTTTACAAAGCTCACTGGAGCCCTCGGCCTACCTTGTGATCCCCCCAGGCACCGTGGCCCCCTCGGAGATGCAGAAGGCGGGTGGAGGCGATTGCAGCCTTCTCTCGGCCTGGTCCGGCTCTTTCCAATCAACCTCGAGGCCTGCACCGAAAGGACGATGAATGACCCAGCTGACTAGAGCAAGGAAAGGGGTTTGTGCATTTCAAATACATTCTCAGCTACAAGGGGAATGAAACTAAAAGCAAGGGGTCATTCTAAGAACCAGGAGCACACACACACATCCACCCCATCACTATAGCCAGAAGGGGCCTTAACCATCATCCTGAGGGGCTCCTCGGGCTTTCCGGGAGCTCATGTCCCTAACGGATCCCTCCAGCAGACCCGGACCCAGTGACAGCACAGGCCCACCTGCCCCAAGAAGCAGTTAAAGGCAGTCTGCCATTGCGGTTATACACCAACACTTACTGGGTTTACGTCTGCTAAGCTCCAGCCCTTCAGGTCACACCCTGTGATAAACCATTTCCCCCCACTTTACAGATGAGCAAACTGAGGCACAGAGAGGTTCAGGGACATGCTCAAGGTTACTCAGTTGGTAAGTGGCCAAGCCTGGATTCATATCTAACTAGTCAGATTCCTGAGCTCAAGTTTCACTACTACCTCCCGCCGTCTCTCCAAGGCGGGGGTGGGGGGATTGGTGGATTTTAAAGAAGTAAAAAGATATGTTGGTAAGAATCCATTTTATTGACCAGGTTTTAAATCGCAGAGATAACAGTTGTGAAAAGTCATGGTCATCCCTTGGGCTGTAAAACTTTCCTTGTAAATACATGGCCAGCGAGGGAGGCTGCAGCAGACAGCACGTCACTTCGCCTGGTGGACGCGGCGGGAAGTGTGTTTGGGTCCCGGTTATAAAGGATCCTGCCTCCCAGGAATGGCACTCTCATCTCAACGTTCTCCTTTCAGATACAAATTATCTGAAGCCCAGAGAGGTTTGGTGACTTGTCAGAGGTCACACAGCAAGTTCGCAGGAGAACCTAACCCACTCAGTTCAACCAACATTATATCACATCAGCGACATGATTGAGTTACGTTCTTTGCACTCGGAGCCGGAGAGGAAGCCGGAGGCCAGCTTGTTAGCCAGTTGGGGGCCGGTGGGGGAGGATTAAAACCGGCCCCTCCCATCACCCAGCCGCAGCCTGAGTCTATTTTCTGCCTAAGTGCAGCTGCTACTGGGGGGGTAGTCACTTAAGGGTTTTAGCCCTTGGTTCTCCTCAGGAGAGGAAAAGAAAAGGGCAGATACCTACTGATCCTTTCATTTGAAGGCCAATGAATCCCTTTCACCTCTGAGAAACTTCCCAATAGCCCTCTCTCTTCCAGTAATTCTGGGAGAATGAAAATGGCCTCCCACCTGCTTCTCCTGCCACTGCTTCTCCCAGCATTCAAGCTAATTGCTTAGGGAGAAGCCAGAAACAGCTTCCTGTGTGCCTGTGGCCTCCCACCCTCCTCCTCCTCCTCCTCCTCCCCCCGAGTCTGGGGGATATTAATAATCCCCATCAGTGACGTCACAGGCCCCATCGGGTGGGGAGGAGGCCACTGTCCTGCAGGGGGCGTGAAGACAGGGCTCCAGCGAGGTGGCCGGAGTGGGAGAGCAGAGGAGGGGTGCAGGCGTCCCTCTGGAGGTCTGTACGGGAGCTTTCAGTCCAGGCGTCCCTCTGGAGGTCTGCACTGGAGCTTTCAGGGGAGGTGACGGCGCTGCTCGCAGCTCATTTCCTCCCCCGGCCAAGCAGCAGAGCTGGCAAAGCCAGGCTTTTCACTGCGTGTGTGTAACCGGCGCTCTCCACTCCCGTCCCCTCGGGGACCATAGAGATGCTGGGGGAGGAGCGGGACAGCATGGTCCTCCATAATTTCAAAGTCAGTTCCCGAGTTAATGGCAAACTAAGAGCTAGAGTGAGGGAGGACTAGATGGGAGGCCCACTTTGCCAGTGAAGACGGGCCCCTCCAGGAACATCTTTTGGGGGTCAGGATACCATGGGGTGCTGGGGGTCAGGATACCATGGGGTGCTGGGGGTCAGGATACCATGGGGTGCTGGGGGTCAGGATACCATGGGGTGCTGGGGGTCAGGAGAACCATGGGGTGCTGGGGGTCAGGAGAACCATGGGGTGCTGGGGGTCAGGATACCATGGGGTGCTGGGGGTCAGGATACCATGGGGTGCTGGGGGTCAGGATACCATGGGGTGCTGGGGGTCAGGATACCATGGGGTGCTGGGGGTCAGGATACCATGGGGTGCTGGGGGTCAGGATACCATGGGGTGCTGGGGGTCAGGAGAACCATGGGGTGCTGGGGGTCAGGAGAACCATGGGGTGCTGGGGGTCAGGATACCATGGGGTGCTGGGGGTCAGGAGAACCATGGGGTGCTGGGGGTCAGGAGAACCATGGGGTGCTGGGGGTCAGGAGAACCATGGGGTGCTGGGGGTCAGGATACCATGGGGTGCTGGGGGTCAGGAGAACCATGGGGTGCTGGGGGTCAGGATACCATGGGGTGCTGGGGGTCAGGAGAACCATGGGGTGCTGGGGGTCAGGAGAACCATGGGGTGCTGGGGGTCAGGAGAACCATGGGGTGCTGGGGGTCAGGATACCATGGGGTGCTGGGGGTCAGGATACCATGGGGTGCTGGGGGTCAGGATACCATGGGGTGCTGGGGGTCAGGAGAACCATGGGGTGCTGGGGGTCAGGAGAACCATGGGGTGCTGGGGGTCAGGATACCATGGGGTGCTGGGGGTCAGGAGAACCATGGGGTGCTGGGGGTCAGGAGAACCATGGGGTGCTGGGGGTCAGGAGAACCATGGGGTGCTGGGGGTCAGGATACCATGGGGTGCTGGGGGTCAGGAGAACCATGGGGTGCTGGGGGTCAGGATACCATGGGGTGCTGGGGGTCAGGAGAACCATGGGGTGCTGGGGGTCAGGAGAACCATGGGGTGCTGGGGGTCAGGAGAACCATGGGGTGCTGGGGGTCAGGATACCATGGGGTGCTGGGGGTCAGGAGAACCATGGGGTGCTGGGGGTCAGGATACCATGGGGTGCTGGGGGTCAGGAGAACCATGGGTGGTGGTCAGGAGAACCATGGGAGGGCTAGGTCTGAGATGCTGAGGTAGCTTCCCAAGGTCACCTGCCCACTTGACCCCGTCCCCCAGGATGGCTGGGGGGGGGGGGGAATTGAAGAGCATTTTCCCCCACTTGTCTCTTTCTCCCTCCCCGTGGAGGGTGGGGGCACAGGAGCAGGCCCCAGCCCCCCTTTGAATGCCCAATGACCCCACACTCTGAGAGAGGACAAGAGAGCTGTTTCAGAGAGAGCTGGACAGTTCCTCTTCCCGGCCGGCTTCACTAAACCCCGCACCGTGAGGATGCTTCTAGACCAGCAGCCCAGCCCCGCAGCCCCACACACCCATGTGATTTCTTAGTCGTTGTTTTGGGACTAGAAAGGCCATGGCTTCCTAGATCGGAAGCTGGAAGCTGGTCGGTGCTGGCCGGAGCTCTGAGGACACTGGGCAGGTCACCCCCAGATGACGGCGTGGGGTACGAACAGCAGGGCTGCCCTGAAATACCAGAAGGCTGTCCTGTGTCTCCTGCGGCGCTCGCTCTGGGTGCTGCCCCAAGGGCAAGAGCTGGGACGGGAGGTGGCACCGGAGACTAGACGTGAGCTCCAGAAAGGGTCCGCTTTCTGAGAGTGGGGTAGCGAGAGGCTGAGCCTCGCTGGGCGGGGGAGCTTCGGAAGGGCCCAACGCACCAGGTGACAGTTGGCCCAGGTGGCTCTTAAGATCCCGTCCAAACCCGAGTCATGAGTGATGATGGATGCTCTGATCTCATGGCCCCCACCCCTAGGGCTGTGACCACAGGGAGAGGCAGAGGCAGGGACCCAGCCACAGCCAGCGAGGCCACCGACTCAGTCAGGCAAACAGCTGCGGCAGAGGAATGAGCACAGCGGTGGCCGCTGCTGGCCTTCCCCACCATCTGCAGCCGGACGGACAAATGCCTAGGACATAAATCTCCCCGCTGGCCAGGGTAGTGTCCGTCCTCAGCACCTCAGGGGAGTGAGGCCTCGGCTCACCCCGTTCCCTGCAGGGGCCCCCCTCATTCTTCACCAGAGAACCTGGGCCAGCGCGGGGAGTGACTTGCCCACATCACACAGGCGGTGAGGGCAGGGGTGGGGCAGGGCCCAGGGCTCCCCACTTGCAAGCTGGTACCCTTTCCTGCCCTTGGCTGCCACCGCAGCACCATCTGCTCCTGCGGCAGCTGGGATTCCTTTAAAAAATAAGTTCTTCTCGGGCAGGTTCCAGAGAGGTCTGGGATGATGTATGTGCGCTTGCTGACCCAGGAGGAGCGGGCGGAGCGGGCTCCGGACCTTTTTGGAACGCCAGAATGTGGTACCCTCTGGCCTCCAGTCTCCGTGTTTCTTCCCCACCATCCTCTCCCATCCTCTCCCAGTCTCTCCCAGTCTCTCCCATCCTCTCCCAGTCTCTCTGAGCGATGGGGAAGCGCGGGCATTTGCCATCCTTCACCTTTCTGAGCCTTTGCTTCCTTCCGGGAGCTCCTCATGCCTAGTCCCCAGCTGCCTGTTGGCTGCTCACATCCTCCACGGGAAGGTTCAAAGTGTTGGCCCCACCCCGCCCACCCCAACAGGAGAATGTGCGTTTTAAGCCAGGCTCCGCTGGGGGGAGGCTGTATGCGGACTCCAGGACTTGGCATCAAGGACTTTCTGGAGGAAGTGAAGGAATGGGGGTGGGGCAGGTCCCAGATGCCTCCCTGGGCTCCTCAGCTGATGGTTAGGAGGGCTGGGCTGGGCTGGAGGAGGGGGCACTAGCCAAGAGCGGAGGCAGATACCAAAAATGGGGGCACTCTGCCGGAGGTGGGGGCAGGCCCGCCGCCAGGCACCAATGGCAGGACCGGCTGAGGCCGGGCGCGTCCTACGGGGACAATGGCCGCTCCCTGTTGGCTGGTAGACCCCGGGAACAGTAGGGGGATGGCCACTCTAATGACATCTGGACAGACGGCACATGGCCCATGCAGACCCCCCATCTCCCTGACGTGGGTACCTTCCCCGGGGTTCGTTAGCCACACTGTCTGGATGCCAGAGGCTGAGGCAGCGACCTCCGGAGGCCTCGCTGGAGGTTTGGGGCTCCATGGAGCCCCAGGAGAGGGGAGGGCAGAGCAGAGTCTCGGTGGGGAATCCTGTGGATAAGGACCAGTACCAACCAAGAGCGCTTGCTCAGCGGCTCCTGTCCCCTCCCCCGCACCCCTCTCGGACCCGGGCAATTTCCCCAGAAGTGTCCTCATGCTGCGCCCTGCGAGCCTCCGTACCAATTGACTGGATTTCAATCAGAAATCCATCTCCCTTAAGGACCACTTTGGATAAAAGCAGAGCAACCTGCAATCTAGATGCTGATGCCAAGCCGTCATGGGGGAGCCAGAGGGAGGCCGGCTGCCCAGTTCCAGCCCCGCCCCCAGCTGGGGTGACCCCGGCCCCGGCCGCGCACACCCCGCTGCCAGGGGCCTGGGGAGGGCGATGGCCTGATCTCCCCAATCTCTGCCCCTGGCCGGACAGGGGCTCTGCAGGCCAGCTCACCGCCCGGGTGTCCGGAGGGCAGGAAGATGGGTTTAATATTTATTATTTCTGCACCCAGCAGGCTCCCCACTTCTCCCCCACCCACCCGCCCACCCCAACCTCATGGCCAGCTGCCCCTTCGGCCACTCCTTCCTCTCCGGCCTGGGTTACAGTCGGGAAAGGGTCGCTCAGAGAGAGGGCGGCTGCTCCCCCGAGACCCCGCTCCCTGCGGGCGGGCGGGGCTGGGGACGGCGGGGACCCGCAGCTCCGGGTAAATAGCGCAGCCTCGGCCCGGCTGCCAGGCAGTGTGTCAGAGCAACACCGCGCGCGGATTGCAGTGTAATCGCCGTAATTTAGGGCCCCGTGGGGGAGCCGGCTGCGGGGAGGCTGAGCCGGGACGCAAGGTGACTGGAGCGTCTGCGCCGGCTGTGACCTCTGGATTTCCTCCAAGCTAAGTGAGGCCATAAAAAATGCAGAGCCCGGGCTGTCTCCCGGCAAATGGGGTGTAGGCAGAGAGATGGCGTTCTCCGGCGAGAGCCTGCGAGACGGATGTCCGGCCCGAGCGGAGCGAGGTCGCTGGGCGCGCACCGCCGGCCACAGTGAGTGTCCGTCCGCGCTGCGCCCGCCCGTCCTCCCGCCGGCGGAGGAGGGGACCGGGCCGCCCCTGCCGCTGCCCGAGGACCCGGCCCTCACACGGACTGCTCCGCAGCCATCTTCCAGACCCTCCCAGACACCTTCCAGACCCTCTGAGACCCTCCCAAGCCCTTTCTGGCCCTCCCAGGCCCTCCCAGGCCCTCCCAGGCCCTCCCTGGCCCTCCCAGGCCCAGCTGCGCCCAGGCTGCTCCCGGCCCGGCGGCGAGGAGTGGGGACATTAACACCCCGCCCTGGCTCCCCTCCCCTCCCCCAGCCCCGCCAGGGAAGTCGTTCTGGGGCGGAGAGATGGTAACAGGAAATGTATTTGCAGGCTCCCTCCTAACTTCTTGATGGGAGCCAGCTGGAAGCGCATGAGCTGTGTGCTGCCCTCTGGGGCTCCGCTCCTGGTGACCCAGAAGGTGATAATCACGAGCTCCTCTCAGGAAAGACAAAGAAATGGAAAGATTTATTGGGCCCTGCAGCCCGTCACGGTGCATCAGCGAGAGCGCCGTGTCCCCGCCCCTCCCCGGTGCCGCAGGGGCGGCGTGTGGCTCTTCAGGAGCCCCCAGCCCCACGCCTCATGGCCAGGACCCGAGGTCCCCTTCCCCCTCGCCCCTCTCCCAATCATTTCCATCTCTCCGCAGGGAGGCCACAGACCACGGCTGTTCACACAGGACCGACAACCTGCTGGTATCCACCAACCCCCGCCCCCAACTCTGGCTGTTTCTCTTTAGCGGGAAGCCAGCCTGAGAGCCAGCCACGCCGAGGTGCATTCTCACAGCCGCCGCGGCCAGAGCGAGGGGGGTTCACGTGTGCATGGAAAGATGCCTGGGATCTATTGCTCCACAGAAAAGCAAGCTGCAGCGTAGCATGTAGAGAAGGCTCTCCTCGTGCTGCATTTTAAATAAAGGCTATACATACTCGCGTGCTTGTATAGGCATAGGAAACGTCTGGGAAGATTAAAACCACTGCTAACAGTGGCGGTCCCATGGGGTAAGGAGAAAGGGACCTTAACCTCCCACGCCTACACATTTGCACTGCCAAATTTTTCTAACAAACAATTGCATTGTTTTCATAATTTAAACATAAAGGAAAGGAAAAGAAACCTTCCACTCCAATCCCTTCATTTGAACCTGGGCCCAGAGAGGGAAAGGGACTCTCCCAGGTTGCACAGTGATCACAGCCCGTCCCTGGTTCCGGTCCGGGTACCAGGCTCCTTCCCCGGCACACAGCTCTGCCAGCCAGGCCACAGGCCCACGAGGGCCTCATGGAACCCCTTCTCACAGCACCAAGGGCTCCTGACAGGAGCGTGACATGGCTTGAGGGGCAATCAGATAAAGGCAGGGGAATAAAAAACTAGAGGTGGAGACAAATCTGGACACCTGGCTGGTGGCCTGCACTTGCCCATGACCCTGCCCTCACCCAGCAGACAGGCCCAGCCTCCTGACACAAAGGGCTTCTCGGGGTCCAGCCTCAGCAGGGGAGAAGGGGGAGGGGAGGTGATGAAGGGTCACGCCCAGGGTGACCAGCCATCTTGATTTGTCCAGCACCGAGAGGGCTCCAAGGATGTGGGACTTTCAGAGCTAACGTTGGGATAGTCTTGGGCAAAATGGGACATGGCTGTGCCAGCCACGTCTGTAGCAACCCACTGAGAGTCTGGCAAGGGCATCCCTTAGCAACTCAAGGGTAAAAGTTCTAGAAGCTCGTTTCTGGGCAAAGACAGCCGGCCGCTGCTCTGGCTTTTCCGAGAAGTAAGAAGCTGCAAGAGTTAATGTATGTCTTGTCAGTTGTGATTTCCTCTGGATCCAAGCACAAGCACACCCGCGCAGGCACACACACACACACACACACACACACCGCCTTACCTCTATCTAGAGGCATGACAACAAGGGCCCAGATATACCACCCAGAGCTCCCTGTGCCTCTTTGAGCAACGTAATCCTCAAAAAATCCTCGAGTCTTTAATTACACGTGGGGCACATCACAGTTCCTCATCGCTCCCTCCCCACCTCCGGAGACAAAAAGGAAATTTCACACCCTGGTGAGCCCGGCTCCTCTTCTCCTCTTTGATGCCAGCCTGGGGTTAAAAAGCAGGGACAGGCAGCACCCACCCCCTTCGCCTCCTTGGAGCCCTGATTCCTTTGCTGATTTTGAGATTCAAAGCATGCATCTTAAAGATCATAATCTGATTCTGCCGCCACCGCCTTCCCAGCCGATTAATGGCCCCCTGGCTTCCGCACTGCAGCACCCAGCGCTCTGCTCTTCGGAAGGCCACGTCCCAGCCCTCCCTCCCCCACAGCACCTGCCTCCTGCCCCACCTGAGGCTCGTTCCTTAGAAACCCAGAGAAGAAGAGCCTCAAATTAAGCCGGGTGGGAGGTATATTAGGAGGTGGGGGGTGAGAGTGTCAGAGATGGAATGGACAATCCAAGTTCAAATTCTGGTTCTGTCACTAGTAGCTGTGTGACTTGGGACAAATTGCTTGCTCTCTCTGGACTTGGGTTTTCTCGTGCACAAGTTGAAGGGATAGACCTTGGTGGTCTCTGATGTCCCTTTAGACCCAATAAACTGGACTTCCTCGGCTTACATCCAGGCTCCCCTTCTAGCTGGGAGAACTTGGACAAGCCGCTTACCCTTTCTGTGCCTCAGCGTCTGTATCTACCCCGTTGGGCTGTAGTAAGGATTAAGTGAGTTAATATTTATAAAGTGCTTAAATAATGCCAAGCACACGCCAAAGCAGTTACAACAGAGATATTGGTGGCCCTGCCATATGCCCTCGGCAACTAGTCCCATGTGCGGCTCTCGGACTTCCTCTAGCTCCGAGCACCTGTGCTTCCCTGTCTGACAGTCTGTTGTTTTTTTAAAAATATATTTTTATTGCTTTCGAAGAGGAAGGGAGAGGAAGAGAGAGAGACAAACATTCATGATGAGAGAGAATGATTGATCGGCTGCCTGTTGATGCCTCATACTGGGGATTGAGCCTGCAACCCAGGCATGTGCCCTGACCGGGAATCAAACTGTGACCTCCTGGTTCATAGGTCGAAGTTCAACTACTGAGCCAACCCCAAAGGGCCTGATAGTGTGTTTGATGCCCCTGCCCCACCCCAGCCTGCTTGTCCTGAGCCCTCCCCTCTCCCCCCCCTCCCCCACACACACACAGGCTAGAAGTGCAAGGAGTTTAAGTGCCCAGAACAGCGCTTGATCAATGAAGGTTGGGAGTTGGCATATAAATACTCCAACCCCCTCACTGAGGTAAATCAGAGGCTTGTTCTGAGGCTCCCGGAGGTCCAGCAACACTGAGCCCAGACCCAGGTGGCAACTGCTCTTCCACATGCCCTTCCCTGGCTCCCCTCCTCCCCTGTCCCACTGGCCCAGGCTGCCCAAGGTCACCTCCACACAAACTCCTGGCACTCCGGTCCTCACCTCAGTCATCACCCTGTGCCCGTGCCTTTAAAGACATCACCTTCCCTTTTAGCAACAACCTGATGACGGGCGTGTGACTGTGCCATGTGACAGATGTGGAAACAGACCCACCGAGCCTGGGCCCTGCCGGATGTCGCACCGTGGGTAAGCGGCCCAGCTGGGATTTGAACCCACGTGTGTCTGATTCCACAGGCTCTGTATCCCCATCTGCCTCCCTCGTCTCCCCTGCTTCGGGGACAGACACCTCATTCCTTCAGAGGCACAGCGGCAGCTCCTTGCTCCAGGCAGGGAAAAGGGGCACAGGGCCAGGGCCATCTGTGAAACTTCCTGTCTGACAGCCCCCCACAAGGATCCTTTTCCAATCACACAGACACCCACAGAGCCCTGGGGTGGGGTAGTCCTGGGCAGAGCTATCAGGCTCTTGGTATCACAGCCCCTGTTTAAGCGCTAACATATGGGGACCCTTGTGGGAAAGTGGCCTCCCAAGGTGCCAGGCGGCTGCCTGCCCAAGGGGGCACCATGCTTTCTAGCCCCCAGCTGAGCGCCCCTCGGCCTCTGGAAGTGTGCGCTGACATCAAGAGCAGGGGCTGCTGTCTGCGATGGAGGCTCCCAGACACCTCCTGGAGAGGACCCCACTTCACACTTGGGCTCATTACAGTTCCTGAGGTTTTGCCAGACATTTAGTTATCAATAGCTTTTATACGCACGTGGTTGCAATTTCACAAAGCCTCCCTCCCTCCCTGTACCTACTGAACACGGCAGCCGCTGGTGCTGCTTTACTGTGAATCCTTCAAGAGATCTTCTCCAGCAGAAAAGCCACAGATGGAGACATTACAGTACACCCTTTCTTTCCGCACCCGCCTCCCCCCAGAACAATAGATCTTGCAGATCTTTCTATCTATCTATATAAAAGCCTAATATGCAAGGTGTCCCCTTGGGAGTTTGACCGACTGGAAGTTTGATCGCTCCCTATGACGTGTGCTGACCGCCAGCCACCAGCAGCCGCTAGGGACCCTATCCGTGCAAAATTTTGTGCACTGAGCCTCTAGTATGTCATAAAAAAACTTTCTTGTCCTTTGTATGGCTCTCTAGTATTCCAGTGAATTTTTTGTCCCATAATTGGTTTAACCAATCCCCATTGGCTGGATATTTGAGTGATTTCCAAACTTTTGCTAATAAATACAAACCTTGTACAGTGTGATTTTTGCACCTTGGAGGTATATCTACAGAAAAAAATGGCTGGAGATGGAATTTCTGGGGCAAGAGGTCTGTGCATTTATAATTTGAAAGATGCTGCCAAACTGACCTTCAAAGATGGAGAAACATTTCCACTGTCATCAGGCGTGTGCCCAGCTGAGAGCCAACCGTGTGTGTATGCCCTTGCTGACTTGGATCACACAGCAGCCCTAGGAGGGTGCATATTATTATCCTTGTTTGATGAGGATAATAATAAACCTTTTGAACATTTAATTACATGCCAGGCTCTGTGCTAAGTGCTTTACATTCATTATCTTATTGAACCCTCATGCTTACCATCAGCATTCTTTTTACAGATGAACCGGGTGTTGGAGCTCAGAGAGGTTAAGAAGCTTTCCCAGCATCACACAGCTGGTAACTGGCAGAGCCAGATTTGACATGTCTCAGTGTGGCTCCTGGGCCGTAGCTTTGGGCAGAGGCCCTCACGGACTTTGTGCTTACTTGTTATTGTGCACCCCCAAGTCCTCTAGTCTCTGTGGGAGGTGGGGGGTACACAGGCAGACTCCCTTCAAGGCTTTTGACATAGAATCGAGGAGCCAGAGACTGAGAGAAGGTCCGAATTGGAAAGAACCACAGGAATGTTTTTTAAAAGGGGTCTCGGTCTGAAGCAGGGAGGGAGGGGATGGAAATATGAGGGGATGGTTCTGGCTGCTTCGATGCCTCCATGACTCTGGGCTCACTGGGGTGCTAAGCTGCCCCACCCTGCATGGAAGGGTCTCACAAAGAGCTGTTCCCTGAAAATGCCCACAGCACCCCAACTGAGGAACTCTGGGACCTCTGTTCTCAGAGGAGGAAACACAGGGAGGGTCCACTTGGGGCAGCGACAGGAATACAGCTGGTCCACTAGGAGGCAAACCAGGAAGCAACTGTTCTGCTGACCCCAGGCCAGGCTCGGCGCTCTGAACGCTGCCTGCTGTTGCCTCCTGCACACTCTTAAACCAAGAGAACCTTACCAAGCAGCTTAGTGTGTCCGTGTCCGTGTGTGTGTGTGTGTGTGTGTGTGTGTGTGTGTGTGGAGGGGGGAGGTATAATTATTCAGCATCTGCTGCTGCACACACATAACCATTTAAGTTCCATGATAACTCTGTAATTTCTCAGTCCCCAGCTGGAGAAGGAGGGTTCTGAGAGTTTGAGGGGATGGTGGTGACTAAGTGGAGAAGATCTGGGGAGAAGCCAGAACCCCAAGCAGAGAGCTTTACCTCGACTATGACATGGACCCCACTGAGCTAACACAGGATGGCAGGTTCTTGAGCCAGGACGTGGCTTGGTCAGATCTGTGTTTTAGGACACGAGCTAGTGGCGGTGCTTTGCACCTGCCCTCCCCGGCCGGGAACGCCTGCCCAGCCTGTGCCCCTGGAGAGCGATAGCTGACAGCTCCCTGTGAAGCACTCCTGCCCCTGGGAATCTGACCTGGTGCATGCACACCTCTTTGTTAGATGGGGAGCCCCTAAGGGTCTTACCTTTGCACCACCAGAGTTAGGCAAGCAATGGAAGCTCCACAAATGCTAATGGAATGAATGGATGGATTGAATGATTGAATGAATGAATGAAGTAACGAAGGCCTGACTGAGATAGTGGCAGTAGAAAGAAAAAAGGAAATGTGAAGCCAAGATGGACAGGCCTCTTGACTGGTTAGATATAATAGTAACAGCTCACACTTATACAGCACTTACTGTATACCAGACCCCATAAGGGAGATGCTATTATTGTTCCCACTTGACAGATGAGGAAACAAAGGCTCAGAGAAGTTATACATGTTACACAGTCAAGTCATGCCGCTAGAAAGCGATAGAGCCGAGATCTGAACCAAGACATTCTGGCCCTGTTGTCTGTTACACAACTAACAAAGGGCTGAAACCGGGAGAACGATGCTCAGGGACTTAGGTCTTCTGACCTCTGATGTGTTGCATTGTTCTTGCCGTTGCCCCTCCTCCTCACTCATCACCTCCCTGAACCTTCTTACAGGACCCCAGCTCCAGTCCCTACAAAAGGCACAGCCTGGACAGAAGGGCCGAGTCCTCTCCTTCTTGAGGCCCAGCGTGATGGCGGGAGAGCCCCAAGAATACTGGCAGGAGTCAGAGCCCCACCCAGCGGCTTAGGGCCTGCCCCAGCGGGCTCTGGGCGGACAGCCAGTCCAGCCGGCACCCTGTCTCCGCTGCACCTCCTCCCTCACCCAAGTCACACTCCACACGCTCAGGTTCCTTTGTGGTGGGTGTTTTGATTAATTTTATTCTAATTAATTCAGCAATCTCAAGCTGTTTGCAAAATCTGCACCGAGCGCGGCTCCGTGATGGATCTGCAGAAAGGGGCTGCAGACAAACACACGATTCACTTCTCCGCTGGTGCTATATATATCTTACGGCTGGGAGAGGGTGGGCTGGGGAAAGGAGCAGAACGCTCCTGCCTGCTGCCTTTCAATGTCATTTCCCAAATGCCCTCTGCTTGCCGAGGCGGAGGACAGACATCCCCAAGGCTTTCTCGCAGGCAGGGGGCCAGGCGTGGTGACAGGACGTGAGCCCCACTTCTGCCTCTTCTTTTCTGTGGAGCCTCTGGTGGTTTGCAGCACCCTCACCTAGGAAATGGAGCAGAAACACCTGCCTGGCCACTCCGTGGGCACTCAGGGCCAGCTAGGGGATGGGGCAGACTTGGGAAACGGCACCAAAGCTTAAGGTTCTGCTGAGGTCGTTACTGGAGAGAGTGGAGTGCGATGGTTGGGATTCACACTGGATCTTCTCCCTTAACCTCTTACTACCTGGGCACCTTGGAGAGGTTACTTCAAGTCTCCATGCCTCCGTCCCCACATCTGTAAAATGGGGGTGCAATGGGGTTCTTGTAAGAATTCGATGAATATGAGGTTTTAGAACAGTGCTTGGTAGGGGGTCAAGCACTAAACAGACAAGCTTTTACTGTGGTTATCTTAGTCACCTTTGTCTCTAAAATCTTCCCAAGCCACACAAATCCCCAGCTATGCAGGAGGCCTTCCTTCCCTGGTGGTCTGTAATGTCACATGCACCTCTTCCCTGCAGCACCCGTCCTCCCCTCGCTTCTCTGAATGTGTTAAGTCTTCATCCATAACCTCTATGTCCTCCTGGGTGGTCCATTTTTCTTCTTGTCCTCCCGATTGCAGGCTCCTCTTGCCCTCAGCCTGTAGCCCCAACCATGGCAGGATTAAGGGGGCTTGGTTCATGGATGTTCCAGAAGAGCCATCCAAACTCACTGGAAGGCAGAAAAATTATTATTCTAAGGGAACTCATCTTGAATCTGGGTTTGTTAAGCACACACAATGGTTTTACTTAAAATCTAAATAAATATAAGGAAGTTGTCTTAATCTTGGCAATGTCAATTGTCTTTATGAATGATGGTTTTCTTTTATAGGGTGCAACATTGGGAGGAACATATGGAAACGGTGGAGGAGAATCCCTCCCAATACACCTTTTGAATCTGTAGAAGGAAAAACAGCCACCAGGGAACCAAGAAGGTAATGGGATGGGGAGGGAGCGACGCTTTAGATGGGCACTCAGGGAAGGCTCCCTGAGAGGGTGTTGTGAGAGCCAAGCCCTGAGAAGTGAGAGGAAGCCCGTTGTGTGGCCTTCTGGGCAAGGAGCACTGCAGAGAGAGGGCGCCGTCACACAAAGACCTGAAGAGGAGAATAAACTTGGGTTTGGAACGTTGGCTGAGGAAGACAGCAGGGCTGTGAGGGCACAGGGTCCAGACCAAAGGGCCTTGTAAGGATCTGGGTTTCATTCTAAATGTGCTGGGAGCCTTTGGAGGATTTAAAGCAGGAGCTTATCTGTGATGCTAAAGGTCACTTTAGCTGCCTCTGAAGACTTCACCCACGCATCCTTCAATCCAATCATAACAAGATTGACTGCCTTCCTACACTTTCTGCCAGCTGTTGCAGGAACTTGGGGTTCAGAGTGGAGTAGGACATTGCCCTCCCCTCGGGGAGCTTAGCACTGATGAGGAAAGAAACACAGAGACACTTTGAAAGCAGGTGGCAAGTGCCATGGTAGAGCTGTGCACAGGGTGTGACTGTGGCGGGAAAGAGCGGAGCCCGGGGTTGGGGACAGGGAGAGCTGTTGGTTAGAGCAGTGGTTCTTCAAAGTGAGTGGCATCAGAATCCCCTGGAGGGCTTGTTAAAAACCAATTGCCGCTGCACATACTTTACCCACCTCCCCCCATTCTGACTCATTAAGTCTGGGGTGGGGCCTGGGGATGTGTATTTCTAACTAGTTTCCAGGCGGTGCTGATGCTACCGGTCCAGGGACTGCACTTTTGAGAACCCCTGGACAGGAGATTGCCAGCTTCTATGGGCCAAGAAGAGCTATTTCCAGGAATCCGTTTCAGCACTCCGGACCCTGGACAGCTCCCAGCATTTCCCTTCAATGTTCATCTCCTAACCAGGAGCCCTCTGAGGACAGTCATTTCCCCACCATCTCCCCCAATCTGCTGCCCCTTGGATTCTGCTCACAACCCCTTCTTCCCTCTTCCTCCCAGAGAGGCACTTCTTCAAACGCTGTTCTGCAACTGAAGGAGCCATTTCACTCTCAGTCGCCTTCATCGATTCCTTTAGGATGCACAAGACCTCAGTTACCCTGAACCTGGCTCCCAGCCAGCCAGCTAAGAGCCCTCATCCTCCCCTCCCCTTCTCAAAACTGTGCCCTGGGCTAGGGATTCCAAGTCCCTCACTCTTCATCTGCATGCCACAGGTTTTAGTCATTTCACACCCTAGTGGTCAGTCATCTCCCCACCCCTTCCTCCTCTTTTCCTGTCCCCACCTTTCTCTGTGACCTGAATGTCCCCTGTTCTCCCCATTATATTTCCCCAGCCCCCTCCCACACTCACCTCTTTGTCCATTCCCTTTGTGCTACATTGGGCAAGCTTTTTCATAAAAACCTAATTTCCTGGGGTTCCTCAGCGAGACAGATTTCCAACATCAATCAGAACCTAAAATTTAAAATTTATAAAAAGTTCTCCAATTGGGGAATTCCCTAACTACCCTTCAAGTGCAGAATCCTCCAAGGATTTTCAGGAGGCAGCTGGTCCTGTCCCTCTCGCCTCCACCAGGTCGCAAACTCACCGAGAGCAAAGGACCTCGGCTACTCACCTGAGATGATGTGCTCAGCACAGCACCCAGCCCCGGGAAGTGCGAAGCGAATGGCCCATTATTGTTACCACAATCGCCATTGCATTGTTGTTATTCATGATGCCTCCTCTCCTTGTGCCTTGCCCAACGCTTGGCACAGAGGGTCCCAACACAGTCTCCAGGGAAACGCACAACCGGACATGGAGTTGTCACTCACCCCTTCCTGGTCTCCCCTCTTCCTGCCTCATTCGCCTGTAACAGCTTCTGTCTCATTTGCCTTTCTCTCTCTTCCTTAACTACTGCTGCGTTCTGAGCTGGCACGTCTGAATGATTTTTGTGCAATAACTCCCCACCCCCAACGCCCAGATTTCGGAGGCCTGGGAGATTAGTGTCAGGAGATTTGGTGGGTAATGGGTTCTGGGCAATAGAAAACGGCCCCTTTGCAGAGATACAATTATGCAGGTTACACTTGCCTGGCTTCAGACGCAGCCACCGACCTCAGGGAACCTGCCGTCAGCACAGATGGCGCACAGGCCACATTACATGGAATATTCTCCACTTGCTGTAAAGCTGTTGACAAATATATAAGAAACAAGATGATTTTCCTTTCCTTCTCTTTTTTTCCCCTTTAACCAAACACTGTAGGCCCTCGTGAGTCACAAAAGTTTTGAGATATTACTCAGAAATATAGGAGGAAAACTCCATATTTCCCCCTGTCAAAGGTTTGGCTTTCTTATTTATTTACTAGCGTGCCACTGGGTAAATTGAACCCTGAACAACATTAAAGGGAAATAAACATATCTCTCAGCCGCTCACGAATCCAGGGCGCTCACAGGCCCAGCGCTTGCCGGAGAGCTGGATTTCCAACACGCCTCTCCAGCCTGGTGGGGGGGAGGGAGGGTCCAAGGGCTGCAAAGCAGGGAACCTTCAGCTCCCCACTCCAGCATGTCCCCTCCATCACCAGCCCCCAACACCCACAGCAGACAAACACCCGCCCTCGGTGTGCACAGCAACTCTGGGCAGATGAAGTAATTTCCTTTTTATCCCACCTTTCACACACACACACACACACACACACACACACACACACACACACACACGCTCACACGCCAGCAATGACAAACAGACTGGAGCCACAGGAGGAATGAACCTCGGTCCTATCTGCATGGCCGCAATCAGAGGGTGGGGTGCCTGAGAGCATTCTTATGGCCTGTTTACAGTCACAGAGAATCAATACTTACTTTTGGGAAAGAAAACACACTCACACCCAGAGACACACACGCCTATCTGCGGTGGATGGATGGATCTCTCTCACACTGAAAACCATGACAGATGAGTTTTGTTCAGACCTCTATGCATTTTAAAGGTGCATTTCAACTCACTAAATTAGAATCTGGGTCGCTGGTGGCACCCACCCAACCCTGACCTGGCTTCCTCTCTCTCTTGGCGGGGGGGAGGGGGGCCGTCAACCAGGGCCTCGTTCAGAATTCAATCTCACCTAAACGGTGTGGCTGACTCTCTCTCTCTCTCTGCTCGGTTTCCAGGATGAGAAAAGCTGGGCCCTGTGCCAGAGGGGCAGGCCTGGACTAGGGGGGCTTATAGGGTGAAGACAGATGCTCCTTTACCCTGTGGTGTTCAGAGGTCTCAACCCCACCATGGTAGCGACTCAAAGCTGATTGGGATGGTGGCAAGCAGTTGCACAGGCTCCGGGAATACAAAACCCATGCAGAAACTCTCCTGCTCAAGAACCTGTGGTGGCTCCCAGTTACCCACAGGAACTAAGTTTCCTCTCAGTTGCAAGTGCTGGCAGGAGCTTGGGTTGAAAAGTACTCTAGCCCTGCTGGTGTGGCTCAGTGATTGAGCATTGACCTGTGAACCTGGGGGTCACAGTTCAGTTCCTGGTCAGGGCACATGTCCAGGTTGTAGGCGAGATCCCCAGTAAAGGGTGTGTAAGGGGCAGCCAAATGATGATGATTCTCTCGCATCACTGATGTTTCTATCTTTCTAGCCCTCTCCCTGCCTCTCTCTGAAATCAATAAAAACATATTTAAAAAGAAAAGAAAAGGACTCTGAGGCCCCATGTGGCTCTGCGGGGAGTGTAGTGGTTGATTAGTGGTGTCTCCCGTGAATGAAAGAGAGGAACTGGGGGCACCGTGCTGAAGAGCTGTCTTCCTTGGATTTCAGAATTAAGTTCAAATACCTCGCTGTTCTTCTAAACCTCTCCAGTGTCTGGCCCCTCTCCAGTGCCATTGCCTGCTGTTCTCCAACAAGGCCATCCTACCCACATACTTGGCACGTGGCACTTCAGAACAGCCTCTGTGCTTTTACCCAGGCTGGCACCCTTACCCGCCTGCCACCTCTCCACCTACTGCTTCTGAAAGCCCAGCACAAGCCCTGCTCTCCCATTAGGCTTTCTTCGCTGCTTCAGTCCACTCCAGCTCTCGAGGTGTTCAGGTGTTCACGTATGGAAATAATCGAAAGTTAGACGTTTTTCCTATTTCTAAGAGCTCATCTCCATAACCCAACTGGCTCCCACTCCCCCACCATTGTCTCCATGTGACGACCACATCTTAATTTGTTTTTTATTTTTTATTTTTTGTATCCCCCACAGCAATTCACCCAGTTCTTGCCAGTTCTCAGCCTGGCCACAGACACTTGCTGATTACCCGGCCTTCCACAGGTTTAAGCAGGGACTTTGAAACTTCTAGGGTCTTAGAAACCAAACCTCTGGGGCCAAAGGTGGAGTTAGATGCACCTGCTCAGGACCAGGAGTCCCCAAGACCCAAATTCTATCCCTGACTCATGGTGAAACCTGTGGCCTGGTTACAACTTACCTAAATGCCTGGGCCTTGATGTGTCCATCTGCAAAATGGGCTCCCACTTTCTGCCCCCTTCTTCCCACCACGCAAGAGTTAGAGCTTCCATCTCTAGCCTGTCACTGCCTACCCAGAGACATGGAGCCAGAGAACAGACCTCCTTGGTTCCCAGTGTCCTCACAATAAAATGTAGCATTCTCGCCCTAGCCCCTTTGGCTCAGAAGGGCCTGGGGTTTGATTCCAAGCAAGAGCACATACCTTGGTTGCAGGCTCGATCCCTGGAGCCCGTCAGGGAGCTGGTTGGGGTCGTGTGGGAAGTAACCAACCCACGTGTCTCTTTCACGTGGATGTTTCTCTCTCTGTGTCTCTCCCCCTCCCAAAACTCTCTCTAAAAATCAATGGAAAAATACCCTCAGGTGAGGATTAACAACAACGAAAGTGTAGCATTCTCCAGGGAACAAGTGTTTGGGAAGGTTCTCTCCGTTCTCTTTGGTCCCACTCCCTGAAGCACAGAGAGGACAGCTTGGGGGAGTGAAGTGGGGAGGGGTGAGCTCCAGCATCTGATCTTTGGTACCATCTGCCCTTCTCCAGAGCCCCCTTACATGTCCCTCCCCCGGGCGAGGAAAGGGTCTGAGAAGACGGATGTGCTCGGAGGAATAAAAAGCCAAGGTGACCCAAGTCAGCAGGCCTCTCCCTGTCGGATGCAGATGCACACGGATCCTTCTTGACCCCACACAGGGACCACGGCTGGGCCATCCCTGTGTGGCCACCGGAAACGGTTACAAAAGTCACAGAAAGTACCTGTGGCACAGTTACGTGCAGAAAGTGGGCCACAGCACAATCTGTGCAGGGAGGGTAACAGTGTTGAAATGTTGAGAAGTGACATCCGATAGAAGTGACATCCTAAGAGGCAGGCTCCGGAGCCAGACCACATGGCTTAGATACCAGCCCGCTCTCTCCTCACCTGTGTGGCCTTGGCAAGACACTTGCTCTTCCTGGGCTCAGTTCCCTGGTCTGTAAAGCGGACATGACCACTATGGGCGAGTGAATCTTCAGAAAGAACGGAGCGCAGTGCTTCCTATCACTATACAGGCCACTGGGGTGTGGGCTCAGAAGGGGGCAGACTTTGTCTATTGCAGCCACTGCTTGATCCCTGCACCTAGAGTAACATCTGCATCCACAAATATTCCCAAATGAGTGGGGGACACACATCCATGAGAGGCTGCCACACTCCTGTTCTGTCAGCGAGGCAAACACACACCTTGTGACGGTCTACAGGAGTCTGTCTGTGTGTCCAGAAATGGGCTAGGGAGGGTCGGGGCACAGCACAGGGATGAAGGCACCAGGGCCCTGAGGTGGAGGCTGCTAGCTGTCTCCATTCCATTCTCCTGTTCTTCCCCAGTCCTAGAACTTCTGGGATTGCCTAACCTCCCTTGCAGCTGGACATAGCCATGTGACTGAACTCTAACCAATAAAGTGTAAAGGGAAGTGTCAAACAATAGCTTCTGGAACTCTCCCTAAGAGATAGCAGGCACTCTTCCCCCAGCTGACAGGAAGGTGGAGGTAATGGCTGGAACTGGAGCAGCTATGTTAGCCTGTGAGGGACCCTAGTCAGGGAACTCACCCATCACATAGTGACAAAAGAGTAGAAGCCTTGCTTGACTCCAGACTTTCAAGATAGAAAGAAATAAAATGTCTAGAGGTACAAACTAACATTTGGGGATTTGCTATGACCTGCAGCTCATTTCAATCCTAGATGGGACTGACCCCATCACTGGAAGCTCACAGTCAGCTGGAGGAGGCACACAGGAAAACTGACCAACTCTGCCGAGTGTGGCAGTAATAAACAGGCACAGGCAATAGATGTGCATAGGTAATAGACAGGCACAGGTAATAAACAGGCACAGGCAATAGATGTGCATAGGTAATAGACAAGCACGGGTGATAGATGTGCACAGGAAATAGACAGGCACAGGTAATAGACAGGCACAGGTAATAGACAAACACAGGAAATAGACAGGCACGGGTAATAGACAGGCACAGGAATAGACAGGCACAGGAATAGATGTGCACAGGTAATAGACAGGCACAGGTAATAGACAAACACAGGAAATAGACAGGCACGGGTAATAGACAGGCACAGGAATAGACAGGCACAGGTAATAGACAAACACAGGAAATAGACAGGCACAGGTAATAGACAGGCACAGATAATAGACAGACACAGGAAATAGACAAACACAGGAAATAGACAGGCACAGGTAATAGACAGGCACAGGAATAGACAGGCACAGGAAATAGACAGGCACAGGAATAGATGTGCACAGGTAATAGACAGGCACAGGTAATAGACAAACACAGGAAATAGACAGGCACGGGTAATAGACAGGCACAGGAATAGACAAGCACAGGAATAGATGTGCCCAGGTAATAGACAGGCACAGGTAATAGACAAACACAGGAAATACACAGGCACAGGTAATAGACAAACACAGGAAATAGACAGGCACGGGTAATAGACAGGCACAGATAATAGACAGACACAGGAAATAGACAAACACAGGAAATAGACAGGCACAGGTAATAGACAGGCACAGATAATAGACAGACACAGGAAATAGACAAACACAGGAAATAGACAGGCACAGGTAATAGACAGGCACAGGAATAGACAGGCACAGGAAATAGACAGGCACAGGAATAGATGTGCACAGGTAATAGACAGGCACAGGTAATAGACAAACACAGGAAATAGACAGGCACGGGTAATAGACAGGCACAGGAATAGACAAGCACAGGAATAGATGTGCACAGGTAATAGACAGGCACAGGTAATAGACAAACACAGGAAATACACAGGCACAGGTAATAGACAAACACAGGAAATAGACAGGCACGGGTAATAGACAGGCACAGATAATGGACAGACACAGGAAATAGACAAACACAGGAAATAGACAGGCACAGGTAATAGACAGGCACATGAATAGATGTGCACAGGTAATAGACAGACACAGGAAATAGCCAGGCACAGGAAATAGTCAGGCACAGGTAATAGACAGGCACAGGAAATAGACAGGCACAGGAATAGATGTGCACAGGAAATAGACAGACACAGGAAATAGCCAGGCACAGGAAATAGTCAGGCACAGGTAATAGACAGGCACAGGAAATAGACAGGCACAGGAATAGATGTGCACAGGTAATAGACAGACACAGGAAATAGCCAGGCACAGGAAATAGTCAGGCACAGGTATAGACAGGCACAGGAATAGACAGGCATAGGAATAGATGTGCACAGGTAATAGACAGGCACAGGTAATAGACAAACACAGGATATAGACAGGAACAGGAATAGACAGGCACAGGAAATAGACAGGCACAGGAATAGACAGGCACAGGTAATAGATATACACAGGTAATAGACAGTCACAGGTAATAGACAGGCACAGGTAATAGATGTACACAGGTAACAGACAGGCACAGATAACAGACAGGCACAAGTGATAGACAGGCACAGGTAACAGACAGGCACAGGAAATAGGCACAGGTAACAGACAGGCACAGGTAATAGACTGGCACAGGAAATAGACAGGCACAGGAATAGACAGGCACGGGTAATACACAGGCACAGGTAATAGATGTGCACAGGTGATAGACAGGCACAGGTAATAGATGTGCAAGGAAAAGCAGAGAGGAGGAGAAACCACAACCCAGTGGGGGTTGTGGGTGGGAGTGGGAGGGAGAAATCCAAGAAGGCTTCCCAGAGGGAGTGACACCCACACCTACATGAATCCCAGAGAGTTGGGAGGAGCTTTCAGGATGGTGGGATGGTGGGAGTGGGGAGAGAGGGGTAATGTACTAAAACTGAGACATATGTGAGAGTTTGGGGGGCTCTGGGAGAGAGAGAGAGAGAGAGAGAGAGAGAGAGAGAGAGAGAGAGAGAGAGAGAGAGAGAGAGAGAGATTTTGTCTTGAGGAACCAAGAACTGCTTAGCAGCCTGGAGGAGACAGCCTCTGATGAGAAGGGCTTTCCCAGGCCAAGGCTGGGAGGAAGGGCATTCCTGGCTGGGGAACAGCAAGGGCAAAGCAAAGAGGCCATGCCTGAGGGCAGGGTTTGAGTTCAGTGTGCCCAGGAAAGCGGCAGGAATAACGGAGAGGAACTGAGTGTTTAGAGCTTATGCGGAGTAAGACTAGGAGGCTGGGGAGCAGGTGCCCTGTGATTGATGTGTGTACAGTGTATAAACTCCCTTAACTTCTTAACAACCCTCTGAGGCCAGCACTCTTACCATCTCCTTCTACAGATGCAGAACCAGGCCCAGCGAGGTTACACCTGTGCTCCAGGCTGCACAGCAGGGAAGGCGGGGCTGGGCTTGGAGGCTGGGCAGGGGGACTCCTCAGCCAGCATGCCCCCCTGAGACCAGCCACTCTCACAGAGCCCTGGCTTCTCCAAGGGCGTGCTCAGCCCTTTCCCATGGACCCCCATCTCCCCACCTATTCACCTGGCAGCCTCTGAGGCCACAAGTTAGTGCTGGGATGACCCACAAGAATGCCAGGAGATTTTTGTCTTGCTCCCAAAGGGAAAGGGAAGAGGAGTGGCTCCAGGGAGGCCTGGAGAAGCCCAGAGCAGCCAGAGAAAGGCACGTCTGAGAAGGGGGCCTGGGATGTATTCAGGCAGGGTCTTCCTTCCACCTTAGGTGTAAGACTTTCGTCAGAAGCATCGCATCTTTAATACGGTGTGTGTGATAGGGAGGGAGCCATCTACAGATTGGTGTACTTCTTACTCCATCCCATTCACACCCTCACATTCATACTATGAGGCTGACATCGCACCCTCATCTGAGAGGTGAGAGGCGGCCCAGGTGGCAAGTAACGTGCCTGAGGTTGCCCACCTCATAAATGACAGAGCCAGGACCCGCCTCCCTCTCACCGGTTCTCTGTCTGAGGTCTTTATATCCATGGCAGAATTCTGTTCAGACGAACTGCCTCCTCCCTCACGCCCTGCCGTCCCCTCCCCCTCCCGTCCTGCTCCCACAATCTGCAGTCGACATATGCCTCCAAAGGCAACAAGCCACACACGTCCTCAGAGGTTTTCCAAAGCGTAGTATCATTATGCGAGAGCTGAGAAAATCACTGCTAGAAACACCCTCTGCCTTCCCCAGCCCTGGCACGTTTGGCAGAGCCGTCCTAAGCCATGCATCTGAGCACCTTCAGGCACCAAAGACCTTGGCCGTTCTCCATCCCCTGCCTCTGGGAGGGAGGCCTCTCTAAGACGCTGAGCGGGAGGAGGGCTCCTAGGTGGAGACCTGCGTTTCTCTCTCTAGCCACAGCCACGGGTCTGTAATAAGTTCTCCACAGGGGGAGGCCCAAGGGCAGTGCCACCCTGCACAACTCCAGGGGCGCCCTCTCACAGCCTGGTGTGCCTCAGTCCCTGCAGCACTGCTGCTGGCACTTCCTCTCCCGACTGGCCTCAGGCCTTTCGTTCCCCACCGCCCTGCCCAGCTGCCCTCTGGGGCTTTGCCCTGGCTCCAGGCCTGCCTACTCGAAGCCTTATGGCATCTGAGGCCCAAACTTGAGCCTGACTGTTGGCTGGACGTTGGGCAAGGCAGTCTGCTCGTCTGGAGTTCTTCCCATGAGAAGCCCCAAGTGCAGCCCAGAAAATCAATAAGCAAATGCTGCTGTCTGCTGAGCCGATCTGGGACTCCCGGGCAAACATTTCAAATCAACAGCCGCCGCCACAGAGCATGCTGGGAACCAGGACACCTTTCTGGGTGGAATTTTCAAAGTCCCCGTCTCTCCCAGGACTAGAGAGGAGGCTGGGCGGGGCGGCCGGGAGCAGCAGGGGGACCCGCGCTGCAGAGGAAAAGGCCTTTCCACAGAGCAGCATCTGCCATCCTCCCGGCTCAGTCCTCTGCTCCTGCTGAGAGCAGGCTCGGTGCGCAGCGGAGGAGCTTTGATCTGGCACTGCCCACGCGGATGTGGGTGACAAAGCAGCCTCAGTCACACGAGGCCCCAATTAAGGGAGCTGGCCCTTTCCTGCCGACTCCACTCGCAGTCACACAGCCGCTCTGCGCACTTCTCCGTGGGGCCCGCGGAGAGGGAGGCCAGGAGGATGCGGAGGGTGAGAGAATGGGCCAGGAGGGTGCCCGGGCCAGGGAAGACCATACTCCAGCTCTGGGCAGCCACCCCCAAGTCTTTCAGGCCCTGGCAGAGATCCCCGCACCCGCTCCCTCCCACCAGGCAAGCAGGGGCCCACCCTTCGGCGCCCAGCAGCCAGGGCAGATGCAAACAGAGATGCCTGGGCAGCTGAAAGAGACTCACGGCCCTCAGGAGACCAGCCGGGGGGCCTCAGTGCCCTTTCCGAGCGCCTCCTGAAGGCCCGCGTCTTCCCTTTTGTGCTCACAAATGCCACCCAATCGCAGAGGCGGCTGAGGCTGAATTACAAGCAGAGAGTGTCTGCCTGGGGCGCTGGCCTCTGGGCTGTCTGCCAGGGCTGTCAGGCCGCCCAGACTTCAATACCAACAGAGCTCGGGAACAAGAGAACAGCTCCAGGACCGGCTTGGAAGCCGGGAGGGAATGACCCGTCTTGTGAGGCGGAGGAGCTCAGTCTGCCCCGGGCATTCTGACACGAGGCTGTCTGCGGGCCCGGGAGGCTGTCTGCGGGCCGGGCGCGGCTCTCCGGTGGGCCCCGATGGCGCCCGCAGCCAGAGGAGCCGGCCTTGTGAGCGCTGCCCGGTCTGCCTGCCCGCGGCTCCTGCTGCTAATGAGCGGCCCGTCTCCTCTGCGGCCCTCGGAAGAGGTCTCCCCGGCCACAGCTCCCAGCAAACCCTTCAGCCACACCCGGACACGTGGCGTGTTCTGCTCATAAAATGCACGTGTGAGAACCTCCGGCGGCTCGCTGTTGGCCCACAGAACAAGGTCACGAGCAGCCCGGCATCTGAGGGCAGGCCCACGTCTCCTTCTAAGCCCAGGGAAGCTGCGCGCGGTGGGTCAGAGCACAGACCTGGCCAAATCCTAGCTCCCCTCACCAGCTGTGTGGCCCTGGGTGCCTCAGTTTCCTCGTCTGTAAAATGAAGGCAAAGAGTACCCGTGTCCATGGCGTTGCTGGGGATTAAATGAGTGAATGCACGGTAAGTGCCCAGAGCAGCTCCCAGCAGGTAGGGAGAGAACGTTATTATTATTCTGAGAGAGCAAGGTGGTGGGCCTCCTGGGAGGGAGGTGTCCTGGCGCCAGCAGCTGTGTGGGGACAGCAGGGAGAGAGACAGAGAGAGAGAGAGAGAGAGAGAGAGAGAGAGAGAGAGAGAGAGGAGCCCTGAAACCACAGGCTGCTCCAGCCTCCTGGGGGGACGGCGGGGGGGAAAGTGGGAACCCGCTGGGCTCACACGTGAGCTTTACACACGGTCAAACGTGCTGGTCCGAAGGTTCTTACGTGTGTGCACCCTCTTCCCATCGGCACGCAGCTCACCATGCTCCTGTCCCCCCAGAGTGTCCCTCCAGGGCCCACACCTGACGGGGCATGAGATAACCTATCGGGGTGCCACTTTATCCCATCCTTTCCATTTCTCCTCTTGTGTGCGCTATGTAATATATATGCTATGTTAGCACATTTGTGCCTGTTTAGAATTTGTTAATAGACAAGCATTTGCTGGAGATAGATGCTGAATCTCTCCTGCTCGTCCCCTGGACATTCTCCCCCACCCCTACTCTCCCCCTCCCTCCCCTCCTCTGGGTTCAGGTGGGATTTGGCTAATGGAAGGGCCCATGAGGAGAAAGCGCAATCAGGAAATTTATTCCAAGGCTCCCTCCCTGCAGGGTCAGCTCAGGAGACTGCTCCCCTATTGGGAAGCTCCCCACAGATCGGCCCTCTCCCTCCAAATGTTGGTGACCACCCGGATGCCATCCTGCGGACTGCGGGCTGGTCTGTGGCCCCTCCATATCACACCTGCATACAGAGACCTTTGTAAATAAGCCTCCTGAGTTCACCACCCAGAGCAGTGCCCAGCCTGGACCCCGAGGGCAGTCCTCCTCCTCCTGGGGAGTGAGGGCAGCAGTGATGCTGGCTCTCCCCTCCAGGCCTGGGGGCAGCGTCATTTAGAAAGTCTGCCTCTGTGGCTCAGCAAGGGCCCTTTCTCCATCCCCTCCCAGAGATTGCTGGGACTCAGCTCTCCCTCCCTTTATCCCATCCCATCCCATCCCATCCCATTCCCTCCCAGAGACCACTGGGACTCAGCTCCTCCCATCCCATCCCATCCCATCCCCTCCCCTCCCCTCCCATCCCATTCCCTCGACTCCCCTCCCCTCCCATCCCATCCCCTCCCCTCCCCTACCCTCCCATCCCATCCCATCCCATTCCCTCTCCTCCCATCCCATCCCTTCCCCTCCCCTCCCCTCCTATCCCATTCCCTCCACTCCCCTCCCCTCCCATCCCATCCCCTCCCCTCCCCTACCCTCCCATCCCATCCCTTCCCCTCCCCTCCCCTCCTATCCCATTCCCTCCACTCCCCTCCCCTCCCATCCCATCCCCTCCCCTCCCCTCCCCTCCCATCCCATTCCCTCCACTCCCCTCCCCTCCTATCCCATTCCCTCCACTCCCCTCCCCTCCCATCCCCTCCCTTCCCCTCCCCTCCCCTCCTATCCCATTCCCTCCACTCCCCTCCCCTCCCATCCCATCCCCTCCCCTCCCCTACCCTCCCATCCCATCCCTTCCCCTCCCCTCCCCTCCCATCCCCTCCCCTCCCCTACCCTCCCCTCCCATCCCATCCCAATCCCTCCCAGAGACCACTGGGACTCAGCTCCTCCAATCCCATCCCATCCCCTCCCCTGTCCTCCCATCCCATCCCATTCCCTCCCCTCCCCTCCCCTCCCATCCCATCCCCTCCCCTCCCCTGTCCTCCCATCCCATCCCATCCCATCCCCTCCCAGAGACTGCTGGGACTCAGCTCCTCCCTCCCTTTATCCCATCCCATCCCATCCCCTCCCCTGTTCTCCCCTCCCATCCCATCCCATCCCATCCCATCCCATCCCATTCCCTCCCCTCCCCTCCGATCCCATTCCCTCCCAGAGACCACTGGGACTCAGCTCCTCCCATCCCATCCCATCCCTTCCCCTCCCCCCATCCCATCCCTTCCCCTCCCAGAGACTGCTGGGACTCAGCTCCTCCCTCCTTCCCATCCCCTCCCTCCCCTCCCCTCCCATCCCCTCCCCTCCCCTCCCCTCCTATCCCCTCCCCTCCTATCCCCTCCCCTCCCATCCCCTCCCCTCCCAGAGACTGCTGGGGGTTCAGCTCCATTTGCTCAGAGATGAAGCCTCACCCTGGGCAGGGGGGGCGGGGGTAACAGTTTGTTTACAAAGGGACAGGCAGGGGGAGGAAAGCCGGCTGGTGTTGCAGCCCCCGGAGCTGGCAGAAGGGGGAGCCTGCAGAGAGTGACGGTATGGAAGGCTGCGTGGCCATGGGTAACTGGGTAGAGGGAACAGCCAAGCACGGGTGACCTGAGGAGGGAGCTAAGGAAATAAATTCCCTGTCCTCACTCCTCTCCCTTCCCTCAAACCCAGCGGGAGCCCTGAGGATGGCAGCCATCTGCCAGGGAGCAGGTGTTGGAATGGGGTGCGGATCTGGACGGGCAAAGAGGTCAGACCGGAAACCACCGCTGTTCTGGGAAGGCCTTGCCTCTCCACGGGCTCCCTGCCCCCTGCCCTCGGTCCAGCTTCACTCCCAGGGGGAGTGGTGAGAAGTTGTGGCCCGGGAGGAGGGAGCTGCGGGGATCCGGGCACATGAAATGTCAGAGCAAGAAGTCAGAGCTTCCCCCAGGCAGCCGGGCAGGCAGCTGGCAATGATCGGCTAAGTCCAGGCTGAGCGCGTGGAGGGGGATCCGGGAAGGAGGTGGGAAGGGGCGTGCTGGCTGTCTGATCCCTTCCCACCTCAAAGAGACTGGAGGCCACAGATAAAAACGCCGGTGCCTCCAGCAAGCCAGTTAGGAAGCGCTCCCGCCTTTGTTCGCTGCAAAACACACAGATCAGGGCCTGGCTTCCTCTCCAGAGCAGGTTCTGGTGTTTATGATGAGCTCGGGAGAGTGGGGAGGCTGGCGGAGAAGGGGGAGGGGAGTTCTGTCTCCCTCCTCCCTGGGAAAACGGGCCCCCTCCCCCGCAGGCCTGTCTCCGCATCTGTCTAACTGCAGCCCCGGCAGTTCTCTGGCCACAGTGTTCTCATCTGGAAAGTGGCAGGAGTGGCACCGACTCAGCGGCTCTTGGAAGAGTAAATGTGACAGCGCGTGTGGAAGCAGATGTTCCTCCCCACACGAGGGTGGGGGACAAGTGCCGTTGTATGGAATCCCTGAAAGGAACATTCGTCCCTAAACGTGTCTCCTTGAAATAAGGGGGCCTTGCCCTAGGGGTTCCTGTGCTCCTCTAGCCCAGCCTTGTTTGGGGGCTGCCCTGGGCCTGGGAGGGGATGGAGGCTGGCAGTTGGGCTGGAGATCAAACAGACAGGAAACAGCTGAGAACTCTGGAAGGGACATAGTTTCCGTGTTTAGGCATCTTGAGAAGGGGAGACTGGGCCCCGGGCGGCAGGGAGCACGGGTAAGCAGCAAGGGCGAGTGAGAATTCCAGGTACGAGGCAGAGACTGGAACAGGAACATCACCCAGATCACCCAGGAGGGGGCAGGGCGGAGAGCTCTGTGTGGGGGGACAGGCTGGCAGGAAGGGCCAGATCCAGGCCCCGCAGCCCATGCTCCTCTTGGAGTGTCCTGATAACCACCCCTGCGAAGCCCTTCCCAGCCCTTGTCTGTCTTGCCATCTTTCCTCTGCCCCCCTGAGTCAGTCCAGCAGTTTGCTTTTATTCTTTGTAAAGCTGCTGAGGTCAGCAGGAGAAAAATGATACCTTCCTGCCAGTTCTAGTCCCTACAAATTCATCATTCATTCATTCATTCATTCATCCATCCATCCATCCAACGAATATTTATTTAATTAATCCTCATCTAAGGATATTTTTTCCATTGATTTTTAGAGAGAGTGGAAGGGAGAGGGAGAGACAGAGAGAAATACCAATGTGAGAGAGACACATCGATTGGTTGCCTCCCATGTGTCTCCAGCCAGGGGCAGGAGTCTGTAACCAAGATACCTGCCCAGAATTGAACCAGGAACCCTTCAGTCCACAGGCCAACACTCTATCCCTTAAGCCAAACCAGCTAGGGCCATCCAACAAATGTCTATTGAATATCTACTATTTATATTCACTACTCCAGGTCTTAGGGGATACATCAGTGAATAAAATGGAGCTTCATTCTGGTGAAGAGAGACAATAAACAAAATATATAGTAAATGCTAGGCAGGAAAATAAGGAGTCTGGGGAGGGGTCCAATCTGAAGAGCATAGCCAGAAAGGATCTCATCAAAAAGGTGACTTCGGAGTGAAGACCTGAAGGAGGTGAGAGAGGACATGTAGGCATCTGGAGGATGGCACAAAGATCCTGAGGTGGGCCTGTGCCTGGCAGGTCTGACCAACTGCCAAAGGCCGTGTAGCTGGGGTAGAGTGAGCAGGTGAGAGTAGTTAGAGGGGAACCCAGTGGAGGACCGTGTAGGCCACTATAACATCCTCATCCTCAACTGGACCCTCCACACTGTGCTCAGTTTCCCTCTTTCTAGACACACCTTACCGGTAATTTTTTCCAAAATCAAATCCCCTCTACCAATCAGGTTACACATGGCTGCAAGTAACAGAAAAACCAACTGGCAGTGGCTCGAATCATAAGGACATCCTATATAATAAAAGCCTAATATGCTAAGTGTCTGGTCGTCCGTTCAACCAACCAAAGTGTAATATGCTAATGATATGCTAAGGCCAGTCAACTGCTTGCTATGACGTGCACTGACCATTAAGGGGCAGATGCTCCAACTAGTAAGTTAGCTTGCTGGTGGGGTTTGGCCAATTGGGACTAAGTGAGAAGGGCCAGACACATCCTGGATCCCTCTCACAGTCCCTCCCTGGCTGGCCAACTTCCCATGTCCCTCCTTGGCCCCGATCATGCACCCATTGGGTCCTTTGGCCTGGCCTGTGTCCTCTTATAATTCAGGACCCCTCTGGGGACCTCCGAGAGCTGGTTTCAGCCCGATCCCACAGGCCAGGCCTGGGGGCCCCACTGGTGCATGAATTCATGCACTGGACCTCTAGTATATTTATACTGGACAAGTGCCTGAAGGGAGTGGGTGGCAAAGCTAGTTTAACAGATCACAGGTGTCATCAAGGACCAAGGCTCTTCCTGTTCTATCATTCTGCTGCCCTCAGTGTGTCCTCGTGGTGACTAGATAGCTGCTGCAGTTCCAGCATCACACCCTCCCCAAAAGCTCCCCAAATAGAAATAAAGGGGTCACTGTGTGTGCAGTGAGAGAACAGGAAGCCTTTCTTCTCGCATTTGTCTCTCATCATGGAGGAAAACAGTTCCCCACAAACCCAGCAGACTCCCCCTCTCTCATTGGCCATTGGGGTCACATGTCTTCTCCTGTGCCAAAGGGGTGTAGATGGTCATAACTGATCTGTACCAATTATGACTTATCTCGAGCTGAGCACATTGACTCCTGGAGGAGACTGGAGTTCTTCCAGCAAGGAAGGAGGAATGGTGTGGGGTACATGACAGACAGTGCCTGCCGTGCCCATCCCAATCCCACTGCACCCCTTTTGTAGCACAAAGGAAACAAAGACCTTCAGGCTCCCTCAACCACCCACCCGCCCTCCCACCCAATCTATGTCCCCTCCAAGGCTACCACTCCACTGAACTCACCATTGTTCTTCCCAAATCAGCCACTCTGCCTGGCTTTCCTCTCCCAGCCAATGGCAACACCATCCGCTGGTCCAAGGCAGAAAGGTGGGGTGGCTTCCTGAACTCTCCCCCTCACCTACTCTCCACGTACTTTTTAAAATCAGCTTCTTCATAGCTCTCCAAAATGTCCCCTCCTTTCCATCCTCACTGGGCCTGCTTTGGCTCAGCCCTGGATCATGCCACAGCCTCTTCCCCTTATCCCTGCCTCCAGTTCCATCCTCTTTCAGATCAGGGCTGGGAGCAGAGTGAGGGGAGCGAGGCTCCTCAGGGCTGAACATCAGATGGTGCTCAGCCACAGGATCATGTTACAGCTCTGCTCCTCGCCATCTGCAACCAGGCTGATGCTTCTAAGTCACAAATCTGATCAGCGTGCCATTGGAGCTCAGAACTGCCCAAGAACTCCTCTCTGCCTTGGTAAGAAACCAAACTTTTTAGAATAACCTAGAGACTCCACCTGTCTTCCAGTTCCTCTCCTGTTTCCTCCCTTTCCATGCTTCAGTCATTCTAGTCTTCCTCACGCTGTCATCTTTGCCTCCTGGGTCCTGGGCCCAAAACACTCTTCACCCATCTTCTATGCTCCCCTAACTCATTTTTTTCTATTATGAAATGTGTAGGACCTACTAAGCACTATAAGTAATCATGTAATTAATACCCTTGTACTGCCACCATCACTTCAGACATAAAATAATACCAAACAGTAGAAGGCCCGGCACCTGTCCCCAGTCACATCCATCTTCCCAACCATTGGGATCATCATCATCCTGCTTTTGATGTTTATTATTTACACAGCATGGGTTGGGATAGTTAAGCAATATATTGTCTTGTTCTGAATATTTTGAATGTTTTTAAATGTCAGGGTAGCTCAATTGGTTAGAGCATCATCCTGATATCCCAAGGTTGTGGGTTCAATCCCTGGTCAGGCACATGTAAGAATCAACCAATGAATGCATAAATAAATAGAACAACAAATTAATGTTTCCCTCCCTTTCTCTCTTCCTCTCTCTCTCTCTCTCTCTCTCTCTCTCTAATTAATCTTCAATTGAGGGTATTTTTTTCACTGATTTTGGGGAGAGTGGAAGAAAGGGAAAGAGAGAGAGAAACATTGACATGAGAAAGACACATTGGTTGGTTGTCTCCTGGGTGTGCCCTGACCAGGGGCCGGGCCAGGGAGGAGCCTGCAACCATGGTATGTGCCCTTGACCGGAATCAAACCCGGGATCCTTTGGTCTACAGGCCGACCCTCTATCCACTGAGCCAAACTGCCTAGAGCAGGGGTTGGCAACCTTTAAGACATAATGAGCCACTTGGACCTGTTTTCGAAGGAAAAAAAAAACCTGGGAGCCGCAAAACCATTGCGACTTTTAAAACAAATATAACACTGCATATATTGTTTCTTACCTTAATGCTATATACCGGATCGTGCAGAAAAAGGATTTTTTCACTTAACAAAAAGAGCCGCATGCGGCTCCGGAGCCGCAGGTTGCCGACACCTGGCCTAGAGTGTTCCTTCCTATCTCTAAAAATGAATCAATAAATTTTTAAATAAAATAAACTTTATGGAACTAGTTCATATGGTTTACATTCCTCTGCAATGTGTTTCTTCATACAACATTATGTTTGAGAGATTTATTCATATTGATGTTTGTAGCTTTAGATCAGAAGTCAGAAAACTTTTCTGGAAGAGACAGATAATAAATATTTTAAATTTTTTGGGCACAAGAGTCTGTTGCAACTACTCAACTCTGCCATTATGGTGTGAAAGCAGCCATAGATAATATGTAAATGAGTCAACGTGACCGTGTTCCAATACAACTTTAATTACAAAAACAGGCAGCAAGCTGGAGAACATATCCCTGCCCCATTAACTTTGGGTTTGGCCTAATAGAATTTAACCCACAGAATGCTAGAGAATATGATGCACGCAAACAGAGGTTGTTGTTTTTTAAATATATTTTTATTGATTTCAGAGAGGAAGGGAGAGGGACGGAGAGATAGAAACATCAATGACTAGAGAGAATCATTGATTGGCTGTCTTCTGCACTCCCCTACTGGGAATTGAGCCCACAACCCAGGCATGTGCCCTTGACCGTAATCAAACCTGGGACCCTTCAGTCTGCAGGGCAACGCTCTATCCACTGAGCCAAACCAGCTAGGGTGCAAACAGAGGTTTTAAACATATTTGTATAACTTGGCCTGTTGCAGTCCTGCCATTTGCCCTGAGAAGAGCATGCCTCCAGCAAGCTGTTGTCTCTTTGACCTAAGTCCCTAAATGAAAGATAGAGTGAACCTGAGCAGAATCATCCTAGATCTCCTGAAATCCTGTGAGCAAGAAGGATTTAAATCCTGTAAATGTTATTATATGCCACTGAGATTTTTTTAAAGGATTGTTTGGTACACAGCATTAGTGCCATAGTACCTAATACAATGGGCATTTAAGTTGTTTCCAATCTTTGACTTTGCAACAAAGCACATGCTTGTAATACGTCAGCTGGCGCACCAATGCATCTTCAACACTTCTAGTTAATGCTGATTTGTTTTCCAAAGCTTTTTGTACCAATCTGCACTCTCCCAGCAGTGTCTCAGAGTTTCCATGGCTCCATATCCTTGTCAACACTTGGTTTTGTCAGATGTCTGTTGATCTGATGGGTGTGAAATCGCAGGGCTGTCTAACTCTTGTTCATTTTTCCTTTTCTCAGAACTTCCTTTCCTAATTCCCCAGTCTGTACTAGATTCACATTCTCAACGCATCCATAGTTCCTTATGCTTGCCTCTCTCACAGTGCTGGTAACATGGCATTGTATTTATCACTTAGTCTATCACCAAACACAGAGCCTCTGTACTCCAGCCGCAGTGCAGAGCTCAGCACATAGCAGGCGCTTAGTAAATAATTGTTGTATAAAGGTTTGATGAGAAACCTTAATCAAACTGGTCAGCTCCTGCCCTAGGGGAATGTACAAGCTGAGACCACTAACGCAGGTCCAAGACACACACGAAGGTGGGTGAAAGGTCAGAGGCGGATTGCTTTTCATGTGGGCACCTGATTTGAGCTTGAATGCTACTTGTTTTTGTGCTAAGATGAGATCACACCCAGGTGGGTCTCAGGAGACTAGCAGTAGCTGGAGAAGGGAGCAAAGACTAAGCCCTGAAGGTCTGCGAATGTTTTGCGGGCAAATGCAATATAAAGAAGCAGGAAACAGCGGTTGACTAGCATATGCTGCACACTGTTCTAAATCATTTGCACATACTTAGAGCCTTCCAAAACCTGTGGGGTCAATATCAGAGGAAACGAAGAAAAGCAACTTGCCCAAGGCACACTGCCGGTGAGTGCAAGGCCTGGACTGGTTTGAACTCAGGCAGTTTGGCTCGGCTGCTGTTCTGAAAACCACACCTCAAGGAACTTGGCACCTCCCAGAGGTTTCTTCTCAGAAGCGCTGAGAACCCCTTTGTATGGCCTGGTTTGGTTTGGTGGACCCAAGGTCACAGCCCAGGGTCAGAGATCTGAGAGATCCTTGAGAAGGGCATCTCTGCTGCCAGTCAGCATGATAGGAAGAAAACAGATCTGGAGCCAGGAGACTTTGGTTTTAATCCAAGCTCAGCCACAGACTTAGTTCAGGTTATTTTTGTTGCAAAAAACCATACACACATTAATAACTTCAAATTTGCTCACATGAAGAGAAAAGGTGTATAGGTGATGCTGGTGGGACACCCAAAGATTGAGCCAAGAATTGGACCATGGATAGGACTTGCAGCATTCTGTGACTTTTTCTCGGGACTAAGACCAGCATCTCATTCCAGGTTCAGATTCCTGGGAGATGAAATCTGATTGGCTGGCGTCAGACCGCTGTTTTCCTCCAGCGGTCAGCAAACTCATTAGTCAACAGAGCCAGATATTAACAGTACAACGATTGAAATTTCTTTTGAGAGCCAAATTTTTTAAACTTAAACTTTTTCTAATGCCACTTCTTCAAAATAGACTCACCCAGGCCGTGGTATTTTGTGGAAGAGCCACACTCAAGGGGCCAAAGAGCCGCATGTGATGAGAAAGGTGAGAGCACATGGCCTCAGGAAAGGAGGGCCATTGTGAGTGAGGCAGTATCCCTAGGAGGTGTCTGACAGCATTACTAATTCACTGCAGACCTCAGAGAAGCCATCTTCCTTCCCGGGCCTCATGTTCTCCTTTGTGAAATGAGAGATTTGACCTGTGTCTTGTTCACCATTATGTCTACAATGCCTGGCATGTTAGATGCTTAACAAATGCTTGTTGAATTAATGAATGGACTAGAGCTATCTCTATGTGGGTACTGGGAGCTGACAGAGATGGAGGGAGGGTACACAGACACTGGCTGGAGGTGCCCCAGGAAGCCAATTTAAGCAGTCTTTTCTCTGGGCATCCTTCTAGTGCCAATCCTCTCTCCTCACCACGCATGCTTCTGGATGTGCTTCTCTAATGGACTCTGTCCCGAGAGAGACAGCGACCTTTGCAAGCTGTTTGCTGGTTTCCTGATAATAGCCAGCACAGTGCCCTATGTAAACATGGTCCAAAGGAGAGGACCCTGGATTGGAAGCCAATGTCTAGAACCCAGACTCTTTCACTTACTATGTGAACTGGGGCTGGGGTCGGGGAGGGGGTCCCTTAACCTCTCCTGAACACCAGAGTCTTCACTGGCCAAACAGCATATGTGTTCTCTGCCTTTCATAGCAGTGCTTGAGGAATACTGGTTGTTAAATAAATTAAACTATGGTTATGGTAGGCTAACTAAGATTTTTTTATCTTGTATAATCCACTCAAGAATTTTTTAGGTACCTACTATTATTAACCCCATTTTACAGGTGGAGAAACTGAGACTTGGAGGTTAAAAACTGGCCCAAGATCACACAGTTGATGAGCAACAGAGTCAGATGCCACATTCTAAACCACTGGCTCCACTGCCTTTGTTTATGGCCCAGCTATAAAGTGATGCATGAAGATGGGGTGGCAGTTATTGTTACTGCTTCACAGGACATAGCCTCCCTTGGATGAGCTAAACATTGAGGGTGGAGATCCATGGTCTTATGAGACCCAAACTTAGAGAAGCAGAATTTGGGGGTTTAGTCCTTCTTGGGGGGGGGGGGGGAGAGAATCCGTCTAAAAACCACATGAATTAAGAAATCTTTGGGCTCTCAGTGGAAGAAACCCAGCTCACTCTAGCTTACTCAAAACAGGGGATTTATTGGCCTTCCTCCTGGGAGGGGCAAGAGTTAAGCACCTGCAACCTGAGCTCCAAACGTTAGTAGGGCACCCCCTCTCATCTCTCAGCTGCTGCCCAGGTGCGCTGCCTGCCTCTCTCACTTCCCATGGGAGTTCCTCCTCAGGGAAGGGAGCACGACTGTCGGCTGCTCCAGTATCACATCCCAACGGCTCTGCGACCAGAGCTCAGGCGGGTTCGTTTCCCAGCGAGAGATGAAAAATCTGTGAGGAACTCCTATTGGCCCAGCTCAAGCCCTGGCCTCTGAAACAATCCAAGTGTGGTTCTGTGATTGGCTGCCCAGCTTGGATCACATGCCACCCACCCATGTGACCAATGAGAGTGGTTAGAAAAGACGATGGCAGGCAGAGATGGCAACACAGATATGGATTCTGGAGGAATCTCTGAAGCCAGTGGTCACCCCAATTTGTGTCCTCTCTAACTGGTGACCCCAACCTTGGCTTCCTCCTTATCAGTCTACATCTACTAATGAGACATCTAATGGGCTGGTAGTTTCATACTCCTGTCTCCTTTTTCAGAGGTAGTCTTCTACATAGATGGAGGGTTGGGTCTTCTGTAAACCACTTCATGCTTGGAGGTTCCTCAGCTTCCTCGTCTGTAAAATGGGGGTGATTGGGTCTGCCTGACTCCCCTTGCTGAGCTGTGTGAGGACCCACAGCGCTAATGGATACAAAAATTGCTCTGGAAAGAACAAAGTGCCATATTTACTAAACACAGGATGTACTTATTGATTTATTATGCTCCTGTGTGTTCCAAAAAAAGGATTTGAGGTAGTTCACCAAGATGCACACAATAAAGTGGGATAAAAATAAAGTGATATAGCAAAGGGGAAACAAGGGTAGAAAAACAAAATAAAGCCAGGGAAAATGCTAGCACATGGGAACCCACGCCCCAAATCCCAAAAGTTCAGATCTGAGCTTCCTCGAGAACAAAAAAGTGGGAGGCATGCTCAGTTATAAAAGGCACTGAAGCCATAAGGTAAAAACGTACCAGCATAGCTTGTCTAGTTTAATCAATGTTTAATGAAACTAATGTTTAATAAAAATCTCTTCTCCTCAAAGAAGACAGTATGGATATCGAGATATTATGAATATTTCTATTCAACAACATTTAGAATCCTGTCCTTTTGTTTTCATGATGTCATCTCACATATTCCTTCAGGGTCTCACGTGGTTTCATCAGCTATTTGTGATTTGATTTAATTTAGCTAAAGACTGGATACCAATTAAATAACAAGCAAAAAACATCCATGCCATCTCTTCTGCTTTCTTTTCTTTTTATGGTGAAATGAGTTGGAGTTCAAGGAGTGGTACATGAGTTCCCCGGACAAAAAGTTTGAGCATCTTGGCTATGCTGAAACATAAAAACCACCAAGACATAAAACTGATCCAAGCAGGCCATAAAGACACTGCCTTTGCCTCAGAACTTGGACTACAATCTGCTGCCCTGGAACAAAACCCAGACATAAATCAGCCTCCACTGTGTGTTAGCCACCTATGAAACTCTTCATTTCCTGCCCGAAATGTTTCTGACAGAATGATCCCACTCTCCTGCACTCCTGCTCTGAAAAGGTGCCCTCGGGTGGCAGTGGGGGCTCAGGTCTGGACCCCACAGGTAAGGCAGGCCCAGGATGGGATAAGGGATGGAATAACTGACCCAAGGGTCTTCACAGCGGATAAGCCAGGGCTGTGGCTGACCTGCACAGCGCTTTAGTTGAAAAGGGCAACTCCTGTAGGCTTGGGAAACCCTTTCGGTTCCCACCTGGGGTGCTCTCTCCCCCATCTGCACCTGATCCAACCTCAATTATCCTTCAGGCCTCAACAAAACCCACAGCATCTCTTTTCCTGAGCTCCTAACTCATCCACAGTAAGTACAGACAGCTGGCATTTAATTACATGATGTCTGGTATTCACTATTTCACGTTGTCAGTCTGTCTCCCTAACTAGATTAAAGACATCTAGAGAGTGAGGATTGTTCTTATTTTATATGTTTACCTTACAGCCAACAAGGGTGCTTTATGTCTGGGCACTTTACAAATAACAAAGTCATCAAAAACAGAATTTGAGGGTGTCTAAGCCGACTAGTTCTGTCCCCATGCATCCATTTCACAGACCAGGAAACGGGGAGCCAAAGAGGAGACTTGACCTGCCCAAGGTCATACAGTGAGGACCTGGCCCACCCACAATCAAACCCAGTTCTGTCTGCCAATGTAGTGCTTGTGCTATTTCCCATAAACACTTCACCCTAAAACTCCTAAATAGAAAAGCTCAGAACCACAGCTCACTAAAGAACAAAGACAGACAGACAAACAGACAGCTGATCCACAGCAATCCATCTGTGCATGGGCAGAATTTCCAGCACAAAGCCAGGCCGAGCTACAGCAGGCTCAGCAAACAGTACCCATGGAAGTCAAAGCCGGTCACCGCATGTACTGGAATGAACGGGCCTCTGCAGTTTCCCGGGGCTCTTTCAGCTCCCCCAGCTCCGCAGGAGCCAGCGCTGTCAGCAATGTCCGGGCACAGGAAACCCATGATTGATGGCCTCAGCAGGAAGGACCAGTAGAGGTGGAAAGAGCGCCTCCTCTGGAGAAAGACACTCCTGCATGTTGGGGGCTGCCTTTTGCAGTGAACTAAATGCCCTTGAGAGCAGAAAACAACCTAAATATTTGTCCCTAATTCCTAGCAACATATACTGTACAGTTGTGTCAAAGCTGATAGAAACCAATATCAAAACAATAATCAAAATTAGAATGACCACAATTGTTAAGCGAAACCCTATAATGAAAAACTGGCAGCGGGCACATCCGTCCTGCTGAATCTGTCCTGGTCACTCACAAGCCACAGCACTGGCCATTTAGTGATTCTCACAACAGCCTACAAGCCTGGCTAGTTCTACAGACCTGGAAACTGAGGCTCAGCCAACTTAAGTACCTGGACCCCAACCCACCACTGCTCAGTGGTAGAGCTGGGATAGAAATCCATGTCAGCCTCATTCCCCCCCCCCCCCTTCCCCTTTCACACAACCCACTTGGGCTCTCATTCCAGTCCCATTTCAAGTGTTGGTCCTGTTATGAGAACCAGGGAACAAGTTTGATTTGGAAAATCCGAGCCTCTTGAGGGAGAAGGATGACAGCTCAGCCATTATTTCACGGGGAACGGGGGAGAAAGACAAAGCACTGACAGGAAGCTCACCACGGCGCGTGGCTTTCTTGTGGTGCCAAGCACAGGCAGAAGGAACCACTTCTAAAAGAACACAGTGTTTTCCCTCTTCTCGCCTCCCCTGGGCCCGTGCCTGTGATAATTGGGAAGCACAGAGTCTGGTTTTTCTGGGATTGGATGCTGTGAAGAGTGTTCTGACAATAAATGCCGTTGATTGACAATTGATAGACAACGATCTTGAGGAAGTTTCTCCTGTGCTGGGTGTTATGCTAAGATCTGCACTAAACAACTGCTCAGCAGCCTGCTGACTGTTCAGAGAGCATTTGCTACGATTTTCCTCTGTGGGCCTCAGGCAGGCGGCCAGCCGAGATGAGATCTCAGGTCCCCTCCAGCTCCATCATTCAACAACTCTATCAAGATGAGAACACAAATCTGGACACATTCACACACCGAAACCACAGGCACACACTCGCACCCCCACCCCCACGAAAGATAACTGCTCAGAAAATAAGGAGCTTCGATTCTGGACTCATATTCTTTGACCCAATAATTCCACTTCTACACTTTTATCTTAAAATTTTCAGAAAGACAGAGCTATGTATGCAAAGATGTTTCCTTTGCTTTATTTGAAGGTGATATCTAACACAAGGTTGGCTATATTCACTTGGTGGCAGTTGCCACCATCACAGATAGTGATTTTGAGGGCATAGGAAATTGTCTATGATAGTGTTTTACAAATTGCAGCTCCATATCCATTAATGGGTCACAAAATAAACTTAATAGGTTTCCTGCCACCAACTTTTTATTTTTTTAAATATATTTTATTGATTTTTTACAGAGAGGAAGAAAGAGGGATAGAGAGTTAGAAACATTGATGAGAGAGAATCATCCATCAGCTGCCTCTTGCACACTTCCTACTGGGGATGTGCCCCCAACCAAGGTACATGCCCTTGACAGGAATCGAACCTGGAATCTTTCAGTCCACAGACCGAAGCTCTATCCACTGAGCCAAACCAGTTTCAGCTGCCACCAACTTTTTAAAAACATACATAAAATAGGCCAGAATAGAACATATGAGAGGACATCGCAGGTGGCAGAGATGTTTGTGTATGGGGAAATGTTGGTTGCAGTTACATGGGTAGCTGGGCCATGGGACAGAAGAGCATTTCGTACCATGGGTCAAAACATTTCAGAGTGCCTGGTCCAAGTGTCTGTGCAAGAGGGTGATAACAGCATAAAACACTGACTGGCAGGAAGCCTGGAGGCATGCACAGAACCTTGGTGTTAGAGGTAGGATAGAGGATGCTGCTCAGGTCTTCCGTGAGGTTTGTGGGTAAAATAACACGAAACAACAAGGAGGAATAACAACAGAAGGTCGTTCTCAGATTCCAAAAGGCCACGGAACTCAAGACAGGGCTTCCTGGAGCAGCGGTGCTTCAGGATGCGCTTTGAAGGTTGGACAGGATTTAAACGGGAGGGTGGGGGGTGCAGGGTGGCCTCCAAGTGTGCAGGGTGGGCTCCTAAAGGTATGGAGGGCATGAAGAAGAGTGGAAAAGGTCTCCCTCCCGCTGCTCTAATGGGGCTTTGAATTAGCAAGGCAGGGGGCAGCTCCGCCATAGTGGTCCCAGGGCCACCTGGCCTCTACCCGGCCCCAGGCTAAGGCCTAACCAGAGGCTGCCCCTCACAAACATGGCGGCGCCCTGCCGGCCGCGCCCCGCAACAAGATGGCGATCTCCAGTAGCCCCACCTCCCGCCGCCCTAGTGGCCAATGAGGGGGAAGCACGAGTGTGTGCGCATGCGTGGTGCTGCCAATGGGCGTGTCCAATGCTGACTGGGGGATCCGGGCGAGTAACATGACTAAAAAGAAGCGGGAGAACGTGGGCGTCGCTCAGGAGGTGAGGGGGGAATGGGAGTGGGCCACGTCGTTGGGGGTCCTCTCCCCGCCGCAGGGAAGTGGGTGCGCCCGGCCGCGGGTGGAGGAGGCGTTAAGGGTGAGGGGGACGCGAGTTTGGGAGAGATGCAGAGTCCTGCGAGGGCCCCTGGGGGTAGCTGGAGTTGAGGGGTGAAGGAACCGAATGTTGGGGGCCCGAAGGGGGTGGCGGAGATGGGAGCCGGGGGAGGGGCACTCCAGAGGGAAGAGGCGTGAAGAACAGGGGCCCGAAAGAGGGCGGGACAAGGAGGTGAGGTCCTGAAGGGGTGGTATTTGGGGGTGAAGGGTGGGGGTGGGGGGAGGGGGGAGACACAGGGGTAGAGACCTGAGGTGAGGGACCCCTGACGGTGAGGGAGCCCGTACTGTGTCGTGTATACGTAGTGGCTTCACTCGACTGAGATGGGACAGGTTTCCTTGGGGGCTGGAGCTTGTGACTGGAACATGGCTCTGGGGACCGGCGGGAATTCGCGGAGCAGGTGGAGTGGGGATGGTCCCCAATTGCTTAAAACGAATTCGCTGCGCCCGGGCGGGTCCTCAGTGGCCTGGGGTGTCCTCCTACCACAGGAGGCGGTGGGTCTCTCTCCTGCTCTCTCTCTCTCAAATCAATTTTTAAATCCTCAGGTGAGGATTTAAGACATAAAAATAATTTGTTGCATGTGAGGGGGAAAGGAAATGGATGTGTGTGGATATAGCGACAGCTATATGCTAGTACTTCGTTTGCATTCTCAGTTCGTCCTCAGGACCAGCCTGCTCAACTTTTACAGATGAGGAAACTGAGGTTTCAAGTGGAGCCTAGGTTGAAGAATTGGAGGAGCTGAGAATCAAGGTGATTTGTCTTCTAGTGCATCTTGTTTCTGATGTTACAGCTCCCTTAGGTCACCCCCCAGAGGCTACAGTCCCCTTAGGTCACCCCCCAGAGGCTACAGTCCCCTTAGGTCACCCCCCAGAGGCTACAGCTCCCTTAGGTCAGTGGTTGGCAAACTCATTAGTCAACAGAGCCAAATATCAACAGTACAACTATTGAAATTTCTTGTGGCTTGAGAGCCACAGTTTGCCGACCACTGCTTTAGGTCATCTGCCAGAGGATCCATTCTTGGCCAGGCACCTTGGGAGGCAACCAATCAATGTTCCTGTCTCACAGTGGATTCTCTCTCTCTAAATAAAGAAAGAAAGAAAACATGTTCTCTGGTTAGGATTTAAAAAGACAGAGATAGGGTAATAGTCTTCTTGAGCTTACTATCAGTTCAGCGCTTCTCAAATTTAAGGCTGCATTAAGAATCATTTGTAGCTGAAGCCAGTTTGGCTCAGTGGTAGAGCGTCGGTCTGCGGACTGAAAGGTCCCAGGTTCGATTCCGGTCAAGGGCATGTGCATTGGTTGCGGGCACATCCCCCGTCGGGGGGGTGCAAGAGGCAGCTGGTCGATGTTTCTCTCTCATCAAGGTTTCTGGCTCTCTATCCCTCTCCCTTCCTCTCTGTAAAAAAAATCAATAAAATATATTTTTTTAGAAATCATTTGTAGAGCTTTTTACAATGGAGGGTTGAATTCTCCCCTGCCTGGAGTAATTCAGTAGGATGTGTGTGTGTGTGTGTGTGTGTGTGTGTGTGTGTGTGTGTGTGTGTTTTGGGGGATTGGGGAGTGGTATTTTTAACAAACAATTTGGGGTTTTCTATTGATTTGAGAGAGAGAGAAAAACATTGATTTATTGTTCCACTTATTTATACAATCATTGGTTAATTGTTGTATGTGTCCTGACCGGGGGAACCTACAACCTTAGAATATAGAGACAATGCTCTAAATGAGCTACCCGGGCCAGGGCCAAATCATATGCTTTGAACAAGCTACACACACGATGCTGAAGCAGGAGGTTTTAGTACCACCCCTTGAGAAATATCAGCCTATTTGGTAGAGGGAAAAAAAGAGGTTGATGGAAATAGCAATCTCCTTCTGAAAGAATAATAGATGGTCAAATGAGAAGGCACTGTGCAGTGGGAAGAGCATAGACTTTATAGTCTGTATTAGGACATGGTAAGCTGCTATAACAAACCCCAAAAGTCAGTGGTTTTGAGAACAAGAAAAAAAAAATTTCTAACTTGCTAGAGCAGGGATGTGCAGACATTGATTCTAAGGTTCAGGTAGTAAATATTTTATAGTCTCTGTTGCAACTACAGTTGTTCCTCATTATTCATGGAGTCTGTATTTGTGAATTTGCCTTCTTAAAATATATGTGTAACCCCCAAATCATTACGTGGAGTGCTTTTGCAGTAAGTCACAAACTCAAAGCAAGTTGAACACTAGCTGGTGGTGTTCAGTAGTTACTCAAAGGGTCACGGGTTCAATTCCTGGTCAAGGGCATATACCTGGGTTGCAGGTTCGACCCCTAGCCCCAGTCAGTGCAGGTTCTGAAGGCAACCAACCAATCAATGTGTCTCTCACATGGATGTTTCTCTCCCTTCCTCTCCTCCACTCTAAAAAGCAGTGGAAAAAGTATCCTCAGGTGAGGATTAACAACAACAAAAAATTTAAAAAAAAAATTGTAGTCTTTGGAGGCCTACAGATCCCACTAAGTTTGAACAAGGTAATGTTCTGCTTTCTAATTTTAGTTCTTTTTTTTTTTCGTTTTTTAGAATATATTTTTATTGATTTCAGAGAGGAAGGGAGAGAGATAGAAACATCAGTGATGAGAGAGATCCCATCAAGCCCACAACCCAGGCATGTGCCCTGATGGGATCAAACCATGACCTCCTGGTTCATAGATCGATGCTTAAACATTAAGCCACACCAACCAGGCCTTATTTCAGTTCTTATATAGTAAAAAGTGTCCTTTTTGTGGTCTATTTAGTGCCACATTTTTTTTATAATTTTGTGCTGCTTGCTGGTGATTTTGCTGTTTAAAATGCCGTCATGTATAGTGCTGTCTAGTTTTCCAAAGTGCAAGAAGGCTTCATGTGCTTTACAGATAACGTGTATGTGTTGTTTTGTTCAGGTCTGAGTTATAGTGTTGTTGGCTGTGAGTTCAATGTTAATGAATCAAGAATATATATGACAGTAGGCCTTTTTAAACAGAAATACACACAAAACAAGGTTTTTTATTGATCAGTTGATAATAATGTTGTGACCGGAAGCTCACAGGAACCTAACCTGGTTCAGTATTTACTCATTCATTTTTGGTGGCAGCTTTATAGAATATAACTACCACAAATAACATCGGTCAACTGTACTCAGATAGGCTGTCTTAGCACAAAAGCAGCCATAGACAGTATGTAAATTAATGGGTATGGCTATGTTCCAATAAAACTTTATTTACAAAACAGGCCCACAGGCTATAGTTTGCCAACCCCTCGTCTAAAATACTAGGACAGTAGTGGTTCTGCTGTATTCCTTCCATGCTCTGTCTTCCCCTAGGTCCTTGTTGTAACCTCATGAACAAAACCAGGCCACACCCACTGGCTGGGAAAGAGAGAATGGAGGAGCACACTGCTGTCTTAAAGAGTCCTGGGCCTAAAGTGCCCACTTTCCAAAGGCCAACATGCAAGCTAAGAATCGAGGCAGGGCAGGCTGGGAAATACATTCATCAGCTAGGAGGCCACATGCCCAACTACAGCTTGATTGCATTGGAGGAAGGAGCCAGTGTGTTTTAGTGCAGCGGTCGCCAACCTTTCGGACCTCACGGACTACCTGTTGGCAACCACTGTTTTAGTGAACATCCCACAGTCTACACAGATTGCAACTTTCCTACAGTGTGGTTTTGAGGATTAAATGAGAAAATCTATTTAAAGTGCCTAACAGATGCCCGGCGGTGTTATTATCAATAAGCAATGTTCTGTATTAGCAGCCTTTGTGGTTCTTGTGCATGTTTTTTATCATGGCTAAGTCAGCCTCCTTGTTTGGACTTCAGTTTTCTCATCGGTAACTTCATCAGGGGTCACAGACTCACTATGGTCAAATACAGATGACAGATGTCTTTTGTTTGGCTGGCATGGTTTTAAAAATGCTTTGAATTTGTGGGGGGAGGGGTTCTAATACCACCTTATACCAGCCACATTTGCCAATTTTTTTTTACCTGTCAATACCAATATAGATATTTACATTTGCCATCTTGATCTCTCAGGTTACTTTTTGCTTGGATATTCTAACATTTGAGATCTGTAATTGTGCACCTTAGGAAAGCTTGGCATCTGACTGTCTCCTCACCTTGTTCGCCCATCGCCCCCAGCGGGTCTGAGTATTGAATGTGCACTGATGCTCAGTAGCAGTAGATATTGTCCTCATTAAAAGTTGTGTGCTTAGAGCCAATGAAGTGGTGATTTAATCAGAAATGTTTGTTAATCTGACGAGGGCAATAAAACCCCACAAGTGAGTGATCTCAGCACCTGCAAACAGTCTCCACTTGTAATGAAGCAATTACTGAGCAGGCAGCACTCACCCCGAGGCTGGCTCGGGCCAACTGTACGGGCAGTCACCTCCCAGGACAGCCCAGGCACCTCCTCGCCTCCCCCACTCATGGCTACTCATGAGACCTTTTTATCCAACTCGTTTGCCACCTTGTGAGATTTCGGACTTGGGAAAAACTGGCCATGAGTTTTAACTTCTGAGAGTTCATTATGAATAGCAAGGAAGAATTACAGTTCAGATGAAAAGTCACCATTCTCTGGTACTGATTTTAATGCTGTGTGGGAGGAGGGGGGGTTGTATTTCAATCAAAACTGATAGGCGGGTTCTTGCTGAGGGAAGGGTTGCATTTCGGTATAAAGTGATGGGATTTTGGCTGGTGTAAAACCTGTTTGTTTTTAAATCTCTGATAGTAATGAGCTGTTACTTGGTCCCTGTGCTTTTCTTTCAAAACTGGACCTTTCCGCTTAATGTCTTTAGATATTTCAGCGGCCAGTTGTCTTAACAGATGTGCAGTGTCTTAGTTGACTTCTTAAAGGAAATAGTTGGTTGGATCTGTCCCCTAGCACAGCGTTTTTCAACCGCTGTTCCGCGGCACACTAGTGTGCCGCGAGATGTTGCCTGGTGTGCCGTAGGTGCAGACAAGACAAGAATTTTATAATTTTTCACTATTTTGTTTACTTAATATTTCATAATAAAGTAATTATAAAATACTTTCTTTGTGTTTATTTGATTCCTATTCAAGAGAATTACTTTATATATAGTCAATATAGGCACAGAGTTAAATTTTTTAACATTTTCTAATGGTGGTGTGCCTCGTGATTTTTTTCATGAAACAAGTGTGCCTTTGCCCAAAAAAGGTTGAAAAACACTGCCCTAGCACAAAAACATATCAGTTTGTAAAGCTTTTGGCTACAGGTTACAGAAAACTGACCTCAAGTGACCAAACCAGAATAGGGGAATGTCTGGCCCGAGGGCCCTATAAGGCCATGAAATCATTTGGTCTGGCCCTGCCAAGGCATTAGGGGTGAGTGAATTAAATGATTGACCAAGTACAGCAGGCTAATTTTTAAGTTGACAATCTTGAATGGCCCGCAAATAATGTTATCCAATGGCCCTTGGCCTACACAAATAGGAGTAGGTTTCCCCCCTCCCCATACAGGAAATTTGGAGATTGGTGGCATTGGTTCTAGCGCAGCTATGTCAGGGCTGGTATTTCTGCTTTCTCTTGGCTGTTTCTTCGTAGTCACAAGATAGCTGCTCACATTCCAGTCATCATACCCAACTTCAAATAATGAAGAAGGAGAAAGGATCTACAGCACTCTTTGTGCCTTTTATAAGCAAAGCATAAGCCCTCCCCGGAGTCTCTTAGCAGACTGCTGGAACATCTTATAGGCCAGAACTGGGTCAGGACCACGCCTAGCTGCAGAGAGGCCAGTAAAGCATCTGTTGATCTTTTCTAACTTCTGTAATGGAGTCAGACAAAGAAGGGGGTGGTAATCGATGCTGTGTTGGCCAACTAATAGTATCTGCTGTAGGGAATAAAAGTTAATGGGGGTCGTTTAAAATTTACTGGAATCCTTATCAGAAAAAGAGGCCCCAGATCAGTGACAATTAAGTTGAGGTGGTAGGTTGAGAGGAGAAAATGGCCTAGACAGGCTAAGCGCCAGAGGAAAGGAGCCTTGACACTTACAATTATTTGTGTGCCAGTCCTGCTGTAAGCTCCCTGAGGGGAGGGAGGGGCAGAAGCCGGGCTCAGTTCTGGAGCTGGCTGTGCACAAGGCTGACGGAGCCTGCCAGTTTTCTGAGACAAGGGCTAGAAGCAATAAATATCTACCCAATTGGCTTGAGTGGCTGGAGGAGGCACTTGAACCCTTGACTCTGATACCTGAGTCCATTTGAGTGGTTTGCTAGTCAGAGGTTAGGAGGCCACAGTGGAGCAGGCAGTTGGGTACTGCCCAGCCAGGGGCTGAGAGAGGCTTGCAACATGTGGAGCCTGTTCAAGGGCCGCTGACCATTAAATGAGCCTCACCTGCTGCCAGGCGCAAGCGACAGGTCAGCAGTGGGCAGGTGATTCCTCTCGGCAGCCCGTGTCTGGCTCCGCTCCACTTGACGGGGGTCAGGAGACTAAAACCTCATTACCTACCACGGCTGGATGTCAGCATGTGTGGAGTGGCTGTTTGCCAGCATCTTAATTAATGAATTCATAAGGCGCAGGGTAGATGCCAGTTCTTGAAAAATGCTTTCAGCCTTTCAGCGATGAAGAAGCTTTTCCTAATTTATCAAAAAATATATTTGGGGAAAGAAGAGAAAACAAACTCCAAACAACATCCTGGCCAGGGACAGATGAGGGCTGCAGGCGTGTCTCTCCTCGCAGCTGCTCGGCACACGAAGGTCTCGGGGTATCTCAGGGCTGCGTGGGCTTCAGCAGGGCCCCTCGCGTCCCTGACCCAGGGCCAGGTGACTCTCCAGAGAAACAAGCCCCAGTGCGCTCTGCTTCTCCTGAAAATTGCTCATTGATTAAAAATTGGAAAGGTTGCCCGTGTTCATCGCTCCGCCCCGGAGAGGAGCTTCTCACAGGGCCTGGTTTGAGGAGCCTCGGGTGGAGGTTTTTCTGCCCCCACAGAGCCCTGGGAGCCTCCTCATAGAAAAACACCCCTGGAGTAGTGCCCCAGTAACCAGTCCTTTGGGGGTGGAAGCCACTCACCAGGAAAATCGAGGCCCATGACCCCCATGTGACTTGGCTGTGTGGCCTGACGGCCTCAGATGGAATACCCCAGTGCTCTTGCCAGAGACCATCTGGGCAGGCGGTGCGGCTCCTTTGCCGCTATGATGATCTCTGAACGTGGTGGATCTCCAGAAACCCAGCTCCCAGGCTGCGGGGGCTGGAGCTGGGACAGCTGACCCCACTCTCAGCTATGAATTAACACGTGAAAGGAAAGACTTTGATGCCTATCGGGGAAGAAGGGCACATCAGGCCCACTAGCCCACCTTTTCCTTCTCCAAACTGGGTCTGGTTGGTTTGTTTGTTCGTTTGTTTCAAATATATTTTATTGATTTTAAGGGAGGGGGATAGAGAGTCAGAAACATCAATGAGAAACATCGATCAGCTGCCTCCTACACACCCCCTATTGGGGATGTGCCTGCAACCAAGGTACACAACACACCCTTGACTGGAATCGAAGTTGGGACCCTTCAGTCCTCAGGCCAACACTCTATCCACTGAGCCAAACCGGCTAGGGCAATTTTTTTGTTTTTAAATTGAATTGGGTGGCATTGGCTAAAAAAAACCATATAGGTTTCAAGTGTACAACTCAGTGAAACATCATCTGCACAATGGAAAGGGAGCGGGAGAGGTGGAAGTGAGCAAGCTGGGTCTGTTTTTGTGTGTCTGGGAAGGTGCTTTGGCAGTTTACACAGTCTCGGGGAAGGTGCCTGGGGTGTTGCAGCCGGGAGTTGGAGGGTAATTGCCTTCATGAGGACAGATGCTCCGCTCCTGTCTCACTGTCTCCAAGCAAATGGATTTCAGGCAGGTTCTTCCCTCACAGAGCATATCTGTTACGTGGACAGAGACCGGCAAAGCCCTGGACACGTTTACTCAGAATAGAGAATCTGTTGGAGCCAGATCGCAAGCTTAGACAGACTTGGACCGGGACGTAGAATGATTTCCACGAGCCCTTCTTTGTCATGAATGTTTTCATGAGGGGTTTTAAAGAAGGAGCATGCGCTCTGGAGCAGAAAAACTCAGATTCCCAACCCCGCTTCTACCACTTCCCAATCACATAACCTTGGGCTGGTTGCTTAAAATCTCTGTGCCGGGTATTTGCTTCTCTCTAAAATGGGGCTGTCCCTTCCTTGTAGAGTTGATGTTGACCTCGGGTAGCATATATGAAGCTGCCCACCAACTGTCTAGCCCAGGGTGTAAGGAGGGAGGTTGCACCAGGAGCGAAGAGTGCTCAGGGCTGGTGGCTTAGGGCTTTCCTGTAGGCTGGTGGCCAGCAGCCCAGAGTGGACTGCCTGGCTCTCCCATGGATGGCTGTGGGAGCCTGGCAGGTGACTTCATCTCCATGGCCTGAGTTTCCTCAGCTGCAGATGAGGATACTAACAATACTGCCCCTTTGGGTTGTTGTGAGCATCCCACAAGGGGACCAAGAGGAGCACCAAGTGTCTGGCCCCTGGCGCATGTGTAGTGGTGGCTGCTCCTGGGTTGCTATGGTTTAGTATGCAGGCCGTTGGCCTCCCTCCATGGGGCAGCTTTGACTCCTCTGTGCCATCCAGACACACAAAACTTGGTGATTTGAGTTGGGATCAGATACCCCAGCAGCATGCTCTTTAGTAGCCCAGCAAGGACCTGGCCAGGCAGGTGCAGGGTGTGCCCTGTAACCACTGCCTGGCTCCTGGGGTTAACTCATTCCCAGCCACTTTTCTCACTCACCGGTTGGAAGCTCCCGAGAGCAAGGCCAGTAAGACCGGAAATGACTTCCTGAACTAGAAAGCAGTGGCCAGTGCCAAGCCCTGAGGTGCCTCTTCCCTTCCCCAGAATAAAGGCTGGCCCTCGACAGAGGCAACTTAGGGAGCGGGCAGGGAACCCCTCCCAGACTGTCAAGATGATCAGGGGGCATCAGTTAGCCACCTTCAAGAGGGGAAGCTTCCATAATGGAGCACAGCCTATGGCTCGTTCTTGTCGACAGAATAAAAGCTACATGCGAGGCCCTGGCGGCAGCCAGGCCTGGAGCTGGCCCCATGGGGCCTGACCCTACCATGTGCTGGGCAGTTGTATGTAAGCTGGCACTCATGTTTCTTGCCCCCAAAGAGGTCTCATTGAGGACTTTAATTCCAGGAGGCTCCATACCACTGAAAAGATGCCTCACGGGGATTTGAGATGAATTTTACAGTTTCTCTTAACACAGTGGTTTTATGGCATATAGGACCCCAGGGAGACTTCCCTAAAGCTCTGAGAATAAGGTGTTTTCCCCCAGCCAGATGGCAGAGGGGATTTTGCTTAGCTGCTCGGGGTTACTGAGCTGTCATCGGAGCGCCATGGACCACACGGCACTCGGAGCTGCATCTGAAGGAGGGGCCTTGAAGGCCACCGGGACAGTCCCTGCCCCTGACGACTGAAAATGAACAGCCCTTTTTTTCCTTGGCATCTGCCAGCAGGAACAATGGCCACACTTGGCTGGGGTCACGGCCCATGGTGACCTTGACTGCTGGACTGACTTCAGATCTTGACATTCTTCTGCAGGAAACATCCCTGCGTCTGTGGAGGATACTTGGCCTCATACTTCTCACTGAGCCTGCTCCTCTGCTCACTCTCAGCCACCCGCCAGGCACCCAGTCCCCGGTCTGTGTTTGGACAGGAAGGCAGCGGTTCTGGGGCAGAGTTACTCATGGGCCTTTCCCATTGCAGTACAGACTCCCTGGCTCCTGGCTCCGGGCCTCCTCTAGGTCATCAGCTCTCTCCTAGAGCAATGCTCCTTCCCACTTCCTACCTTATAGACCCTTTTCCCCTCCTTTCTCCTTCTCCCTCATGGCTCTGCATCTTCCCTTCTAGGCCCAGGCCAGCAGTCCCCGGGGCAGGTTTTAGCCGCTGCTGGTCTCTGGTCAGATTACAGACTTACCCACCAGGACACCCTGCACACTCACCACTGACTGCTTGGTCCTTTAACTGCTGGCATATGAGTTTCCACAACACCTACCGGGCACAGTTTGCTAACTTGTAGGCAGCTCATACCACTGCCTTTTTACTTCCTTGGGTTCCTTTGCGGCCATGCTGCACCTGCTGTCATCTTAGTGACTTAAAGTGTTCATTATCCTGTATAAAAATGGGCACTTTGTCTTCTGAATATAAATGTAATGTATGGGCACTTCTTATGTCATTGTACATCGGGGGCATCTACTCTCCGCCCCCCCCCCCGACCCCCCCCACTGTCTGAAAGTTCCCTGTCTCAGTCCCCACCTTGGCTGTAACCACTTTGTCTGTGACAGTCACAGCCAGCATTGCTACCCAAGAAAATACAGCTCCAGGAAAACCCCAGCACTGGAGCCAGTCTTGGGCCCGCCACACTCCTGCTAATTATCCTGCTACCCAGCATGTTGGGCAAGAGTCCTGGGAGCCTCCATGGCCTCTAGACTGTGACTCTCCCACTAGTGTTGGCTGGGTCTCTTATGACGGGGCCTCTTTCTGCGTTAGTCCTGGGCTTTGAGTTCCTGCTCCCAGCTGGATACCTGACGCCATAGAGCCACGGTGTGGGTGAACCGAGGCTCACCTGCCATTGCATGTTTCCCCGGAGTGCCCAGGCCACGTCTGTCCTGCCCTTAGCCCCTGCTGTAGGTCTGTCATCCTGGGTTCCACCAGGCCCAGCCTCTCAACCTGGTGCTGGCTCCAGGGCTCCAGCCCAGCTTCTCCCTAGGCTGGTCACGAGGTTCCCAGTATGCAAGTCCTGAGCCAGCCGAATGGGCTGGCCTGTGGAGGCCTTGCTGCCCTGCAGGCTCCACCCCTGCTGAACTGCCCCCAGACTGAGGATGGCCATAGCCAGCCAGAGGGGTTCCTCTTCCCACTGCTCCCGCCCGTGGCCAGGGCACATTTGTCCATCAGTCTCACACACAGCTAGCTCCTCTTCTTACTCTGGCCACAAACTAACTTTTCCTTTTATCCCCCAAAGATCAGTGAAAACTTCTCTGATGATAATGGCAGCAAACACTTCCTGAACTATGTGCGTTGAGTACCGTTCAAGCACCTTACATGTATTGTCTCATACCCTTGGGAATCTGAACAGCTTTGTTCTACAAAGATAGGATTAAGGGATATGGCAAGGGAGCGACAAGCTGAGGCACCTGGGTACAGGCCCCACTCCCTGTGACCACACTTTTCAGGAGCCACCATTTCTGGTTTCTAGGCACTTGGGCTTCCAAATGCTTGCCCAGCTTTGACTCTCATATAAGTTTCTAGAATCTTCTTGCCATTTGTCTCCTTATTCTGGTCGTAACCCCCATGTCTTCTCTCCTGAGCCTTGCTATCTTCTCTGTTGCCTTCAGCCTGCCAGCAGAATGAAAGCTAAGGACTGCAGATTTGCAGGGGACTCTGCAAAAAGCATAATCCAGGTGCATGTTATTGAGAATTGACTGAAAATCTAACTACCATAGGGTCTTAAGGCCCACTTTCTGAGTCTTCTCCCCCATTTCTGGGCCCATCTTGTCAGCTCTGCTCTGTAGCCACCACTGCTGACCCAAGTCACAACTAAAAGATGCATCCTGCTGAAACCGGTTTGGCTCAGTGGATAGAGCATCAGCCTGCGGACTGAAAGGTCCCAGGTTTGATTCTGGTCAAGGGCATATACCTTGTTTGCATCCCCAGTGGGGGGTGTACAGGAGGCAGCTGATCGATGATTCTCTCTCATCGATGTTTCTGATTCTCTATCCCTCTCTCTTCCTCTCTGTAAAAAATCAATAAAATAAAATAAAAAAATATATATAGATAGATATAGATATAGATATATATATAGATTTTTTTTTTTTTAAGATGCATCCTGAGCCTCCCTCCCTGTCTTCTCTGCAGCCTGAGGTGACCTGGAATCTCTGCACCCACTATTACAGCTGCCCGAGAGCCAGGTTCTGCTTCAGCAAGTGCTGCAGGGGGTTGCCAGCAGAGTCACCTCCTGCGGATGGGTTAGTGGCCTTCTAGGCCACTTCTAGCTGCCTGACAGCCTCAGCCTCCCCTCACTCTGCCCACATCCAGCAGCTGGGTTACAAAGAAGGGGAACTTGCTACTTAGAAGGGAGTCAGAAAGAGCTGTCAGCAGGACATAAATATTCATAGAGGGAGGTTAGAACTTGAGTCCCTAAAACCTTGATTTGTGTTAGTCTGTTTAAGCCTCATTAAAAAGTAGTAAATGGAAGTGGGGATATTCAGTGGAACCGCAGAGAAATTGGGCTTGTTCAGATAAAGGCCTCTGACTGCCAACTCCACAGGCCCTGCCCGGAGCGTAACGGCAGATTGGCTTGGCCACTTGTAGTTTGCCAACCTCAATTTAAAGATTTTGCTTAGCATGAGTTCCTGGCCTTGCTCCGGGCCAGTTAGCACTTGTTTGGACACCTGGTAGCCTTCTAGAAGCATTTGAGATGGAAATCCCCAAACTTTTCCTTCCCAGAATGACATGCAAACCATGGTCTGGCCCAGGGGTGGCAGGGAGAAATCTAACCAAGGACTAGCACTGCACTGGGTGATCCACAAAGGCCGTATCTATGTGCATGATAGTTGCTTCTCCTAACTTCTTCCAGCTTCTATGGCACAGGTGGAGGCTTTCAGAGACCATTGCTACATGAGGCCTAAATCCGTCCCAGCTCCTGGGCCCAGCCATGCCCAACCCTACTCCATGGCTACGAAGACTGCAGAGGGCCAGGCCTGAGGTCAAAGGAGACAAATGGCCAAGATGCTTCTAGGGCAGAAGCTACAAAGTCAGCCCTGGGGGCCAGGCAACCACATACATGAGTGCAATGGGTCCATCTGGGCTAGACCTGAACCCCAAACTGCAAGTTTACACCCTCTGCCCTCAGGGCTCCCAGCGTTTGGGAAGAGGAGGTTTGGACACACAAAGTTGGAATGACATAGCACATGCTCAGCCTCATGAGAGGACTGACTAATTTGCTGGGGGCAGGAGGCAGTACCCCTCCAGCAGAGGCCTCACGGAGGAGGTAGAGCTTTAAGAAGTTAGCTTTGTTTGGGACCCAGCATGGAATCTGGTGTTCTGGTTGGAGTTTCTACACAATGGAATGGAAACAGCAAATCTCGCGGTCCTGAGGAGCTGGGCTCTGTGTGTTGGGGGTGCTGCTACAAGACTGGGCCTCATGGCTGCCTGAAGAAGTACCTGCTTTCCTCAGCCCCGGCTCTGGTTCCACAGACCATCGCACCAGGCATGGCTGTTCCTGGAGCCTGGCTCCCCAGAGCTCATCTCCCTACAGGGCTTATTCTAGGATGGCCTTTGGCCTCCCCAGGCACAGGCCCTGTCTCCTGGTTGAGGCTGTTTCCCAGGACAACCGTCCCTTTGGTGCCCATTAGCAGAGAAATGACACAATTAACCAGGCAATTAACTCAACACTATGCAGTTGCTCCCTCCCACAGGGCCCTGTTTCCGGAAGCAGAGTTGGCAGCATGCTGGTTGCAGGGAAGGGATAGATGGTGCATCATCTGTGCCTGGCACTGGGATGAGGGAAATGCTGACCCAGGATGGGTGCTGGCCAGGGAGAGGGGCAGAAGGCCTAGGGACTTCAAGTGCAACTCCCACACTGGCCCAGACCACCTGCCTGGGAGTTGGATTCGTACTTGTGGTTCATTGGTTCCCGCCCCTTCAGGGGACACTCAAAGGGACTGGAGCAGAGAATTGACTAAGACCGCTAAGGAAGGAGGAATGTTTCGCTCTGACTCCTCAGAGAATTCTGTTTGGGGCCCTTTCTCCCATTTGTGAAATAGAGGTCATAGCTGCTATCCTTCCCAGGGACGTGGTGAGAAGAGTTAAGTCAGATGGGAAACTGAGCCTTCCCGGGCCCTCAGAGCCTTCCCATCTAGGCTCCTGCCAGCAGGGCAGGGGTTCAAGAAGAGCAAGCCAGTCCCAGGCCCAGAGAGGTGGCCGTTTACATCTGGGGACAGATGGTCACAGATGAACTTTCAAGGCCAAATGCATGATACCAGGACCCAATGTTTATTTTATCAAGTATACATCTCTGAAATTATAACCGAACAAATAGGAAAACCGATAACTTTGGCAACCAACCTTTCAGAAGCAATTTTGCCCCACAGGTTACAGCTACCTTGATTATGGGCAATACTTTGCCTCAAGAACCCAATCAGAAAGAAATAGGAGTGTTTTTAAGCTGCATTTTTTTAAAAAATATATTTTATTGATTTTTTTTTTTTTTTTTTTTTTACAGAGAGGAAGGGAGAGAGAGAGCTAGAAACATCGATGAGAGAGAAACATCGACCAGATGCCTCTTACACACCCCCTACTGGGGATATGCCCACAACCAAGGTACATGCCCTTGACCGGAATCGATCCCGGGACCTTTCATCCCCAAGCCGACGCTCTATCCATTGAGCCAAACCAGTTTTGGCTAAGCTGCATTTTTTTTACACTTGATATTTTCTATTGGTTCTCATGGGAAAATATATATTCTCATGGGAAAATATATAAAAGATAGCCTAGTTTAAGATTAGTGGGAGAATACCTCTGTGTTCTGCCCCTAGGTTCCTTCCACCCATCCCTCACGTTTCCTTCCAGGATGCCCTTGTGTGGCTGGGTCTGTCATGTTCAGGGCAGCTGTGAGGCCCTGAGCAACACCCCCGCCATTTCCAGTGGGGCTCAGGCTGTACCACATGGAGGCCAAGGACAGCATAATAGAAACATTAGGGATGACAGCCTTCCTCCTCCCCGTCCCAGACCCTGCCTATTTGGAAGTGAAAAGCTCTGCTGCCCTCTCCAGCGGCTGGTGTGCTGTGTTTCAGATCGATGGGCTGGAGGAGAAGCTGTTGCAATGTCGGAGGGACCTGGAGGCTGTGAACTCCAGGCTCGATGGGGCGGAGCTGAGCCCAGAAGCCAGGTAATGCTCCTGCCCCACCTCCCGCCCTTCTTCAGCCCCTCATATCTAACCTGGGCCCTGGCCTCCACCTGCCACAGAGGCCAAGCCTTTGTCCAACTTGCCCTGGAATGCCAGCTGCCCCTTGGGTGGGAAGGAAAAGGGCTTGAGCCACAAAACTTTCCCCCTCACAGGAAGTCTCTGGAGAAGGAGAAAAACAGCCTGATGAGCAGAGCCTCCAACTATGGTAAGAAAGTTCCCTTTCGTTACCAGCCCCGCCCTCTAGTCCCAGGGTCCAGAGAGACAGACGGCCCAGGAGCCCACAAGGTGCCAGGGATCCAGAGGGGGCAGCCCCCAGGAGGCTATAGGAGCCCACTGTAAGCCCAGCAGCTGGAAGAGCAGTCTGTTCCTTTGTTCCAGGGGAGATAGAGAGGACTGTGAGTCTGTTCTTCCTGGGACAAAGGGGTATGACGGTAGCCAGGCCCAGAAGATTCTCACATCCACCCAACTTGGGAGGGCTGTTCTCCTTGTCCCTCTCCCCAACCTCCCTTCCCCCCCCGCCCCCCCCTTCCCAGGAAAACCCTGTGATGGGAGTCGGGGCCTTGGGGACCATGAAGGAGGATGAACTTGGGAGCCCTGAAGGGTTACTGGAGTGGAGCAATGCTGCCACCTTCTGGGTGCTGGGGGCACGGTCAGGTAGAACCCTGGCAGGGCACTGAGCTAGAGGGCAGCTGCTGGGCCCACCACCACCCCTTCGGCCACCCGCCCCTGCCTGCCGGGAGAAAGCTGATCTGCAGAGGCCCATCGAATGTATCTGTTCTATTCCCTGAGGGGCCAAACCTGGCCTAGAACCAGCCCGGAACAGTCCACGTGGCAGGGACCCTTCCAAAGGGACCGATTTTGAAGAAACACTTAAGTGTGTGCAGTGCATGTGCACACACCCCTACCTGAGCCTGGGCTGTCTGGCCTGCCCAGAGCTCACCTGTACCATCTCCCCACTCCCTCACACAGGCAGGGGCGGGACATCAGTGCCCCCGACCCTAGCAATTTTCACATAAAGTCGCAGCATCCCCACTGAGACGGTGTGGCTGCAGAGTAGGACTGGCTTCTGCCAGAGGTGAGCCTGACGACCTCACGGCACAAACTGCCTCCTCTTAGTGTCCCTCATTCGTTGGCTGGGACCCAGCAGAGGGCACGAAGCCCAGCCAGTGACAAGGGAGGATTCACCTGGTGACGCCATGCCACCAGGTCACTGGCTTTTACGTGTGGCCTTTTGGTAACCCCTCACACACCCATCCTCAACTTCAACTGCGTTTGGAGAGAAATGGTTGGTAGCATTGTGTTGGGACTTTTGGAGGCTGGGTGGGATCTGTAGCCAAAGGTTGAGAGGATCAAGGACAGAGTCCTTTTCGTGGGTAAGGAAGTGGCTGGCAGGGAACACCTCGGTCCTCAGCAGTGTGTGTACCCACTTGTGGGAGAGGCAGCGGCAGCTGAGAATAGCAGATGGGCCTAACCTACCTGTCCAACACCATTTCCTCCAGAGAAGGAGCTCAAGCTGCTTCGGCAGGAGAACCGGAAGAACATGCTGCTCTCCGTGGCCATCTTCATCCTCCTATTCCTCCTCTACGCCTACTGGCCTATGTGAGCCTGAGATTTCTCTGGTCAACAGCCCGGCCACAGCCAAGCAGGCCCTTCAGGCCTCAAGAGGACCAAGGTACAGGGCCATTTCTGCCCCGTCAGACACTGAGCAGGGCTTCCTGTTGGCTCAGCCCCTCCGGCCTCCGCTCCCGGTCTCCAGGACTGCCGGCTCCTCCCTGATCCCAAGGGAGAGGCAATAAAGAACACCCAGGCTGCTGTGTGCTGAGTAAATGTCACGTCTGACTGCAGCTGGGGGCGGGGGCGGCACGCAGGAACCAAGAAGAGATGTTCAAGGCAAAGAAAGCTCTTGGCTTAGAACTCAGAGGGAGGCTGTAGGGAATAAGACAGCAGGCAGCCTCCCCAAGCCTGAACTACGCGGAGACCCATTTCCAGGGCTTGGGCATCGTGCCCACCACCCCACCAAACACGCTGCTGTGCCCTGCCTGCAGCTATGGCAGGAAAAGGTAGCCTATGCAGCGAGGGCAACTGGGGACCTAAAGTGGTCGCCTGGCAGTCCTGCGGAGGCAAGGAGTTAATCCGTCTTCAAGAGGCAGGCCAGGCTGGCGAGGTCTGGCGGAGTGAGTGGGCAACAAGAGCCATGGTAATGACCAGACTGACTTATGGTGACAGTGAGCAGTAAATCAGCAGGTCTGCTGGGAAAAGCGGTAGAGGTGGGGCTGACAGGCTGGGGAGGCAGGAGCCGCAAACACAGACATCACACGCAGCCTCTGAGCACATGGCCCAACCCTCCCGCCAGCACGGGGCCCGGGATGCTGTTGGGAGGCTAGAGCAAGGTAGACAGAACAGGGCAGCCAATAGGGTAAAGGGCTTAGGAGCGAGAGCACCCCGATTGGGTGAGTAAAACATGGAAAGGAGTTGCCCTGGGAGCTCGGGAGGACCGTGAGGCCAGGGTGAAGGAGCCAGGTAAAGTGCAGGCAGGCTCTCGAGGAAACCAGCAGTGATGCGACAGGGGAAGGAACTAGCCTGGACCGGAGGGGGAGGTGCCCTCAGCACCTGCGTGTCTCCCACCCCAAGCACAGCCCCCAGTGCAGGCACAGGAAGGAGGGATGCTGGCTGGGAGTCGGCAGAACCATCTCTCCCTCCTCTGGCCTAGTGGTACTAATTGGTCTGACACCTCTGTTATTTTAGTCGCAGACTGATCCTGGATTGTCACGATATCCCAGAGTGAGCTGTGTGATTTATGTGAGGCAGAAAAGCGCCTCCCTACCCTGCTGGGCTGTAGGTTCATTCATCCTCCCATCCTGGCTTCCAACAGGAGCTGCATAATTTCCCGACTTCCTTGGGCCCCTCTCTGGAAGCAAGCAGCAGCTCTGGGAGCCCTGAGCTCTCGTCTCTCCTCTTCCTCCCCACAGCTTCCCCTTCCCCTTCAGCCCAAGCTGTTTTATCCAAGCCAGTCCCAGACCAAACACCAGCCACAACCAGCAGCAGCCCCAGCACGGAGCCACACAGGCATTAAAAATATGTTTAACTTTAATGATCCAAGATTTTGCAAGACACACATATACCCAGAACTGGGTGGAAATACAACATTTTAGCAGTGCTGCTGCCAACCCGGGGGAGGGGGGAAAGCATGAGGGCTGGATGTTGGCTGGACACACCCCCACCACAAGGTGTAGCCAATTCCAACCTGACAGGGAGCCTCAGTGCCCTGTCTCCATGGAAACCAGTGTAGCACTGGGATGGGGCCCTGGGGAGCCTGTATGAGCATCTCTGGCAGGTATTTCCCATTAAAAACAACCCCCAGTGCCATCCCCACCCAAAGCTACTGCCCAGCTTCCTCTCTTCCCCCTCAGCCAACACCATAGAATGGCAAAGGTGACTGTACCCCCTCTGGGTAAGGAGGGGGAGGGTAGCAAGGTGGCTGTGGCAAACGAGGTACCCTCCTGCAGTGGGGACTGCTGCTGGGGCGCAGAAAAAGGCAGGGCTTTGAGGGTGCTTCCTTCCCTTCTAGAGCTGCCCAAGGTTTGGGTCAAAAGGGAGTGCGGCCCAGAAAGGCTCTGTCCCCCCAGGAGGCAGTCACACCCACTACCAAAGACAGTGCCTCCTGCATCCTGGTGTGGGGTCAGGGATGTGGGCCACACCTCCCTTCCCGGCCTGCGGGACTGTCAGAGGTCTAGGCTGAGAACTCCGGGGAAGACCAAGACAGGGTGAGGGAACAAGACAAGAAAATCTTCTCCAACTTGGCATCAAAACAGAGCAAGTTCAAAGAAACAAAACCTTGATTTGTACAGCAGGTACTCCTGGCCAGCTCCCAACAGGGGGCTCACCCACTAAGGGTTGGCCCAGTAAAAAGTTGGGCAAAGCTAGGACATGGCGACCTTCAGGACAGTCACAGAACTCAGAAAAGTGAGTCTACAGGATACAGGAGAACAGCAAAGCCAAAGCCCTGCTGCTCTGACTCATCCTCCGCAGCCCCGCGTGCCCGGGGCCTGACCGCACACCACGTGGGAGCAGCGTCTTTCAGGCCGAGTCCGGCAGGGAAGGCAGGTCTCCGGGGAGGGAAGTCTAAAAGATGTCCCAGAAGGAACATGTGAGTGTCCTCTGACGGCCCCTGACAGCTCTTCAGGGGAGATGGAGAGGAGACCATCCACCCCTCCTGGCCAGGCTCTGGTCCCCTGTCCTTCGAGAGGGGCGCAGGTAGGGCACCCTAACTCTGAATAGCAGGGCCGTCAGTAGCAGGGGGCGTCCCCGGGCCCTCAGGCGCTGTGCGTCTGGATGAAGGTGAGGACTTCCTCCTTGGATAGCTTGTCCGGGTCCTGGGGCTTCTGGGAGTCATGTACACGGATGCCATCCCCCCATTCCCAGAAGAGCCGGCCATAGTAGCAGATGCTGGGGAGGAAGGAAGTCAGAGGGCTGTACCCAGAGATCAGGACCAAGAGATTACCACACACCTCTGGCAACTGGTTTAGGGGATGAGTATCCTTAAGTGGAGAGGTCCCCACCCAGGACCCCAACCATCACAGCAAGTCCTGGCATCACTATCAATGATGCCACTCGAGGGTCTTCCCTCTGGCAGCCAAAACCCCAGAAAGCTCCCACTCCTCCTCGCTTCCTAGGAAACCACCTTTTCCCAATGAAGAGCTGCTGCTGCTGTTTACATCCATCAGAATGGCTGTGGAAACCTATAATCAACAATCTGACAAATGGACACTGGGTCCTGACAAGGACATTTGGGACCCTGAGTTACTAGAGGCAGGGCTGCGGGCACTCAGCGTGTTCGCACCACCGGGACAGTGTCAGCCAGTTAGGGAAGCAGTGGCTGCTCCATGGGCCAGATGCCCTAAGTGGGATCCTTCCCGGAACCCAGGACCCCCCATCCAGCAGGTCCTGGGATTCCTCTCTGAGCTTACCGCCCAGACCCAGCCCCTCCCTGGAGGGGCCACCCTCCATAACCCTGTAGGGAGGAGTCTGGCCCTGCATGGGCAGCAATTGATCCCAGAACCTGGGCTAAGCCTCAAAGGACTGGCTAGCATCCTGGGAGGAGTGCAGGGGGCTGCTGAGGGGCAGGTTACTTACTGAAATGGGGCAATGGCTTCTGCAGGGAGCTCATAAGTAGAGTCCTTGGTTTTCTTGTTGTAGAAGAACTTCCTCTTAGAGCTTTTGCTGAATCCCATCGTCCAGGGCTCTGAGGAGGAAGAGGAAGAGCCCAGGAAGGGCACAGTAATCCAGGGGAATAGGGCAAGCCAACTCAGGGTGTGCCCGCCTTCACTCTGTTCTTCCTTCCCTCCAAAGTGCAGGCAGGGAACAGCCCGTGAGGATGCAGCCTTCGTCTCCAGCCCAAAGGGCTTCAGAGGAGGACTGAGACTTAACAGCCCCACCCAGGCCTGCTAACCTGCACCAGGCAGAGGGCCCTGAAGAAGGGGGTTCTACAGGGCACGCAAATGGCCAAGCCGGACTTTCTGGATCTGCTGCGGCCCTCCGAGAACACCCTCTTCCTGCCGTGAGGACACCACGTGAATATACGAGTTGGGCTCCTCTCTTTCCAGCCCAAACCTAACCCCCAGGACCCACTGCAGGACAGAAGAGGCTCAGGGCACACAATCTCCCCCCAACCCCCTAATGCACCTCAAAGAAATGCCAGCCTGGATGCTACCCACATTCGTAGGGAACCCCTAGCTCTGGCGTAGGCAGGATCTGGGCCAATCACCCTGAGGGAGGCAGGGACAGGGAACAGTCGCTCATCACCCACCATTCACTGTCCTGACGATGTAGAGGCCAGTGGGCACAAAGTGCCGGTCGTCCCGCCCTGTGTAGCTGAGCCTTGGGGTGCCGCTGGAGCCCTTGATGATCTTCATCTCCAACCTGGTTTCCCAAGCAGGCATGTGAGCAGGAAGTGGGGAGTGTGCATGAGAGAGAGGAAGCCCTAGCGATAGTCTCTTGCTATCATCAAAATCACACCAACCACAACAGTTCATCTCAATTCAACCAGGAAACTGAGGCAGAGACATGAGTGACCTGCCCCAAGCCCTACCACAGGTGAGTCCAGCGCTGGGTTCAGAGCTCAGGCTTAGGCACTGGACTCCCAACTAAGCAAAGGCAGGTGGGAGTGACAGACGCCCTGATAGACTGCAGTTGTTGAAGAGTTTCAGGGTGACACCAGTAAGGATAAGCTCTGACACCACGGTTACCACTGGGTCCACTGACTACCACCCATAACTTCCCTGTGATCACTGTGGCCAGTGAAGAGTTAACACGAGGGCACCGAGCAGAGGGAGCCGAGGGAGGATAGAGCAGGCGCACACCCAGGAAGAGACCCACAGGTCTGAGCTCCTTCCCCCTCACACCCGCCCCGCAACTAAAAGAATCCAAGGAAGCAGTTATGGCCGCTCCCCTCCAGGCTCAGTCTCTCTGTCAGCACCAGGAGCTGGGATTTATGGTGTTTCAAGCAGCTTGCTGCTCTGCCCTCACAGGGACAATCGTAACTATTACAGCATCAATGAGCCCGTATTTCTGCCTGACACACACCCGCGGCTCCCCTCCTGACAGGGTGCTGAATCAGCTCTCAGCCGGGCTCCTGGCTGCAGTGGAGCCACGCTGCCCGGAGGCAGGCGGGCAGGCAGGGGTAAAGGCAGGCTGCCAGGGCCAACTCACCACCCACCCAATCCCCACGAAAGACAGCAAATCCTGGCCACTGCTATGCGCCCACCTCAATCCTCAAATCCTGAACCACCCTGGTTGAAGCACTCACCTGACAAAAATCTTCTCCATTTCCTCCAGCCGGTACACCTCCTTCACCCTGCGGGTAGAGGGATGGAGAGAGGATAAAGGCTTCCTGGGGGGGCATTCTTGTCCAGCAGCAGATCATAGGCAGGAGGCTGTGTCTGTCCTTGCCCTCTGCCTCAGGCCCTGCACCCCCCAACCCTTCAAGGTATCACACACACACACACCCGCCCCCAGCAGAGAGACACACTGCTCTCCTACAGACAAACCTAGCTTTCAGAGCATCCTCTGAGGCCCACCCCAGGGCAACTGGGGAGTGCAGCTATGGTTATGGAAGGCGGGAAGGGGCAAGAGGTCTCTGCCCGCATCCCACTCCAGTTCACCATAACCGTTACAGAGGCCAGACACCAAGGCGGAGGCATCTGACCACTTGGGACTTAGGCCCTCCTGTAGCAGTTATTTCCAAATAGTCCTAACAGGCCTGTTACATCGCGGACGGGGGACTCCTACCCAGGTGCAGGACTCCCGTTTGATGCCCAGCTCTTCATCTCTGGGGATCCTTGAACACACCCTGGGAACTGCCGCAGGGGAAGGTCCCCAGAGATCCAGCAACCAGGCCACAAGCAGAGAGGCAGGGTCCCTGGGAGCTGCCCCTCCGGACCAGGCAGACAGGACGGTGCAAGCACAGAAAGAAGTTGCTTTTGGACTTTCAGAGGGTATCTAGAAAGAGCATTCTCAGTGCTGGATTTAATTTTAGGTAAATTCTTATTAAAAATAATGATTTTGATAAAGTACAAACAGGCATCTCAGTTTCTAGTCAGATGAAGTCCCAGAGGTAACAACTTCAGACGCTGGCCCGGCAATGAAAAGCCAGTCTCCATCGTCTGCTCCCTGACTGCCCCAGCCGCCTCTGGACCCTGGGACTCTCACACGACCTAACAAGGCAGCACACCCTGGCTTCTTCCCAAGCAGTAAGGTCCTGCTCCTTCAAACCATCCTTCTCTTTTTCACGTTCAAAACTCCCATTCCTTCTGGACCCTTTTCTCACTGGGAAAGAATGAAAAGGCCAGGTGACATGCTAATGCTAAAGTGTGAATGCGTGACTCTCAGAGGTGTGAGCTCCCAGCAGCACGAGCATCTAAAATGAGGACATGACTCTGGAGGTTCACTCGCTGTGACAGGCAGGATGGGGTGAAGGAGCCACCTATCTAGCACCCCCAAACAAAGCACTCACCAAGGGCACTAACCGTGCCTGGTCCCCTCCACTGGGCCTTCCCACCCCCTACAGGACAGGGAAGGAGGCAATGGCCAGAAAGAAGCAGTAAGGAAGAGGTTTGGGGAGGAGGGAGTCATGCTTACCTGATGGGATTCATGTCAGGCCGACTAGGCTTGGAGACGGCTTTCACAAATTTCTCAGCAAGCTGAATTCTACAATCCAAACCACCACTCAGACACAAGCCAGGTGCCTCCGGCCCAACCCCACCGCAGGGCATTTTCACGGCACCAGTGGATGGAGAACACTTCTGAATCCGCAGCAAACTGCTCCAAGAGGCCGTTCTCATGTCCCCTAGGAACTCGCCCTGCCCCTCTGTCTGCACGCCCTCTCCCTCTCTGGATTCTGAGCTCTCATCTCACTACAGCTTGGTTGGTTCCCTGAAGTGTGTCTTCAGCTGTGCTCAGGCACCGCCTCCACAACATCTATGTCATCTGAACTGGACATGTCCTTTCTATCACCCCAACCACAGCTGCCAGGTGAGCCAACGCAGGAGTGACATCAGCATCCTGGTGAAGACCTTTTTGTCCTTTGTCGCTCCTTTTTGTCCCTCCCTCCTTTTCAGAAAAAGTGCTTCTGGAGTTGTGGGCTCCAGATGAACTAACTTCAGTGGGCCCATCAGGCATAAACATGTTCTTCAGAGAAGACCCTTCTCCCCATAAGGTCACCCTCTTGTTCAGCCTGAACACAATATCTCCTGTGATCTGAACAGCTGTAGCAAAACAGGAGTGCGTGTATCTGTGAGCAGCAAGGCCCAAGCCCTAGCAAACTCTGAAGTGCCAGCACCATTTCTCACCCTGCCCTTGGAACCAGACCATGGGTGGAAGAAGGGAACTCTAAGGATGCCCTTAAGCAGAGAAGGCCTGGTGAGGGGCCGAGGCCTGGAGACTGCTGTCACAGAGGTGCCCCGGCCCACCACCTCCCTCCCCCACCCAGGGCCCAGGTCAGACCGCTGGTTGAAGTGCTGCTCCCGCACGTCGCTGCCATTCAGCACAAGGACATCGAGGATGTGGATGGCACTGATCTTCCGCTGGGCCTTCCCCTAGAAGGACAAGTACACTGCCCACCCTGCCAGGCACCGGCCTGGGTCCCACTCCACCCACCGCTGGGCCTACGGGAGGGGAGGGGAGGGGAGGAGAGGGGAGGGGAGGGGAGGGGAGAGGAGGGCACTTCTTTTGCCTCCCTCCCAGTTGATTCTCAGCCCAGACCGGCTGGACTCCTGAGCACACAGAGAGCTGAGGCTCCATCCAGTGAGGCTGCCACCATGGTGCTCCAGCCAAGGGCCTGGCTTCCCACCATTGTCAACCACTTCCAGGACTATCCTGAAAGTCACCCGTATGCTGTAACATCCAAAGCTCATGGGAAAGTTGCTTCTTTCCAAAGGGTTCCCTGGTTAAAACTAAATCAGCAGCTAAAAATACCCAGCAGGCCCAGCAGGCCTCCTTCACACGTGGAGACTGCGGTCCTTCCTACCTGAACATACCATGCCCACTGCTTCAGGGGAGGGAGTCACCAGCCTCCCCGGCCCTGGGTGGGACAGCCACGCACCACAGACACTAGAACCTCGCTAACTGGGGAGAAAGGCCAGGCTCAGCTGTGCCCCAGGTTCCCAGCGGGCAGGGCCAGGACACATGAGCAGAACCACCTCTGACCTCCCCTTTCAGCTCATGGACAATCTCCACAGAGAGCAGAGTGTCCCGGGGCAGCTCTGTCTTCAGGTCCAGCTTGACCCAGCGGTCTGACTGGCGGCCATCCCACGTGTAGATCTGCGACTTCTGCGAGGGGAGAAAAAGGGCTGGGTCAGGCATGGAAATGAGCGGGGAGAGGATCAGTTCGAAAAGGGCTTTTGGCTGGTGGCTACAGCTGATGGCAGAAGAAAATGTCTAGATCAGTGGGTTATACTTCAGTGGTAAGACACTGTGTCCTCCACGGCCTCAGCAGAGAGAAGTAGAGATTGGCTCAGTCCTGGTGTAGGGAACAGACCCAGGGCACCATTCAAAAGGCCTAAGTCCATGATTAGTGGCCCTCAAGGAAGATCTGGCTTAGTGTATATGTCTGAGGTGGGTTTGATAAAGAGTCCAGACAGCAGAGGGGAGAAAATAAAGTAACAGAAAAAAAGGTAAAGTATGAGAGGACGTAGAGAAAGTGAGGAAGAAGAGAAAATTATATAGAAAGACAAGTCAGAATGGAAAGAAAGCAATGATGAGGTGATCCAATCAAGTAACATACAGAACTGCCAAAGAGTCCCCTCAGCTCACCTTAGATTTCCCTTGCTCCTACCTGAGGGAAATCTAAGGCCCTAGGTAAGTCCAGGTAGTGTCTTTGCAAGAAGGGATGACATGGGGGATGGTGGTATTGCAAAGAAACAACTACATAGCCCTGGCCAGTTTGGCTCAATGGATAGAGCATCGGCCCATGGACTGAAGGGTCCTGGGTTCAATTCCAGTCAAGGTCACATACCGTGGTTGTAGGCTCTATCCCCGGCCCTGGTCAGGATTTGCAGAAGGCAAACAATGTGTCTCTCTCTTATGGGTGTTACTCTGTGTTTCCCTCTCCCTCCCACTTTCTCTAAAAATCAATGGAAAAATATCCTCAGGTGAAGATGAACACAAAAAAAGAAAGAACTACATAGGCTCAAGCCAGATGGGCCTGCTGACCATCCTACTAGCTTAGGAAGCTCCATATAACAAGGAAAGAGGCAGTGTCCCATTAGCAATGCAAATATGAATAAGCAAATACATAAATAAATGAAAGAATGAACGAAAACGGCTAACTCGGGGAAAAAAGTGAAGTTTCTTGAACTAGCTTCCCTGGGTGAAAGCCCAAGTTCCTTGGTACCAAGAGAACATGCACTGAGTGGCAGGCAGTTGTCCAGATTCCCAGAGGCAAGTCCCTGCCCTGGCTGGGCAGGAAGCCCGCTGCACTTACCCCCAGGCCCAGGAGAAACTTCTGCTCACTGCCAGACACCATGCAGCGGTAGTCGAGCACTGGGCGGATCTTCTCCAAGGTTTTGGAGGTGAGCAGCGTGGGCTTATAGCTGAAGATGTCGATCTCAGTGCCCTGCAGCCCCGGGTCAGAGAAAACACGGCTGGGTTGGGGGAAGGGACAGGCGCTCAGTATGGGTGTGGGTGCCTACACAGGAGCGGGGCAGGCTGGGAGAGGTGAGGGACGGGAAGCACATGCTCCTGAAACACCCCCTGCACCCCAGCTCTCCCTGACCAAGCACTAACTGCGTTAATTCCACCGGCCTTTAGTGTTCCTTTAGGACCGATTAGGGGAGGCTGGGAAAGGAAACCATACCGAGACTCCAAGTACAGATCGATTTACCTGAGCTCTAAGGAAATGTCACCAGGATATGAGAGTCACGCTTTCAATAAAGCTGAAGGCAAGGACTTGCCAGCATTCAATTTGAGAGCAAATAAGTGATCTCTCCAGCCCATTCAGAAAAACAGACACATGCTATTCTTTTGAGGCTATCTTCAACCTCATTCTCAAAACCAGCACAATGGCCCATGACCTGGGCCAGATTCAAATGAAACCCAGGGAAAAGCTGGAAGGTGGGTGGTAGGGAAAAAAAAAAAAAGAGGCAGAATTCTAAGGACCATGTCATCAAAAACAGGACAGGGAGCCGAAACCGGTTTGGCTCAGTGGACAGAGTGTCGACCTGCGGACTGAAAGGTCCCAGGTTCGATTCCGGTCAAGGGCATGTACCTTGGTTTCGGGCACATCCCCGGTGGGGGATGCGCAGGAGGCAGCTGGTCAATGTTTCTCTCTCATCGTTGTTTCTAGCTCTCTATCCCTCTCCCTTTCTCTCTGTAAAAAAACAATAAAATATATTTTTTTAGAAACAGGACAGGGAGCCTAGGGTTGGGCCAGACCCATTACAGAGCTCTCCTGGCAGCCCCTCTCAGCCCCCTGCCCAGCTCCCCTGCCCAGTTCAACCCATAATTCATTTCTCCTCTGCAGGCAAATCTCACGGCACCTTATACTTGCAGGCCCCATCGTCTGTCTGGGCGGGGAGAATGCTGAGCACAAAGTATCGTAGGAACAAGAATCTTCAGGGAGCCTGATGGGATCTCGGGGACTCAACACCCTACACCCCAGGTTCCCACTCAGCCCAGCCCTCTGGAGGCCAGGCATCTGGGGTCACAGTGAGACCGCCAACATCTAGAATCAAGCCTCTGACTTTATTTTCATCGGACACTCAACTTACCTGGATCAGCTCAAAGAACTTAGACTTCGGGTCTGAGGAGGAAGGAGCCACACGAGCCTGGTCCGGGATCTGAAAATAGGCAGCAGAGAGCTTTGGTTTTCAAACGCACTTTTGACCAAACCTGTTAGTCTACGTGAGCGAGGGTAGGTCAGACTGGGGCAGAGGAAACGGCATGTAGCACGGGAGCGAGGAAGAAGGGGTGGAGGTGGGTAATGCAGTCACCGCCCCCTTTCAGGCCCTGTGGCAGCCCAGCCCCTGTGCCACTTCCCTCTCTCTGGGGCTGTCAATGGTCAGTGCTGCTACACAGGATCACCAGCAGCAAAATGAGGCCTGCTCACACACCGCCTTTGTGCTTTATGACCCAGCTGTAGGGCCCAACTGGCAGTAAAGGACCAAGGAGGTAACGCCCAGCAATGCTGGGACTTCCAGTTCTGGAATGCTGTGAGGGTAGGCAGACATTTTCATGGGCGATTGGGAATCAAACCTATTCTTTATAGCTTCCCTGCCCTGGAGCAACAACGGACTGAGGTCAAGATGCTCACCCCCCAAAGACGGAGGCACTGTTTCCGGATCTCTGCCTGCCGAGGCTCACTCAGGGTCCTGGGAAAATGAAGCCAGCAAGTGATTGGAGACTTCATGAGGTACAAGTGGACCTCCTGTGCGCCCCTCAGAAGCCCAGAGAGGAAGCCCAGAAAGGAACGTGTGCACACGCCCGGAGGCCACGGAGCCATGAGCCCACAGTGCTATCACACTCACACAAAATGGGACGACCTCCCCTTAGCACCACAAAGGGAAAGGAGGAGGCTACCTGACCTGTGGATGCCACGGTGCCTCACACAGCCTTCCTCCAGTGGCCCAGCGCTACATCTGGCTCCTGCTCTGCGGCATAGGCCAGTGAGTCCATCCCAGTGGACATCACCAGGCCTCAGAAAGCTGAATTAGCTTATGCTTGGCCCTGTCAGAGGTCTTCCCTGACCAGTCCTACCTTTCCCCTCTGACCACTCTTATTCTGGGTCTCCTGAGTTATGTATTCTACGCCCTCTGATACACTGCTAATAACTTCTCCTGCATCCTTTTCCTAGGATACGCTCACCTTCTCAAAGACATCATAAAGTCTCTGAGGACAAGGTTCATGCCATATGCTTCTCTGGCATCCTTCACAGACCACAGCAGAGTAGGAGATAAAAGAGTACATATTTTTAAATGTTTGTTGAAATGAAATAAGCAAAGAACGCAGGGGGAGGAGCAAAACTAAGAGCTTTTCCCTTGAAGTAGATGAATCCTGTAAAGGGGGAAAACTCACGTGTCTTGAACAAAGGCATGGATTTTGGCCAGAGCTTTGATCTGCAGACTACAGTGGCTAGAAGAAAAAAGAAAGAAAAAAAAGTTTTTATCTCAGAAGGATTACCAAGAGATAGTCAGAAGACATCAGGACAGAGAAGTTTAGCAGGAGCATGGACCATCTATATTTGGGGAAGGGCTGGAGAGTTAAAGAGAACCCCCTCATCCACACGCCAAAATATAGTTATATGGGAGCAATGAGTCAAACCCCTCATATATTCAGATCCCAAGTCCTGCTAAAAGCAAGGTTTTGATCCCATCTGTACTAACGTGAAAGTGGTGATTCTAAATAAAACAACAAAGTCCAGACCCAGTTTACAGACTAAACTGACTCAACCCACCTATACTAACAGCTGCCCTTTCTACTCTAGTGTCCATTGTTCTTTTACATACACTTTCTGACATTTAAAGAAAAGTATGAGACGTGATAATGCAAGAAAGTGTGACCCACTGGCAAAAGGGAAACATCTCAAAGACCCAGAGATGGTTCAAATGGTAAAATTACTAGACAGGGCCTTTAAAATAACTGAAAAACTTGATAAAAGATCTATTGGAAGGGTGGGATGGGAACCGGGTGGAGGGGAGCTATGGGAGGAAAAAGGAGAAACAACTGTAATAATCTGAACAATAAAGATTTATTAAATTTAAAAATAAATAAACCAATACATTTTCATTTTTGTTTTTTTAAAAAGATCTACTGGAAAAGGTGTATAACATTAATAAGAAGATGGAAAATATCAACAGAAATATAAAAACGATATTTTTAAAAAGCAAATAAGGCCTGGCCAGCTTGCTTAGTTGGTTGGAGCGTTGTCCCATACATTGAAAGGTTGTGGGTTCAATTCCAGGTCAGAGCACATACCCAGATTGTGGATTCGATGCCCAGTGGGGGAACATACCGAAGGCAACTAATTGATGTTTCTCTTTCTTTCTCTCTCTCTCTCTCTCTCTCTCTCTCTCTCTCTCTCTCTCTCTCTCTCTCTCTCCTCCTTCCTCTCTCTCTAAAAATCAATAAACATATCCTTGAGTCAGGATATAAAGAAAAGCAAAAAAATAATAATAGACATAAAATATATATTAGAGATAAAGAATGATTTTGATGGGCTCATCAGCAGACTGAATACTGTAGAGGAAAGAATCAGTGAACATGAGGGAAGACAGAAACTCAAACTGAAACATGAAGAGGTAAAAAGTGAAAACTATAATAGCTCTGTGGACAATAATAAGCAGTTTAACATAAATATTAACTGAAATCTCAGAGCAGAGGAAAGAAGTAATAGGACAAAAATATTAACAAGTTAATAGCTAAGAATTTCTCCAAATCGATTAATGAAATCAATCTATAGATCCAAGGTTAAAAAATCCTAAGCAGAATCCATACAAAAAACATACAACACATATAATCACATCATGGTCAACATGCTGGAAACAAAGGTCATCATGAATGCAATCAGAAAAGAAAGGACACATGACATACAAGCAAGCAATGGTAACAATAATGGCTGACTTCTCATCAGAAAACAAGGAAGCCGAAGCCGCTTTGGCTCAGTGGTAGAGCATCGGTCTGCGGACTGAAAGCTCCCAGGTTCGATTCCGGTCAAGGGCATGTATGTTGGTTGCGGGCACATCCCCAGTGGGGGGTGTACAGGAGGCAGCTGGTCGATGTTTCTCTCTCATCGACATTTCTAGCTCTCTATCTCTCTCCCTTCCTCTCTGTAAAAAATCAATAAAATATATTTAAAAAAAAAAAAAAAGAAAAAAGAAAAAGGAAAAGAAAACAAGGAAAGTAGAGAACAATATCTTTAAAGTGCTAGGGGAAAACAGTGCCAACTTTGAAATCTGTATCTAATGAAAATATCCTCGAAAAGTGAAAGGGAAATCAAACATTATCGAAAGACAAAAGCTGAAGAAATTAAGTCTCCAGTAGACTTGTTCTACAAAAAACAGACTAAAAGGCTCCTCTCCAGCCCTGCCTGGGCCCTGGTCAGGGTGCATATGCTTCTCTCACATTGATGTTTCTCTCTGTCTTTCCCTCTCTCTTCCATTCTCTAAAAAATATACGGACAAATATCTGCGGGTGATGATTAACAACAACAATACAAAAACAAAAAAAAATAGACTAAAAGAAATTCTTTAGGGAGAAAGAAAATTATTCCAAATAGAAAGCTGGTTCTGCAGAAAGGAATGAAGAACACCAGAATGGGTAAATTTGTCAGTAAATATAAAGGAACCTTTAAAAATAATTAGATGCACAAATATAAGAGCTGTGTATATCTTTAAATCTCTTTAAAAGATTATATACTGTTTAAAATAAAAATAATGGCAATGTAAAATACGGTTTTCTATAAAACAAAAGCACAAAGGAAGGAAAACTATAAATGCATGTTTACTGTAGTATGGTTCTTACATTGTTCATGAAGTAGAATACTTTTTGAAGATAAAGTACAATAAATTAAAGATGCACATTGTAATCTCTAGAGTTAACTAAAACATTATGTACAAAAGGCATAGAAAAATCCAGAGATAAAAAGAAATACTACAAAATATACTGAATTCACTCTCCCCAAAAAGAAGGAACAGAGAAACAAGTAAAAGGCAGGATGAACAGAAATCAAACAACCAAGATAGAGGTTTAAACCCAAACCTAGCAACAATTACAGTCCTTGAAAATGTACTAAACACCCCATTTAAAAGTTAGAGACTGTCACAATGGATAAAAAGGTAAGACTCAACCATATGCTATTTATAAACACAAAGACAAATTGAAAATAAAAGAACATAAAAAGATAAACCATGCAAATACTAAGCAAAAGAAAGGTGATGTGGCTATATTGATATCACAAAGTAGATTTTAAAACAAAGAGTATACACTATAAATAAAGAAGGATATTTTATTATTAAGACAAAATAATCTTAAATGTGCATGTGCCTACTAATAACAAAAATCCCAAATATATGAAGCAAAAACTAATAAAACTAAAGAAATAAACAAATCATAATTGAACAATCATAACTAAATACTTTAACAGCCCTCCTTAAGCTATTGACAGAATAAGAAATCGAATATCAGTTAAGATGTAGCAGATTTGAAAATCACTATGAACCAACTCGACCAAATTAACATTCATAGAACTCTATACTCAACAACAGCAGATGGCATATTCACCAAGATAGATCATATGACAGGCCATTAAAAAAGCCTCAATAAATTTCAAAGGATGAAAATCATATAGAGTATATTTTGAGTACAATGGGACAAAATCTAATAGGCATCTTGGAAATCCCAAAATATCTAGATATTAAATTTCACATATCTCATAATTTGTTCTTTCATATATCAAAGATTAAGGGAAATTTTAAAAATATTTTGAATTGTACAATGACAAAAAAAGATAACATATCAAAATTTGGGAGCTAAGCAATCCTTAAAGGAAATTTTAATATGGTTACATTTTTTTATTATTACATTATTATCTGTGTATATATACCATTGCCCCCCTCCCCCATACGTGCCCTTCCTCCCCAGAGTTTTGTGTCCATTGGTTGTACTTATATGCATGTATACAAGTCCTTCAGTTATCTCTTATCTACCCCACATCTCCCTACCCTCCCCACTGTAATTTGACAGTCTGCTTGTTGCTTTACTGTCTTTATATCTATCTTTTGGTTCTTCAGTTTATAATGTTCTTTATCGTCCATAAATGAGTGAGGTCACATGGTGTTTCTCTTTCATTGACTGGCTTATTTCATTCAGCATGATGTTCTCCAATTCCATCCAGGTTGCTGCAAATGATGAGAATTTCTTCTTTTTTATGGCAGCATAATATTCCATTGTGTAGATGTACCATAGTTTTTAGATCCAATCATCTGCTGATGGGCACCTAGGCTGTTTCCAAATCCTAGCTATTGTAAATTGTGCTGCTATGAACATAGGGGTGCATATATCCTTTCTGATTGGTGTTTCTAGTATCTTGGGATATATTCCTAGGAGTGGGATTACTGGATCAAATGGGAGTTCCATTTTCAGTTTTTTGAGGAAGCTCCAAACTGTTCTCCACAGTGGTTGTACCAGTCTACATTCCCACCAGCAGTGCACAAGGGTTCCTTTTTCTCCACAACCTCGCCAACACTTGTCGTTTGTTGATTTGTTGATGTTGGCCTTTCTGACAGGTGTGAGATGGTACCGCATTGTTGTTTTGATTTGCATCTCTCGGATAATTAGTGACTTTGAGCATGTTTTCATGTGCCTCTTGACCTTCCTTCTGTCTTCTTTTGGGAAGATTCTATTTAGATCCATTGCCCATTTTTTAACTGGGTCATTTATCTTCCTTTTATTAAATTGTATAAGCTGTCTATAGATGTTGAAGATTAAACCTTTATCAGTGATAACATTTGCAAATATGTTCTCCCATACAGTGGGCTTTCTTGCTGTTTTGTTGATGGTTTCCTTTGCTGTAAAAAAGCTTTTTATTTTGATGTAGTCCCATTTGTTTATTTTCTCTTTAGCTTCCATTGCCCTAGGGGAAGTATCATTGAAGAAGGTCTTTTGGCATATGTCTGAGATTTTGCTGCCTGTGGATGCCTCTAGTATTTTTATGGTTTCCCGTCTTATGTTTAAGTCCTGTATTCATTTTGAATTTATTTTTGTGTATCGTGTAAGTTGGTGATCTAGTTTCATTCTTTTGCATGTATCTGTCCAATTTTCCCAATACCATTTATTGAAGAGACTGTCTTGACTCCATTGTATGTTTGTGCCTCCTTTGTCAAATATTAATTGAGCATAGTGATTTGGGTTGATAATCTGGATTCTCTATTCTATTCCATTGATCTATATGTCTGTTCTTGTGCCAGTACCAGGCTGTTTTGAGAGCAGTGGCTTTGTAATACAGCTTGAAATCTGGTATTGAGATCCCTCCTACTTTACTCTTCTTTCTCAGGATTGCTGTGACTATTCCCGGTCTTTTATTGTTCCAAATGAACTTTTGGAGAGTTCTTTCTAGGTCAGTGAAATATGCCGTTGGTATTTTAATGGGGAGCGCATTGAACCTATAGATTGCTTTGGGAAGTATGGACATTTTAATGATGTTGATTCTACTAACCCATGAACATGGTATGTTCTTCCATCTGTTTACATCTTTTTCTATCTCTTTTTTTCAGTGTTGTGTAGTTTTCCGCGTATAGGTCTTTTACCTCCTTAGTTAAGTTTATTCCTAGATATCTTAATTTTTTTGGTGCAATGGTAAATGGGATTGCCTTTTTAGTCTCTGTTTCTGTAGTTTCACTGTTGGTGTATAGAAATGCCATAGATTTCTTGGCGTTAATTTTGTATCCTGCTACATTGCCAAATTCATTTATTAAGTCTATTAGTTTTTTGATGGAGTCTTTGGGTTTTTTATGAACAATATCATGTCATCTGCAAATAAGGATAACTACTACTTCTTTTCCCATTTGGATGCCTTTTATTTCTCTTCTTGTCTAATTGCAATGGCTAGTACTTCCAGTACTATGTCAAACAGGAGTGGTGAGAGTGGGCATCCCTGTCTTGTTCCTGTTAATATGGTTACATTTAAATGCTACATCTAGCCGAGACCGGTTTAGCTCAATGGATAGAGCGTCGGCTTGGGGACTGAAGGGACCCGGGTTCGATTCCGGTCAAGGGCATGTACCTTGGTTGTGGGCATATCCCCAGTAGGGGGTGTGCAAGAGGCAACTGATCAATGACTCTCTCTCATCGATGTTTCTAACTCTCTCTCTCTCTCCCTTCCTCTCTGTACAAAATCAATAAAATATATTAAAAAAAATAAATAAATGCTACATCTAAGTGATTAATTAGTTAAAATAAATAAATTCCTTTATTCTTACTTTTTGGGCTTAATTTGCTCTTCTTTTTCTAGCTACTTTTAGACTTTTTCTTTTAATATATTTATGTATTAATAATAGTATAAAGGGAAATTTATTTCATTTAAATATATAAGTATATTTAAACCAATAAGAACATCGAAAGAATACATATTTAGAGACTAATATCCCTTATAAACATAGACACAAAAATCATTAATAAAAAATTAGTAAATCAAATGTAGCATTATATGAATGATAACTCATGACCAACTCGAGTTTATCCAAAAATGCAAGATTTGGCCTGGCCAGCGTGGCTCAGTGGTTGAGCATCAACCTATGAATCAGGAAGTCACGGTTTGATTCACAGTCAGGCCATATGCTCGGGTTGCAGGCTCGATCCCCAGAGTGGGGCGTGCAGAAAAAAGCTGACCAATGATGCTATCTCATCACTGATGCTTCCATCTCTCTCCCTCTCCCTTCCTCTCTGAAATCAATAAGAATATATTTTAAAAATAAAATAAAGTAAATGCAAGATTTATTTGCCATCTGAAAATCATCAATGTAATTCACTGTAAATGAAATTTTAAAAATTTCTATAGATACATAAAAAATATCTGATAAAATTAAACATCTATTCATGATTAAAAACGTCAGCAAACAAAGAATAGAAGAAAATTTGGTCAAACTGATAAAAGGCAACTGAAAAAAACCTACAGCTAATATCATACTTAACGGTTAAACATTTTACACTTAAACTCAAGAACAAGGGTAGGGAATCTGTTCTCATCCTTCATCATCATACTGGAGGAACCAGTAAGTGCAATGAGGCAAGAAAAGAACAGAATTACCATTAAGATCCAGCAATTCCACTTTTGGTATTTCTCCAAAAGAACTAATATCAGGATATTGGTATCAGCACCCCATGTTCACTGTAGTACTATTCACAATAGCCAAGATGTGGAAACAATCTAAATGTCCATTACAGATAAATGGGTAAAATTTCCTTATTTGCCCTCCCCCCAAGAAAGTACTTCTACTGACTCATTGCTGCTATATAACTCTCCAAACTACTTAAAAAAAACTTCTAATGCTTGCCCACCTAGAAAACTGAGCCAACTGTCACAACTTTATATTATTACCATTAGTAAGGAGGAAAATAATTAAACAAGGTTAAAAACAAAAAAATGCCAGCATTCAGATCACCTATATGGAGAACTTATGAACTCTCAAAAACTTTGGTACAGAACCTCCAAAGCATGTTGTATTTCATGTTCCAGCCACTTCCTGCCTCCAAACAGAGGCTTCACAAGGCAGTAGCCATGCTGGCCTCTTACAGAAGCAATTACAGGGAAATTCCTCCTGCCTCTGGGGCACAGAGCTGCTCTCTGTTAGACTTCACTACCACAGCATCAGGCTCCCAGGGGCATGGCTACGGCAGCCAGGCTCCCACCAGCCACCCTCTGACAGGCATGGGACAGGATGAGTGTCCCCAAGGTGTGCTTACGTCCCAGGGAGCCCGGAACAAGCAGACCAATCCCAGTTACCAACTTCTCAGGGTTGACAAAATGATACCAAGAGCAAATCATTTTAGTCCTTCACTCTCTGCCCTTCCTAATGGTGCCAGCGAAAAACACCTGGTTTGCTCACCTCTCATTGGACCGTATCATGTAGTCGGTAAATTCGGGGTCTCCCCTGATCACCTCCAAGGGAACCACAATGTTGACATCGGACTCGGTGTTCCGCAGCTGGTTGAGTTTAATATTGACGGAGAAGAGGTACTCCCGCACGTCATCGATGCCCACCTTCAGGCCCTTGCACACCACATACCTGGCAGGAGAAACCCTGTCACTCCACGGAGCAAGGACCTCCCTGCCGGTATTCCTCCTCGCCAAGCCCCTGGCTGGGTCATGAAGCTCAACAGCCTTAAGTCTACGCACAAAGAACAGCACAGACTGTGCTGTAAAAGTTCACCTCAAATTCTCAGTGGTTCCCACTTGCCCTCTGCCAGGCTGAAGGGGTCTAATTTAACAGACTCATCGATTAGACTCTCCAAAATGGGGCGCAGAAAGCTCGTGTTTTTAGCAAGACACCAGCAATTCAGATCGGCCACATCTCCTGTGCTGTGCATGGGCATGTGTCCCACCTGGGTGCCAACAGTGCCCTGGCTGGTGCCCTGACCAACCCATGTCTCTCCAGGTTTCCCTTCTACTGACCACCTTCTCCTTCCTGGGCAAGCCAAGGATCCCCCACATAAGTGTGGTGAACAGGCTTGTGGAGAAGAAGGCAGAGGCTGACTGGCAAATCACAGGACCAGTAAGATCCAAATCCTGACCCCCACCCGCCCCTTGGCTCTTATCACTTCTTTAAAGTCAAGGCTTTTAATGTAGCCTGAGTGGCCATACCAGAGAGATGTATCAGGTACTGCGTTCTGACACTTAGCCAACTAGTCTGATGAAAATGGAGAGGAAAGCTCACCTCTCTGAGTTGGCAGGACGGCTGGTAATCGGCTTAAAGAGACATACTCGTTCAAAGCAGCTGTACAGCAGGTAGATGAGCCCCACGCTGAACGGGGTGAACAGGTCGAAGGTTTTGCAGATGAAGTGGCCTCCTGGATTAGAGAGAAAACACCAAGAGCAGTCAGTGGTTCTAGTCCAGGAGGTGGGTAAGGTAATTGCAGGGAGTAAATATTACCAAGTCAGAGACTCAGAACCTGCGTCCATTAAAAGTCAGAGGCAACTTAAGGGGGAGGCTGAGCTTTGGAGGGGACTTGGAGGATTCTATAGCACTTTCTTCCCTAAATTCCTCATTCAGCTACCTGTCACCTGCCATAAGAATTTTTTTTTAACTTCCAAGCCAACTCTTAAGCAAGCTCTTATCCAGCAAGGGCCCCGGGTGGAGACAGCGAAGGGAGTGTCACCTGTCCGGACAACAGAGAGCGCCATTAGGAACTGGCAGAGCAGCAGCTGCTTGCTGAGGATCTCCTGCAGGTTCTCCTGGCCCTCCACGGAGAAGCCCTGAAATGGAGCACAAGGGTCAGGGTGGGAACCAGAGTGATGAAGACTGAAAAGGCATCCTTACCTCATCTTCACTGACTTCTTCCACCACCTGACCGATAGAGACACAGCTCAGCACCTGAATTACTTTGGCCCGGTCTCATGGCTCATTACAAATAGGACCCAGGCCTGATGACTGGACCAGTGCCATTTCCAAGGGTGGAACCAAGCCTCCTTTTCCAAGAAGATGGTCCAGAAAATTGTAAAGCTCACTTAAGAATCTAAGGGAAGAGTAAGACAGAACCAAGGCGAAACACGGGCTAGTCACAGGCCAACTGCAGGACAGGAAACAGAAGCCCCGGTGAGTCTGACAAGGCCCGGGAAGCACACGTGGCACGAATACTCTGCCTGGGCTCACTCAGCCTCTGGACTGACCGCAAGACAGGCCCATTTGGTGACAGGAGAAAAGTCAGCAAAACTCTGACACACAGTGACCTCTCTCTGCTGATTAAGGATTTTCTCACAAAACCATTCTCCTGTCCCAAGACCATGAAGCCTCTCCTTGTAGCTGGCAGGATCTCTGGCCAGAGCGTTGGCTTAAAGAGCGCAGGTACGCTGATATTCCTGGAGTGGTGTCCCTCCCTGTGAGAGCCCAGCAGGGAGCAGGGAGCCAAGCTCAGCGCGGCCAGGGCTAGGGGCCTGGGATAGGGCAGATCTTTAATGGGCACAGTTTCAATTCTGCAAAATGAAAACAGCCTGAAGATTTGTTTCAGGACAATGTTAATATATTTAACACTACTGGACTGTTCACTTGAGAATGGCTGAGATGTGCAGTTTAAGTTGGATGTTTTCACAATAATAATAATAAGAAGAAAACAAGGCTGTCATTTGTTAAATTGGCCCCAGCCAGGTCTCCCTGACTCAGTCCTATGAATGTAATAGCTAAACGACCCAGAATAAAAAATCCAAATTTATAGATGCTCCTCAAAATTCATGCCTGTTTATAGGGTAAATCAAAAAAGAAAACAAACAAAAACCCAGCCCAGGTCACCAGTCCACAGTGCTGAAGCTGAAAGACAATCCTGAGTTGCCCCTCTAGCTGCCGGAGTGCGATGGCTGCCTCCCCAGCACCATCAGACCCTGCACTGCTCACCGGGCGCAGCTTCCCCGCCCCAGCCTGTCTGCTGTTCCCTGCTGAGCACATGCTTCCAGACCCTATGCTGACGCCTGCACAGCCCTTCACCTTTCCACAGCTAATACCTGAAAGGCCACCCAAGTTGCTCCAGAGGTTTCACTAAACTATAGCCATGTGACCCTGGAGCAACTGCCACATTCTCCGTGCCACCTCTAGGCCAGCGGTCAGCAAACTGCGGCTCGAGAGCCACATGCGGCTCTTTGGCCCCTTGAGTTTTTAGCACAGGCCAGGTTAGGAGTACCCTAATTAAGTTAATAACAATGTATCTACCTATATAGTTTAAATTTTAAAAATCTGGTTCTCAAAAGAAATTTCAATTGTTGTACTGTTGATATTTGGCTCTGTTGACTGAGTTTGCCGACTACTGCTCTAGGGCAAAAGAATAAAACTTAATTCATACATCCCCTACTACCTGAATAGTGAGCTAGCACCTACGAGGGCAGCTAAAGGGCTAATAAAACAAAGCAAAAGCAATTCTCAAGCCTCTAAGGAGATAAACCCCTAAAGCAGCAGCCTATGGAAAGCGGGTCACCTACCCCATCGGCCATCAGAAAGTGGACACCCTTTCGATCTGTGTTATCCAGGACAAAATTCCGAAAAGCAGTGATGTTCTCTGGGCGGGTGATGTCTCCATCTCCATCGATCCCACCCTCGCCTGCAGAACACAAGATCCACATGAACCTCATCGGTCCTGCGCATCCCAAGACTGGGACAGGAGCTCCCTGGGGCTGTGAAAGGGTACCAAGTGGGCCTTGAGTTCCCGGAGAAAAGCCCCTGAGGAGCAACTCACTGCAGGACCCCCCCGCACCACCACCACCACAGGGCTGCCTTACAGGGACGGGCCAGGCAGACACAGGCCTGCTGTATGGAATAAAGCAGAGATGACAAGAACTTAACCAGCCAAAAGGATCAACTGAACAGAGGGCCTTCCTCCTCATGCCCAAGTTGTGTTTAAAGGACCTACATTTCAGAACCAATTTCAACTTTTTTTTTGGCTAATCCTCACCTGAAGGTATCTTTTCCCATTGATTTTCAGAGTGGTAAGGAGGGGGCAGAGAAACATGGTCAAGAGAGACACATATTCAATTGGTTGCCTCCTGCACGCACCCCAAACAGGGCCAATGATTGAACCTGCAACCCAGGTATGTGCCCGTGACTGGAAATGGAACCTGAGACCCTTTGGTTCACAGGCCAATGCTCTAACCACTTAACCACACAGGTCCCAACATCACCTTTTACTAAGGACTGTTAAAAAAGAACTTGGGATCTGGTGCCAATCACAACAATCAAGCCAGGGTAGGTGAGGGGCCTGCTGCAGGGCAGCTGAGCTGTCTGTTATCGGTACTTTTCATACCCCGACACACACTGGTATGTTAATGAGGCTGCCAGTTCTCAGCCAGAGATCAGGCAATTTCATTATCTCCTGTCACCAGGGAAGAAAGGAGGAATGCATATGGCCTGGATGCAAGTGTAACCTGTACCCCACAGGCCTGGGCAAAAAGGGACAGACTAGGGGGAACCAAGACCTTCGTGACATGGACTGGGAGACCTAGGAAAGAAAACATGGCAAGTGGGTAACAGCTGCTTCTGACCCGTCTCCCCAGAGGCTGTCCCACGGTCCCTAGTATCCTCCCGCGTGTCCTACCGTAGTAAGGTTCAAAGAGTTCGCTGGAGGCCGAGTAGAAGTCCTCCAGCTTGAAGTCATTCGGGCCCTTCAGGGTCATCCCAAAGCCCTTTGCGTGCCACTTCTTCCTCCACAGCACGTACTCCGAGAAGCCCCCAGGGCCTGCACAGACATCAGCGAAGTACAGAAGCTCCGCTTCCCGGTCCTTCACCAGTGGTTTCTGCAAAGGCCAGGGGAGAACAGGAGAAGGGGAAAGATGGCTCAGTGGTAGGGAGGAGGCGGGGAGTGAAATCAGCCTTTCCCCGAGCACAGCGCAGAGTTCCCCCCAGGCCGCACACCAAGCAAGTATATCCCGAGACCATCACCCCCCATCGATACGCCTTCCACACCACCAGGCCTGGCTCAGACTCCCACTGAAAACATCTTACTGGGCACTGGGTGTGCACGTTTTGTCTCTCAGCATCTTCACCAGATCCTGCCTATACAAGACCTTGAGAAGAATAGACACTTCATGCCCCATTACAGAGAGGGGGAAAGAGACCAAGACACAAAGCGTGCAGGTGCCGTTCCCAGCCATCTGCGACAAAGCCAATCGCAGGCCGGTCAGCCTGACTGCTACACTCAGTCTTCCTGTCCAGCCCAGCACGGGGAGCCTGGCCGTCCCCGGTCTCAGTCACAGCGCCCACCTCTCCAGACACAGTGTCAGCTTCCCTGCTCTCTCCCCGTCCTCATTGGCACTCCCTGTTTTCAATTAACTTTTTATTTTGGAATAATCTTAGATTTACAAAGAAGCTGCAAAGACAGAGTTCTCGCATACCATTCACCAGTTTCCAGTTTTACTAATACCTTACACTGTCCAAACTAAGAAGCCAACATTTGTACACTGCTATTCACCAAGCTCCAGACCAGGTTCCGATTTCCTAGAGTCCTTGCTCTGTTCCAGGATCTAATCCAAAACACCACAGTGCATTTAGTCTACACCCCTTCCTCCTCTCTACACCCCTTTCTCCTGCTGCCTTTGCCCCTCTGCTAGCGGGGGCCTGGACTGGGTGCAGCTGGGAGCTGACAAAACAGAGAAAGGAGACACCGGGGTGCAACTTCCAGGCAGCCCTCGGAGCACCACCCACCGCAGGAATACTGCCTAACTATGTCACAATAACCATTTGAATTTTTATCGGATTATAATTTTGGCCACCTGAGTAGCTTTAACTCTTATTACCGTATTTTCTGGCGTATAAGACGACTTTTGAAACGAAAAAAAAGTCAACCGAAAATCGGGGGCAAAAGACCAAAATTGCACAAAAATTACCTGCAGATCTTGACGACAAAGTAAGTCTTTTCTTTGAAGTGGGGGATAGTCTTATACAGCGAATATAAAATTCATCCTGAGCCCTAATTGGTTTGGGTCAGTGGATAGAGCGTTGGCCTGAGGACTGAAGGGTCGCAAGTTGTGGGCTCGATCCCCAGTTGAGGGCATGGAGGAGGCAGCCGATCTATGAATTCTCTCTCTCTTCCCCTCTCCCTTCCTCTCTGAAGTCAGTAAAAATATATTAAGAAAATAAATGGATAAAATTCATGCTGAACGCAGCATGGACCTGTATTGTGTGTTTGCACTTCCTTTTACACACCTGGGCCCCAGATGGTGAATTCTATTTGCCCCGACCCTCCACCGCACAGAGGAGGTACCATCCACACCAGGGACAAGAGGCTGAGCTCTGAGTGGGAGGCAGAAGGACACTGATGACCATCAGCAGGGAGGCAGCTCAGCCTTTGCTCTCTACCAGCTGACATGCCTGAGTGCTTGTCCAGAGCTCTGTAACTGCCAGATCAAGACCAGAAAGCTTGAGGGGAAAGTTAATGAGAGAAATGGAAAACGAATGTGCACAATCCAGTCCATTTCTAGGTGATAAGGGCCTTCCCTCTGAGGACAGCTATCAGCTTTATCAAAACAGTGAAAAAAAGTTTTTGGAAAAAGTAGCTTCAGCTAAAAATAAACAGTTATCCTGTATCAAGCCCACGAAGGCATGCTGGGATGCATCAATTCTTTCTCTCCTCCCCCACCACTCCACCCCAGCATTCTTTGTTCCTATCAATTGTCTATGTTTTGGGATTTTATTTATTTGCACACAAAAAAAGACCAATTGGCATTTGCCAAAAACATTATTTTAGCACTTTCCTGACAGCGAGATGGTAATGAGGCAGGGGTCACAAGTTGAAGGCCTGCACACACTGGAAAATGGGAAACTAATGTTCCTCACTGCAGGGTGTGCCCTCGCCCCCAGCCCAGGCTCCAGCCTCTGCACCGAGCCACTGGCCCAAAGGAAGATTAGGGGGAGGAAGAGGAATGAAGCAATGAAAGCATCTCACCTCCAAAACGAGGACATAAATATGATCTCATTTTGTGATTTCAAGATATGTGACACTCCCAGGCCACAGCCAGATCTTTTCATAGAAATGACAGCTGGGCTTCTCACCTCTTCCACCTACTGGCTGTGCAGTCAAGGGCAAGCACACAATTTATGTCTTTAAGCTCAAGCTTTCTCAACTATAAATGGAACTAATACAGGTTATTTCTCCTTTTTTTTTGTTTGTTTGTTTGTTTGTTTAATCCTCACCCAAGGATGTTTTTATTGATTTGAGAGAAACATTGATCGATTGCCTATTGTACACGCTCTAACTGAAGATGGAACCCAGAACCTAGGTATGTGCCCTGACTGGGAACCAAATCCACAACCTTTGGTGTATGGGACGATGCTCCAACTAACTGAGCCACCAGGCCAGGCTATAGATTACTTCCTGAGTGTTGCAGGATTAAATAAATTACCATCCATCAAAAACCTTTATAAACTATAAAATACTAAGCAAACATAGGTTATCAATTCAGCTAGATCAACTATCATGGAGTCAAAACTTTGTCCTTCTCCATCTTTTTCTCTTCCCAATGCCTCAGTGGGCACTTTGAACATGCTAATTTCTTCTAAGACATCTCACAAACTTACAGATCTACATTTAGTTTTTGTCTATTATTACACTTCAAAACATGTTTTCTTATTTCAACAGTATCCCCAGGCACACAAATTCCTCACATAAAGTTATCCTATATAATAAAAGGATAATATGCAAATCGACTGAAAAGCAGAACAACCGATCGCTATGATGCGCACTGACCACCAGGGGCAGATGCTCAGCCAGAAGCTGGGCTCATGGCTGGGGAGCACAGTGGTGGTGGTGGGAGCCTCTCCTGCTTCCACAGCATCAGACATCCCTCGAGGGCTCCCAGAGTGCAAAAGGGCACAGGCCGGGCTGAGGGACCCCCCCACCAAATGCATGAATTCATGCACCGGGCCTCTAGTGGTTTAGCATAGACTTCCAGATATCCAAAGAATCTAAACTACCTTCTTTCCCTAGTCTCTTCCAATTCTTATTTATAATTTATTTATTTCCCTACCCTAGTCTCTTTTCAACTTTTACCACAACCTGAAGAACCAGAAGCACATGGGAAAACCTGAGTCGTGTTCCCCTCCCACTTTCCACCTCTAACCTCTCCATCCCACCCCAGGCTTCAAGTTCTGCATCTGCGCTCATATTCCATAACCAGCCTGATCGAGGAGGCAGAGACCCTAGCAAGCCTGGTGTGTGCCCGGGGCTTCAGCCACTCCCCTCTCTTCTGGAACTGCTCTAGCTCATCTCTGCTCACCTGAAAAACATGCTAAGCTTGCTGGCCTTGGCTGTCACTCTGGTCCTCAGGGAAAAACAGAGAGGAAAGAGAAGAAAAGACTAGAGGCTAAAGAGAAATCACTTCTTATCATGGAATGCAGAGAAACATCTCAGAAAGGGGACTTCTCCATGGCCACTAACAATCAATTCAGGTCAAGAAGATGCCTCAAGTGTTACAGACTCGGCTGCCTTTTCCTATGTAACTAACACCTCCACTCTCCACCTGAATGGTACAGCCTGTGTCGTCTTCATTTTCCTGAGAGCAAAAGACAACAACCAGACACTAGCTGCTGGAGGCATTTTCATTCAAAAGCCCCACATGATGCTGTGACTTCCCATCAGCTTGACAGAGCTCTTCTGCCAGGCAGGGGTTTAAAATCATTTGGAACTCAGAAAATTAAATCAACATTATATCAACCTAATTTTCTCAAGATGCTAATTCCAAGAGCCCCTTTATGCTGCCTGCTGGTACTGGGAAATGGGGAGAGAGACGGGAGAGAGTAATGACTAAAGGCTGGAGGGTTTACATGCCAGTTTTGCCAGCATGGAGAATGCAGTGAGGTAGGTGGAGCTGAAACATTAAGAACTTGGGAAGGAAGTTTTTTAGTGAGTGGACAGTCAGAAGGCCTCATGGAAGGAGGGTGAGTGAAGCAGAAACAGGCAAAGAGAACTAACTTTCTAGAACTGAGTAAAAATGCTTTGAAACCCTGACAGTAACACTAGAATGAAATTTCCTTTATTCTTTCTCTGTCATCCTGGAGGATCTGTGCCAGAGAAATGAGATGCAGCAGAATAGAAAATCATCTTGCTGTCCCATTTCTTGAGAAGGGCCAAAGCCTGATAATTATGATTCCGCACAGAGCTCGTTCTAAGAGGCAGGAAGGGAAAGTGGCCATATGAGAACTCCCAGATCTAAGAGCTGGAACAACTCTTAAGAGCCGTTGGGTTCTACCCTGGCCCTCTCGCAGGCGAGCAGGGCTAATTTCAGAGATGAGGCAGCTGAGACCCAAAGAGGCGTGTACTGAAGTGACAGCACCTGCACTGGGAAGTGGCACACTCCCTGCCGGCCTCACTGAACAACACAGCCATGGCATACTGGTTTTAAATGGACCAGTGGAAAGACAGGATGGCCACATGCCATTCAACTCTCAAATATTTCCCAGAGTCCTCTCCTCCCATACCAGAAACACCACCCAAATCAGATGATGTCACAATTTCAATAAGCTACTGTAAGTTCTGTACTCACCCTCTACTCCACCTCATCCATGGTGGAAAGAAGGCAGGCTAAAGCCCCTCGTGGCAACTGGTCTCCGCACGTCAATGAGCACTTTACAGTCCCAGCCCTACACCCCTACCAGCTCTCAACTCACCAGAACGTCCAGAACCTAACAGCGCCATGGAGAAAGGGATCATGTCTATCTCATTCAAAACTATATTCTTAGTGCCTAGCACTGTGCCTGCACAGTGTAGGGGCTGGATAAATACATGCTTACTGAAAGCAATAGGGGCCCATGCTCTAACTCACCGCCTCGTCTCCCTGTTCTCTAGGCCTTTAGATGCCACAGCTGCTGATTTGGCCCAGGAACATCCCTTCCCCACTGCTGCCAGCCTGCCCACTCCACTGGGAGTGCACAACAGGCCCTGCAGCGTCAGGGGCTGGTACTTTGGGACTGAAGCTCTAGAGACAATGCTTTATGGGGCACTCATAGGAACACAGGGACGCACTGTGGGGCCCTTTCTGAGGAGCTCAAAGCAAAATGTCTAACATAAAATCCATCTCTATCACATAGCAGCTATAATTACATTGCACAAATGGCGATTTCTGAGCCACTGAAGCTTAAGCCCATTTAACACTATGAATTCAGAAGCAGAAACTTGTTCTCACCCCATAAGAGTCCCGTGGATTTGTAAAAATGCGATCAAACACAAAATCCATATTGGCCATCTTCATTGCCGCCCTGCAACAAAGACACACAGAGTTCAACTCAGTACCAGACAGATGGAAAGCTGAAGCTCAAGAAAAGGCGGAGGGTTGTTTGGGGAGGGGAGGGGAAGGGAGGGGAGGGGAGGGGAAGAAAAAGTCAGCAAACCTGTTCAGGAAGAAGACTCCTCGGATCATCTCATAGGGATTGGCTCGGGTCCGAGCTCGTCGCATCTCCTCCCCATCCAGGACATCAAACACACTCTGCCCAGAGAGAATCAGAGTCTCGAGGTGAGCATCCGCCGGAAATGGACAGGGCTCTTAAGAGCCTGAGGAGCCCAATGAACAGTGTCCAAAGAGCAAGGCCCTGCTGTCCCCAGCTCTAACATGACAGGCCGTGTGACCCTAGACAAGCTGCTCAATCACCCTGACCCTCAACTACATCCCCTGTAAGATGGTGCACAATAAATGTAAGCACGTCCCTGACACATGATAAGTGGTTAATAAAAGATCGCCGTGGCTATGCTCGGGGTCACCGCCTGGCATTGCCAACCCTCATAGCAAATCTCTTCTCCACTCCAGCAGCGACTTCCCAAGGGGCTGGATCTGATACCACGGCCCTCTCCCCTGGGCTCATTGAGAGGGCAAACAAACCAAGGCCAGCCACCTCACAGTAGGGATCCCCTCCTTCCTCCAAATTCCTCTCAGATTTAAAAAAACAAACAGCCCCACTTCACAAGAGTACCAGTCACAAGATATTCCCAACCCTCTGTCAGAAAGATAAGCTCGAAGGCCGTGGCTCAGTTGGTTAGAGTCATCCCGCACACCCGAAGGCTGTGAGTTTAATTCCTGGTCAGGGCGCATGCAGGAGGCGGCCAATCAATGTTTCTCTCCGTATCTCTCTCTCCACCCCCTCTCTCTTTCTCTCCCCTCTTCTTCTCTCTAAAATCAACTTTTAAAAAATTAATAAGCTCTGAAGCCTTGCTGCTTCTCCAACCCATTTCCTCCTTAGTTTCCTTGGCTCTTTCTGTTCCAGGCAATGCACTTCCTGGCCCAAAACTCAGGCCACAAGATACCAAGGGAAGGCTATTCATTCATCCAACCTTAGGAGCCTCCCACCCAGCACTTCATTTAATTCTCACAGCAACCCAGGGAAGTATCTTCTCCCTATCTTATAGATGAGGACACTCAAACTCAGCGAACCTGAAGCAACTAGCCCAAGGTCACACTGCCAAAAAAGTTGCAAAACTAGGATTTGAATTTAGGTCTATTTAATGCTAAAGAATTATTTCAAACCTTTCATTATACCTGCCAACCTTCCTACCCTTCACACACACACACACACACACACACACACACACACACACACACACACCTGCACCCAACCAAGATTAGAATGAACCAGCCGTTGAGGTTAAGTGGCTACTGACCACAGGGACAGCACAATACTACAAAGCAGGCAGTCACCAGGAAAAAGGACACCTTGGAGAAATATACAAGCTACGCATCAGACCACCAGGAAAGTATCAGCTAAACTTCTGCCCCCACAACTGACTCCAAAGAACTAGAGAAGCCCAGACAACCTTCCCACACAGGTTTTACTCCAGCTCTAGCCACAGGCCTTACCTTACACTGCAGCACACTGTGAAGCAGGTCTTCCCCACAAAACTCTGTTTCATCTTCAATAATCATCTTCCTCTACAGGAAGAAGAAAATAGTAATGACCATGTGACTGCACTTGGAGGGATGAATGGAGAAACCAGTGGGCGGGAGGCAGAGCCAGCACTATGAAGCGAGGACCAAGGGCCATCAGCTGCAGCAGCCAGCAGTGGCAACAGCAGCAGGGTGATGGGGGCGGCACCTTCCTCAATTTCCTCCCACAGAGGGAGGCCAAAGGCAGCAGCAGTGGTGGGGTGATGGCAGCCTGGTAGGCTTCCCCCGATCAGCCTGGTAGGCTTCCCCCGATCAGCCTGGTAGCCTCCCGCAGAGGAAGGCCAGACTGTGACAGGCCTGTTCCCTCTGGGGAGCGGGCCTAAACCATCAGTAGGACATCCCCTGAGGGCTCCCGGACTGTGAGAGGGGGCAGGCTGGGCTGAGGGACTCTACCCCCCAGTGCACGAATTTTCATGCACCAGGCCTCTAGTGTGAGCATAAACACATACATACCAACTCGAAGAAGGGAAAAGTCAGGAGGTAAGCACCAACAATTTTAGGGTACATTTTCCTGGAATCCTACCTTTCCCACAACCATCCAATCTTTCATTTCCTCAGTGTCAGGAATTTCAGTGGTACATTCTGGGAACCATGACACCTGCTCTCTGGCACTGGGCTACAAACAAAAGAGGCAAATAAGTGAGGTAAGATAAGCCCTCAGAAGAACAATGCCCCAACTCATCAGGGCTTCCCAAAACAATCAAGAGGGACTCAGACAGAGTGGGAAGAGTCTGGGAAGCAGAGGCCAAAAGCAGTTTTTAAACATGAAAATTGAGAGCTGGAATTCTCAAGTTTCACTTCTGAAGGCCAGGTCCAATTCTGGTTTCAGTCCCTAGAAACTTCCCAAACCTTCAAAGTATCTTTCACCTGTTCCAATACTTTTTATGAATACCTATTATGTACTATGTGCTCAGAATGCAGAGTTAAAAAGACATTGTCCTTGTCCCATGAGGCAGTGGGGATACAGAGAGATAGGTATAAGATATGTGTCTCTGATAGGTAATCACATCAGGAAAACAATAAGCAATGAATCTCATCTCCTGATGCCTTTCAAAGTGTTACTCACAAAATAAATTGTATTCCTCACCCATTCACTCTAAGATAGGGCAGAGACTAGCACCTCTAATGAACTACTTCCTAATAAACTAGCACCTCTAAGGAACTACTTTCCTTATCAAGCCAAAACAGTGGTTTTCACCCTGCTATCCATTAGGGTCATCTGCAGGCCTTTTAAAAAGTTCTGGGGCCTGGGGCCTACCCACAGAATGTATGCTCCTGTTGATCTGAGGTGGGAACTGGGTATAAGTGCATTGTTAGAAGTCCCCAAATGATTCGAATGTGCAGCCAGGGCTATGTTCACTGGGCTAGAGAGACATGGATTATGAAACTTTAACAGGTGGCTAACCTGCATGGCAGCTGTACACATTCCCTCCTGAGCAAGTGTGGAGAAGAGACTCACCATTGCAAATTGAAGCAATATGGTTAAAGGTAATATTACATGCTCTGAAAGGCATAAAATGGTATCACAATGCAAGGTCTGGAGGGCAAGCCAACCACCATCAACAGAGAAAAGATTAAAAGAAAAATTACTGAAGCTTTTTGTCAATGAATCAGGCAGTGAACCAAGGCTCCTCTCCTTGGTCAAATCCATCACTTTTAAGCATAAATGGTTGTGACTTATAAACTCTTCTTTAAAAAAGCAACTCATGCCCAGCCAGCGTGGCTCAATGGTTGAGCGTTGACCTAGGAACCAGAAGATCACAGTTTGATTCCTGGTCAAGGCACATGCCCAGGTTTCAGGCTCAATCCCCAGTAGGGAGCATGCAGGAGGCAGCCAGTCAATGATTCTTTCTTATCATTATTTCCCTCTCTCTCTCCCTCCCTTCTGAAATTAATAAAAATATATTTTCTAAAAAAAAAAAAAAAAAAAAAAAAGCAACTCATATACACTTTGGATACCCCTATAGAGATAAAGAGAAGACTCAATCTCCACATGGAAGTCTAAATAATGCTACCTGGAAAGTGGACTTTGTCTGAAGCTTCCAACCTTGCAATCTCTCTCCATCCTGGGCTACAGAAGTGACTAAGCACCTTCCAGTAGTGACTCTAGGAATGGGTCACCTCAGGCCACCCAGACTCATCTATCTTAAACAAGTGACCACCATCTAACAGTTAAGCCACATTCTTAACCAAAAGATAGGTTAAGAGAAAAACTGAATTACGGTAGATGGTTTATTAGAACAGCTTTGTCTCAAAAAGGAATTTCAGTAGCCTGTCTCCGTGAAAAGCAGAAATTTTATGGGCAAATTTCGTATCTTAAGTTTAGAGATTAGTTCTAATTCTGTCCCACTGAGGGAATTGGGACTTTTTACTTGTTTTTCATACAAATGAGGACACAGAAAGCACCAAGCATTTCTGAGGTAAAAACCTACATCTAGCACCCAATTACAAATATTTACCCTATTCTACACTGTCTCATCTGCTATTCTGCTGGTGTCGTCTCCTCACAACTACAAGGCAACACAGCAGGACCACATCAGAACCCATTAGCTCTTGGCTTGTCAGCTTCTTACTCTGAAGCCTTATTAGGCTTTTATCATGCACAGGTTGATGGGAGATTTTCCTGAACTGAAACATCAGAGAGACAAATAAAATATCAATTTTCCAGAGTTCAGAACCACATCTGAAGCTAAATTACAGCAACTATGTAGAAGACTAGACATTTGTTTTCTATTTCCTCTAGTTTCAACTCCATAATGGTAATATTACATCATTATTTTTAGGGGCCTTTATTATACCTACTTCAAATCCTTTGTGGAATAAGGCAGGACATAAATAAATGGATAAAAATAAAGTCTCAACATTATCTGTACCGAGAAAAGGAGTAAGAGTTTCTTTGCGTATTCAGGGTAAAACAAACAGGTACCCAAGTAGGTAAGCAGACTAAATCCACAATGAAAAAGCCATATGGCATAAACAAACACCTGTTTACAGGTGCAAGGACCTTACATGGCACCTAATCCAATCACTGACACAATGGGAAAGTAGGGCCTCAATTGGCCACTTGAACTTGTGAGGTATCTAGGGGTGGGAAGCTGTATTAAAGTTCTTTGTAGAGGCAAACCCTGCCTTCCAGTATCTTCTACCCATTGGTCTTAGATAGTCCTTTATGAAGCAACTGGAAACAAATCCACATCCTATCATTCCCCCTCCCCCAGACTTGTTTTCCATTCTGGACATCTCCAGAACCTTCCATGTAAGAAACTAGTTCAACCCCACTAATCGCCCTGATCAAACGGCCTCTGGAGACTTCTAGTGTGTCAATGTGACAACTTAAAGACATGCACCCAAAAACACAAGTGGCTTTCTGCCTTCTCCGCCCCACACCAGTTACCTCAGGCTCATCTCGCCAGTCCACATTCAACTCCTGTTCAAAGCCTTGCAACGTCAGACCCAAGCCTCTTCGACCTTTCTGATTAGAGGCCTCAACGATGTCCTTCCGACCCTGGCTGTATTTACCCAATCCTTCACCTTCCCTGAAGCCCATCTTCGCCTGAAAGAGAGAAATGATGGTACATTTATATAAACAAATAGATAAAATGGAGCATTTTATACAAACAGACATTTATTTAGCCCCTATCATGTGCCAGACATTCTGCTAAACCCAAAGAAATATAAAAAGTAAGGCCTCACCCAGCTGGTAAGGTTCAGTGGTAGAGTCTCGACCCATGAACCAGGAGGTCAATGGTTCAAATCCTGGTCAGGGCACATGCCTGGGTTGTGGGCTCAATCCCCAGTAGGGGGCATGAAGGAGGCAGCCAATTCATGATTCTCTCTCACCACTGATATTACTATCTCTCTCTCTCCCTCTCCCTTCCTCTCTTTCTAAAGTGAATTAGAAAAAAAAAAGAAAAAAAAAAGATTTTAAAAAGGCCGAAAGTTTTCCTTCTAGCCTAATTAAAAAAAACTGCAGTTTAACTGTGGGTCCAATGGCTGTCTATTTTGGAGGTGAAAGTCTAGGACAGCCAGAAGTTGGATAAATGAGAAGGCATCTCACAGCTGTAATTAAAAGTACCAAGGGTACCTAATGAATGTCATTGGACATTTGTACAACTTACCCTTCCAGCTAATGTGTCTGATTAAGTGAGAAGTAGATCTATAGTAGAGTTGATAAAAGAGAACATAATTTAAAATGGAACTTCTTCAGATTCTTGCTAAAAGGTATAGCTGTTTTCTGTTTGGTCTTGTTTTGACTTGTTTTGTTCTGTTAGCACCTGTGTAATAGTTGGCATGATGTGGTCAGGGTTGAGCCTCACAGTCAGCAAGCCTGAGGACTGAGCCCACCCATGGAAAGGCCACCAGTAATCAACATCCAAATATAACAAAAGAACCCACACAACACACACAAGGGACAGTCATAGAGCAGCCTGCTCAGAAAATGAAGGAGACTACGCAACTGGGTTCCACAGGATGCCAACAACAAAAAGGACATCTCGCCAAGACTGGGTGTCATAGCAGTCCCATCCAATACACAAAAAAAAACCACAAAGAAACAGCAAAAATGGGGAAACCAAGAAACAGTAAAAATAGAGAAATAGAGAAATAAGCCCCAAATTAAAGAACAGGAATAATTTGCAGAAAAAAAAAGGAAAAAAAAGAGCTAAATGAAATGGAGGCAAGCAATTTATCAGAAACTGAGTTCAAAGTAATGGTTTTAAGACTGCTCAACATCCCTGACTGGTGTGGCTCAATTGGAGTATCATCCTGTACACTGAAAAGCTGTGGGTTTGATTCCCAGTCAGGGTGCATACCCAGGTTGTGGGTTGAGTCAATCAATGTTTCTCCATCACTTTTTCCCTCTCCCTTCCTCTCTCTCTAAAATCAATAAAAACATACCTTCAGGTGAGGATTTAAAAGAGAGAGAGAAAGAATGCTCAACAGCAGGCAAACCATGAAAAACAACCAGTCGAAAATGAAGGATGACATATCTTTCACTAGTTTTTTGTTTGTTTGTTTGTTTTTTTAAATATATTTTATTGATTTTTTACAGAGGAAGGGAGAGAGATAGAGAGCTAGAAATGTCAATGAGAGAGAAACATCGACCAGCTGCCTCCTGCACACCCTCTACTGGGGACATGCCTGCAACCAAAGTACATGCCCTTAACCGGAATCGAACCCGGGACCCTTCAGTCCGCAGACCGACGCTCTACCACTGAGCCAAACTGGTTTCGGCCCCTCACTAGTTTTGCTCAGTGGTTAGAGCATCGGACCACAGACTGAAGGGTCATGAGTACAATTTTGGTCAAAGGCAATTACCTTGATTGCAGGCTCAATCCACAGCACTGGTCAAGGTACATGCAGTAGGCAACCAATCAATGTGTCTCTCTTACGTCTATGTTTCTCTCTCCCTATCTCCCCACGTACCTTCCACTCTCTCTAAAAATTAATGGAAAAGAAATGTCCACCAATGAGAATTAACAATAAAAAGACATTGCTGAAAGAAAGAACATACTGGAAGGAATAACATTAGAGGAAGTGTAGGATCTAATAAGTAAATTAGAAGACAAGGTAGAAAAAAAATTAATCAGAGCAGCAAAAGAAAAAAATTAAATAATTTCAAAGCACAGGATAGTTTAAGGGAACTTTGGGACACCATGAAATGTAACAACATTCATATCACAAGGGCACCAGAGGAAGAAGAAAGTGAGCAAGGGATCGAGAACCTGTATGAAGAAATAATGACAGAAAAATTCCCTAATCTGGTGAAGGAAAAAGTCACGAAGTTTCAGGAAGCACAAAGAATCCCAATCAAGATGAACACAAAGAGATCCACAGTAAGATGCAGTCATAATGAAAATGACAAACATTAAAGATAGATATAAAACGAGTTATCAAGTCACATCTGTCAAAATGGCTACCATCAACAAATGACAAGTGCTGGTGAGGATGTGGAGAAAAGGAACCTTAGTATACTGCTGGTAGAAATTCAGAATGGTACAGCCATATAGAAAACAGTATGAAGTTCCCTAGATAAATTAAATATGGAACTGCAATCTGATCCCACTTCTAATATATCCTAAGAAATCCAAAACACCCATCATAAAGAATGTATGCACTCCTATGTTTATAGCAGCACAATTTACAATAGTTAAAATCTGGAAACAGCCTAGGTGCCCATCAGTAAATGAGTGGATAAAAAAGGTGTGGTATATTTACACCAATGAATATTATGCAGCAGTAAAAAGAAGTATCTCTTACCCTTGGAGACAGCATCGATGGACCTGGAGAGTATTATACTGAGTGAAATAAACCAGTCAGAGAAAGACAAGTATCACATGATCTCACTCATATGTGGAATCTAATAAACAAATTAAACTGACGATAGAACCAAAGACACAGAAACATGGAACAGACTATTGAATCTCAGAGGGAACTCGGAGGGTAGGTGGGTGGGAAGAGATCATCCAAAGATATTGTATGTATATATGCATAACCCATGGACATAGACAATAGGGTGGTAAAGGCCTAGGGTGGGGAGCAGGACAGCCTGGAAGGAGTCAAAGGAGGGATATATGTAATACTTTCAACAATAAAGATCAAAAGAAAAAAAGACAGAGATAATCTTAAGGGTAGCAAGAGAGAGACAGCCAGTTACCTACAAGGGAGCTCCCATAAGGCTGTCAGAAGATTTCTCAACAGAAACACTACAGGTCAGAAAGGAATAGCATGAAGTATTTCAAAGTAATGAAAAGCAAAAATCTGAAACCAAGACTACTCTATCCAGCAAGGCTATCATTCAAAATTGAAAATGAGCACAGCCAGTATGGCTATGTGGTTGAGCATCAACACATGAGCCAGGAGATTACAGTTTAATTCCCAGTCAGGGCACATGCCTGGGTTTCAGTAGGAGTGTGCAGAAGGCAGCAGATTCTCTCTCATCATTGATACTTCTATCTCTCTCAGTCTCCCTTCTGTTCTCTGAAATAAAAAAAATAAAAATAAAAAAACTATAAAAAATGTATCTTAGAAGAAATTGAAGGTGAAATAAAGAACTTCCCAAACAATAAAAAGGCAAAAGGATTTTATTACCACCAAACCAGAACTGTAAGAAAGGTTAAAATGAGTGTTATAAGAAGAAATAGAAATAGACAAGAATAAAAAAAATAGTAATAAATAAGCACCTATTAATAACATTACACACAAATGGATTAAATGTCCTAATCAAAAGACATAGGGTAACTCAAAGAATAAGAAAACATGACCCATATATGAGCTGTCTACAAATAACACACCTCACAACAAAAGACTCACATAGGATGAAAGTGAAGGGACAGGAAAATTTCCATGCAAAAAAATAAAAAAAATTTCCAAGAGACAAAGAAGGTCACTACTTAATACTAACGGGATCTAAACAACAAGAGGATATAACCCTGATAAACAAATATGTACCAAATATAGGAGTACCTAAATATATACATATATAAAATAAACTATTGGAAGACTTTAAGGGAGAGATTAACAGCAATACAGCCATAGTAGGGGCTTTTAACACCCCACTTTTATCACTGGATAGATCTTCCAGACAAAAAAATCACAAGAAAACAGCAACCTTAAACAACACATTAGACCAGATGGATTTGATATTTACAGAATATTTCACCCCAAAGCAGAAGAATATACAATCTTTTCAATATGCATTGAACATTCTTAAAGACAGACCACATGTCAGGGCACTAAGTCTTACAAGTTCAAGAAAACTGAAACCATATCAAGCATCTTCTAGATCACAGTAGCAGGAAACTAGAAATTATCTACAATAAAAACACTCAAAAGCATTCAGATACATGGAGGCTAAATGGCATGTTATTAAATAATGAATGGGTTACCAATGAGATCAATGAAGAAATAATAAACTTTCTGGAAATAAATGAAAATAAACACCCAAAATCTATGGGACATAACAAAAGCAGTCCAAAAAGGAAAAGTTCATAGTATTACAGGCCTACCTAAAAAGAAACAAGAAACAAATAATCTAACCCTATAACTAAAATAACTAGAAAAAGAACAATAAGAAAAACCTAGAGTGCCTGGCAAGCATGGCTCAGTTGGTTGAGCATCATCCCACGCACCAAGAGATTGTCAGTTTGATTCCTGGTTAGGGCACATGCCTGCATTGTGGCCTTGATACCCAGTAGGAGGAATGCAGGAGCCAGCCAACAGATGATTCTCTCCATCAATGTTTCTCTCTCTCTCATTCTCCCTTCCTCTCTCTATAAAACCATTATATATATATATATATATATATATTAAAGCCCAGACCTAAAAGAAGGAAGAAAATAATAAAGATTAGAGTGGGAATAAATGACAAAGAAACAAACTAATAAACAAAAACAATACAAACCAATGAAACAAAAAGCTGATTCTTTGAAAATATAAACAAGATTGATTAACCTTTAGCCAGACTCATCAAGAAACAAAGAGAACCCAAATAAATAAAATCAGAAAAGAGGCAAAGTAAAAACTGACATCACATAATACAAAGGACTGTAAGAACATACTATGAACAACTATATGTCAACAAATTGGACAACCTGGATGAAATCGACAAATTTCTACAAACATACAATCTTCCAAAACTCAATCAGGAATAACCAGAAAACCTGAATAGACCAATAATAACTACTAAAAATTAAAGCAGTAATAAAAATAAAAAAAAACTCCAGCAGCCCTGGCTGGTGTGACTCAGTGGTTAGAGCGTCAGCCTGCCTAGGCACTGAAGGGTCGCAGGTTCGATTGCAGGGTAGGAGCACGTACCGTGTTGCAGGTTCCATCCCCAGCCCAGTTAGGGTAGGTGCAGGAGGCAACCAATCAATGTGTTTCTCTTCTAGATTGATGTTTCTCTCTCTGTGTGTCTGTCTCTCTCCTTACTCTTTGTCCCTCCCTAAAAATCTATGGAAAGTATATCCTCAGGTGAGGATTAAAAAAAAGGAAACCAAGATGGTGTCATACGGTATACACCTATACATGCTGCCTCTCACAACCACACCAAAACTACAACTAAAAGACAAAATGACTATCACCAAAAAACTACTAGATTTAATCAATGAATCTGGCAATGTAGCAGGATATAAAATTAACATCCAGAAATTAATAGCATTCTTACATATCAATAATAAATTCTCAGAAAGAGAAACTAAAAACAACAATCCTATTTATCATTACAATAACAACAAAAGAATATACCTAGGAATAAACCTGACCAAGGAGAAAAAAGACCTTTATTCATAAAAAACTATAGGACAACTCTCTGGCAATGGGCAAGGAGACACGTGACTGGTGGTGTTGCTCTTGTATCAATCAGGCAAAGCAAACATGCAGTCCTTAGTTCATCCCACCTTAATGCCTGTGTTGGTAGCCAGAGCTGTTTCATGACTGAGGCACATTAAAAAAAAAAAAAAAACACCTGTAGGACACTGGGAAAAGAAATAGAGGAAGATACAAAATAGTGGAAGCATATATCTGTGTTCATGGACAGGAAGAATTAACATCATTAAAATGCTGTAATAGCCAAAGCAATCTATAGATCCAACACAATTCCTATTAAAATACCCATGGCATATTTCACAGATCTAGGACAAATATTCCAAAAATTTACTAGGTGTATCAGTTAATAATTTGGATATTTTTCAATAGATGGAGTTACACATATGTTGATATATATGCAATTTGATATGTATACTATTTTTTTGTATTGACAATTTCAAAACTTCATATGTCAAATTTGCTGAAGGTGTTAACATCATAGATATTTTTACACTTAAAAATGTAGAATTTTGTACCAAAAAAAAAAAAAAAAAAGAGCATTTATGGAAAGTTTTAATTCATTATTTTGAAGAAAAAGTTACTGTATACTTTGGGAAACTTATGGTGAACATGCTCCATCTCAAGATACTTGTGAACGCTGGTTTAAACGCTTTAAAAGTGATGATTTGGACGTGGACAAAGAACATCCAGGTCAATCGAAAAAGTTTGAAGGCCAACAATTACAAGCATTATTGGATGAAGATGCCTGTGAAACTCAAAAACAACTTGCAGAAAGATTAAACGTTGCTCAGCAAACCATTTCCAATGGTTTACAAGCAATGGGAAAGATTTTAAAGGGAGGAAAATGAGTGCCACATCAAGTGAATGAAAGACAAATGGAAAACTGAAAAGTCATCAGTAAAATGTTGCCTCAATGGCACGAAAGAAAGTCTTTTTTGCATCGAATTGTGACTGGTGATGGAAAGTGAATTTATTTTGAGAATCCCAAATGCACGAAATCCATCATGGGTTGATCCAGGTCAACCATCAACATCGACTGCAAGACCAAATCGCTTCAGAAAGAAGACAATGCTCTGCGTTTGGTGGAATCAGGAAGGTATGGAGCTTCTAAAACCAGGTGAAACCGTTAATATTGATCACTACCGACAACAAATAATCAATTTGAACCATGTTATCATCATGAAACAACCAGAAAGTGCCAGAAGACACGGTAAAGTAATTTTGCTTCATGATAATGCACCATCACACACTTCAAACCCAGTTAAAGACACATTAAAAGATCCTGCCTGGGAAGTATTAACCCACCCGCTGTATCACCAGACCTTGCTCCTTCAGATTACCACTTGTTCCCATCAATGGCACACACTCTTTCTGAGCAGCACTTCAAAATGTAGAAGGAAGTGGAAAATTGGGTCTCTGAATGGTTTGCCTCAAAACAAGGAAAGTTCTATTGGGATGGTATCCACAAATTTCCTGAAAGATGGGGGAAATGTGTAGCTAGTGATGGACATTACTTTGAATAAAGCACTTTTGATGTTTCTCTTGAAACAATTATTGTGTTTTCTTTGGTTACAAAATCCACATTATTAACCAGTACCCCTATATATGGAACCCAAAAAGATCATGAATAGGCAAGGACAATGAGGGCCCAAATCAAGAGATCAACTGAAAAATTGCTTCATGCAAAACTGAGGTCTTGGAAGTACTATCAACTCCTGGACAGAATCACTGTTTTTAAATGTCATACTGAGCCCTAGAGTCAGTGGACTCAATTATATGCCCCAAAAATCAGAAACCTAAATCTGAAACCCTGAAGATCCTTGTCTAATAAAAGACCTCAATCCTAAGATGTGTGTCTATCCCCCTGGCAGACGATGACCAGAGCAGGCCTGAGCAACACTGCCCACGGATGAACTCCACCGCGGCGGCTGCCAACCAGTGGTCTGCGGGGTCCGAAAGGTTGGCGACCGCTGCTCCGATGTGAACAATACCTCTACTGAACAGAGAGCCACACTCTACTAACTTTCAATAGCAAAAAGCAAAGGAAACTCACTCCCTAGCATTTCTTCTTTTCATACCAATCAATACAAATTCCCTTCTCTCTCTCTCTTCTGGTGCAGCTTTAGAAACCCCACCCAAGTGCCAACATACCATAAGCTTCTGGGAGACGCTGTTGTACATGGAATAGCGGGAAGAAGTTCCCTCCACAAGAGAGTCTGCTTTGAATGCATCATCAGAGCTGCGTTGCTTCCCCTCAGTCTCACTGTCGGACCCACTGAGGCTTGTGGTAGATACTAGAAAAGAAAGAAGGAAAATGTTTAGGTGAGTTTATGGCACAAAATAACATCTAGAAGTCTAATTTCATTGATCTAACTAGTGTTTAAAATATGCATTACACACATGAAGGTCATAAAATGACCTAGGGTCCAAAGTATTCTCTACATCTTACTGTGTAATTTTGGGCAAGTACCAATCAGACCTAAACCAGCAGTCGGACATCCCTCTCGCAATCTGGAACTGCTGGCTCCTAATCACTCACCTGCCTGCCTGCCTGATTGCCCCTAACCAATCTGCCTACTGGCCTGATCGCCTCCAACTGCCCCTTCTGCCGACCTGCTCGACCCCAACTGCCCCCTCACCAGACTGCTCACCCCCACCCCCACCCCCCGCCAGCCTGCTTGCCTTCAACTACCCCCACTGCTGGCCTGCTCGCACTCAACTGACCCCCCGCTGGCCTGTTCGCCCCCAAATGCCCTCCTGCCGGCCAATTATCCCCAACTGTCCCCCTGCTGGCCTGCATGCCCCCAACTGCCACCCTGCCAGCCTACTCACCCCCAACTGCCCGCCTGCCATCCTGCTTATCCCCAACTACCCTCCCTGCCAGCCTGCTCACCCCCACCTGCCCCCACACCAGCCTGATCTGCCAGCCTGCTCACCCCCACCTGCCCCCACACCAGCCTGATCTGCCAGCCTGCTCACCCCCACCTGCCCCCACACCAGCCTGATCATCCCCAACTGTCCTCCCCTCCTGGCCTGATCACCCCTAACTGCCTCGACCTCAGCCCTGCCACCATGGCTTTGTTCGGAAGGACAACCGGAAGGTCTGCCAGGAGGTCTCCTGGTCTAATTAGCATATTACCCTTTTATTAATATAGATATTTATTGAAGATATAATTGTCAGAGTAACACAAATATAGTTTCCTTTGTTTTTGCAGTCCTTCAAACTTATAGGTAAGAGGACGAGTCCTACAGCATAACCTTGTTGCAAAAGATCTCCAAGTAAGACACACCTTAGCAGCTGCCAGAGTTGTAGGTTATGTGACTCCTGGTCAAAAGAAGGAGAATCAACAGTCTAGAATCTAGATAGTCACTGGGACTGGCTCTTCTCTTTTACAGATATACTAGAGGTCTGGTGCACAAAAATCGTGCACTTGGGAGGGAGGGGTTGCTCAGCCTGACCTGCACCCTCTCACAGTCTGGGAGCCCTGGGAGGATATCTGACTGACAGCTCATCACAGAGAGCGGGCCTAAGCCAACAGTTGGACATCCTTAGCACTGCCACGGAGGTGGGAGAGGCTCCCACCACTGCCACTGTGCTTGCCAGCCATGGCTGAGCCGTGCTCCCCCTGTGGGAGCACATTGACCACCATCAGGCAGCTCCTGCATTGAGCGTCTGCCTCCTGGTGGTCAGTGCGCATCATGGCGACCAATCATTCCGCCATTGGGTCAATTTGTATATTAGCCTTTTATCATAAAGGAGGGGTAGTAGAGTTTCAGTTTGGGAAGAAGAAAAGTTCTGATGGTTGCATGAAAATGTGAATACACTTAATACCACTGAACTATACATTTAGAAATTATTAAAATGGTAAATTATAAGTTATGTATTTATGTTTTACCACAAAAAGTACAACTAAATTAAAAACTCATTAGAGGGACTTGACAGGATATTCTAAATGATACAAAAAAGAATCAGTGAACTTGAATATAAATAAGTAGAAATTACCCAGTCTGAAGATTAAAGAAAAATACACGGTGCTCAGAGAACTGAGGGACAGCATCAGCGTACTAACATATATCTAATGGCTGTATCCAAAGGAGAGTATAGAAAGAGAAAAGGACACACTTTTAAAAACGAAGTAATGCTCAAAAACTGATGAATCTATATAACCAAGAATGCAACAATCCTCAAGTAAGATTAATACAAAAAGATCTGCACCTAGACACATCATTGTCTAATTGCTGAAAGACAGACGAAATCTGAAAGCAGCAAGAGAAAAATGCATTACTACAGTTCGCTGACTTCTCATTTGAGACAATGGAGACCAGAAGAGTAGAATCAATGTACTGAATGAAAAATTCTAAACCAGCAAAACTGCCATACAATAATGAAAGTAAAATACATTTCTAGATAAAGACAGATTTGTTGTTCTCAGGGAGTCCTTTAGACTGAAAGGAAATAACACCAGAAAATGACTCAAATCCTTGGGAGAAAGAGGAGCACTACAAATGGTGAATATGTGAGTCAATATGAAAGAATGTATAAACATATTTTTTGCTCATTTCTTAACTATCTTAAAAATGTAAGGTTATTATTATAAAGCAATTATTGTAACACTAGAGGCCTAATGCATGAAATTCGTGCAAGGGGCTCGGCCCTCACAGCCCTAGTTGCCTTGGCCGGCCCTCACAACCTCGGCCGGCCCTCACAACCTCGGCCAGCCCTCACAGCCCAGCTTTGTCCAGGTCATCCAGAGTATCATTCTGCTGTTTGGTCTAATTAGCATATTAGCTCTCTATTATATAGGATTGCATTACTGTGTGATATTACACACACACACACACACACACACACACACACACTAGTATATGTGGTAAAAATTTTATGAAAAACTGTCAATGATATAAAAACAGGAACCATTATTTCTAGGAAAGTATAGAAAGCCATTCAGAGTCATGTGCAACAATAGCCAGATACTTGGAAGGTTACAATTCTTGAGCCACTGCTGCTATAATCCATATGTCTATCCGAGGACTAAGTCATTAAATGTGATAAAGCCAGATAAAATATAAGATTTTTTTATTTTATAGTATGCACTAGAGGCCCAGTGCATGAAATCCATGCATGGGTAGGGTCCCTAGCGTCTACCGGCCTCTCTTCCCCTGGCTGGCTGCCTGCCACAATGCACCCTGATGGTCAATGCACATCTAACTCCCAGTTGAACTCCCACCCATGGGGACAATTTGCATATTAGCCTTTTTTTATATAGGATATTTCTTAAGTATTTTATTTAGCATACAAATTATTTGTTTTTCTGCAGGTTCATAGAAACAATTAAAAACTATTAAAAAGTGAGTTTCAAAGGTCACTTTGAGCATTAAAATAAATAACATTATTAAGGTATAATGACCTAATGCTGCTATAACCATATACATGTATACATACATACATACATACATTAGGGAGTTTTCCTTCTTACTTACAACTGAATGCCAACTACTGATGCAGAAGGAATGATGACATTAGAAATCCACAATTCAGCAGATATCATAATAAAAACTGGTTCAGGCAAGAGTCATCATTGGATGCTAAAACTAGTTGGTAAAAGCTTGATGAGGCGCAAAACATTTACATAGTTTCAAACTACTTGTTAATTGCAAAGGGAAAAATAGGAACTTTACAGCCTAGCCAGGTGACTCAGTTGTTTGGAGCATCAGTTGATTTGTTTTCCCGTCAGGGTGCATACCTGGGCTATGGATTCAATTCCTAGTCAGGGCATCTACAGGGGTCAACCTATCAATGTTTTCTCGCTTTCTCTCTCTCCCTCCCTTCCTCTCTCTCTAAAAATCAATAAAGAAAAAACATATCCTTGGGTGAAAATTTAAAAAAAAAAAAAAAAAGTTACTTCACAGCTGAGAAAGTTGACAGACATGCCCATAAACAGATACTCAAACTTACCAACACTACTGATAGGACAAACTGACTTACGCCCCCACCCCATTAAGAGGGACACAGTATCATTTCTATGTAACCTTGACAAAGGTACAGAACTTCAATTTAATTATGAGGAAACAAAGACAAATGCCAACTGAGGAGCATTCTACAAAATGCCTCTTTTAAAGTGTCAAGGTTATGAATGGCAAAGATTTAGGAACAACCAGATTAAAGAAGACTGAAGAGATGTTACACAATTTTATTATGACTCTGGATTGGTCCCTGGAGGGACCATTTCTTCCAGTTTCAATGAAGTATAATTAACAAATAAAACTGTGAGATATTTAAAGTATATAACAGGATGATTTGGTATACGTGTACATTGTGAAGGGATTCCCCCTCATGAGTAACACATCCATCAACTCGTGTGCGAGAACATCAAAATTCTACTCACAGCACATTACAATTATACAATATAGAGTTGTTACCATGTTATAATTCGATCCTCAGACCTTATTCATTTTATAGCTGACAGTTTGTACCCTTTTACTAATTAACCTCTCCCTGTATCTCCCACCCCCAGCACCTGGCAATTATTTCTCTACTCTTTCTATGAATTCAACTGTTTCTTTTTTGGTGGGTTTTTTTCCCCCTAGATTCCACATAAAGTATTTGCTTTTCTCTGGTTTATTTCTCTTAGCATAACGCCCTTAGATTTATTCATGTTATTGCAAATCACAGGATTTCCTCCTTTTGTTTTTTTAAGACTGAATAATAGTCACCTAAGTGTGTGTGTGTGTGTGTGTGTGTGTGTGTGTGTGTGTATTTGTGCACTGTGGGTTCCTTTGGCCTGGCCTGCAGGATAGGGCCGAAACCGACTTCTGACATTCCCCGAGGGGTCCTGGATTGCGAGAGGATGCAGGACCGGTGCACAATCGGGGCCAGGTAGGGATGCAGGAGGGCTCCAGGTTGTGTCTGGCCCATCTCGCTCAGTCCCTATCTGCTGGACCCCAGCAGCAAGCCATCTTACCATTCGGAGCATCTGTCCCCTGGTGGTCAGTGCACATCATAGCCAGTAGTTGAGTGGCCTTAGCATATAATTAGCATATTACACTTTGATTGGTTGAACAGATGACTGGATGACTGGGCACTTAGCATATTAGGCTTTTATTATATAGGATACTAGAGGTGGGATGTGTTTGGCCCAGACCTGATCAGGGTAAATCAGGGCTGGGCCTGCAGGGAAGAGGAGACAGCAGAAGGTTTGCTGGATAGCCTGCCCTGATCAGGGCCCAATCAGGGCTGGGCTGGTGGGTGGGAAGGGCCGAAGGCTATTGGCTGGTGTTGGGGGGTGGGGGGAATCAAGGGTGGGACAGCCAAGAGGGGCTGCAGGCAGTAGCTGCCGGACTTGCCCCTGATCGGAGTGGGGGGCCAACCAGGAACAGAGCTGGCTGGGGGTAGGGGCTTTGGGCCAATCATAATGGTGGGGGCTTACTGGGGGTCAGGCTGGCCAGGGGGAAGGGCTATGGGCTGTGGGCGGTGGGCCAATCGGCTCTGCCCCTAATTGGTGTTGGGGGCCCAATCATGGGCAGGGCCAGCCAGGGGAAAGGGCCATGGTAGTTGGCTGGCCGGCCCTGCCGGATTGGAGTGGGGAGCTGGCCAGGGGGTGGGGCCACAAGCCAATGTGGTGTGGGGACTATTGAGAGAGGGGCTGGCCAGGGGGAGGGGCCACAGGCAGTTGGCTAGCTGGCCCCATCCATAACGGGGTGGGGGGACTGACCTGAGGTGGGGCTGGTCAGGGGGAGGGGCTGCAGGAGATTGGCCAGTTTGCCCCACCCCCTATTGGGGTAAGGCAGTGGTCGGCAAACTCATCAGTCAACAGAGCCAAATATCAACAGTACAACGAATGAAATTTCTTTTGAGAGCCAAATTTTTTAAACTTAAACTTCTTCTAACGCCACTTCTTCAAAACAGACTCGCCCAGGCTGTGGTATTTTGTGGAAGAGCCACACTCAAGGGGCCAAAGAGCAGCATGTGGCTCTCGAGCCGCAGTTTGCCAACCACCATACTAGATTATTTAGCAGCCTCCCCATCACCACCACCCCAGGAGGCTGACATATGGAATCTGTCAGAGTCTAAAATATTGATATTATTTAACAAATTAGATAACAAATTTGGTTCAGGACTTATTCTACAAAAGGTCCATGCTGCATACAACCAGGTACTATTCAAAGAAACAATCCTACCCTAAGAGAACTTTAAAATGTAATAGCTAAGCCGAAACCCGTTTGGCTCAGTGGTAGAGCGTCGGTCTGCGGACTGAAAGGTCCCAGGTTTGATTCCGGTCAAGGGCATGCACATTGGTTTTGGGCAGATCCCCGGTAGGGGGTGTGCAAGAGGCAGCTGGTCGATGTTTCTCTCTCATTGACGTTTCTAGCTCTCTATCGCTCTCTCCTCCTCTCTGTAAAAAATCAATAAAATATATATATTTTTTTAAATGTAATAGCTAAGATAAACATACATTTTTTTAAATGATTTAACATTTTGCAAAAGAAAGAAAAAGGCAGGTGAACATGTTTTAAAAAATCAGAATAAAATTAAAACCAAAATCCTGGCTCCTAAGCAGTTAGCAAGGAGGAGTGTTGGTTGAGAATGTCTGTGTATGAGAGCTACCAAATCTGCCCCTTCCCCTTAAGGTGGCTACCCACCTCCCTTAACAGGGAGCCAACTTGGTGTTGTTTTTGCGTGTGTTTGTGTGTTTTATTGATTTTAAAGAGGGAGGGGGAAGAAAGGGGGAGGGAAGGAGAAAAAAAAAGGAAGGGGAGAATGGAGGGGAGGGGAGAAGGAAGAGGAAAGGAGGGGAGGGGAGGGGAGAAGGTGGGAGGGGAGGAGAGGGGAGGGGAGAAGGGAGGGGAATGGAGGGAAGGGGAGGGGAGAGAAGAAAACATTGATTGTTACCTCTTGTATGTGCCCGGACTGGGGATTGAACCCACAACCTGGGTATGTGCCCTTACTGGGATGAAGCTCCAACCACTTGAGCCAACCAGCCAGAGCAGGATCCAACTTGTTTACATGGACCAATGCAGCACCACATCACAGAATGCCAAAGTGCCACTCAAAAAAAGACCCAGAATATTAACAATGAGTAACCATGGAAACTGAGAAGTGAAGTGATATTTATTTTGTTTTGCACTTTTCCGCCTTTCTATGGGAGAAATAAGAATACATTCAGCCGAAACCAGTTTGGCTCAGTGGATAGAGCATCAGCCTGCGGACTTAAGGGTCCCAGGTTCGATTCCGGTTAAGGGCATGTACCTGGGTTGCGGGCACATCCCCAATGGGGGGTGTGCAGGAGGCAGCTGATCGATGTTTCTCTCTCATCAATGTTTCTAACTCTCTATCCCTCTCTCTTCCTCTCTGTAAAAAAATCAATAAAAATATATTAAAGAAAAAAAAATAAATTCACTTGAAAATTAGGGTTATGTCTGGCTGGTATGGCTCAGGAGTTGAGCATCAACCCATGAACCAGGAGGTCACAGTTCAATTCCTGGTCAGAGAACATGCCTGAGTTGCTGACTCGACCCCCAGTACGGGGCCTATAGGAGCAGCCAATCCATGATTCTCTCTCATCATTGATGTTTCTATCTCTCTATCCCTCTCCCTTCCTCTCTGAAATCAATAAAAAAAGAATTTAAATAAGGAAAATTAGGGTTAAAAAAAAATAAAACTATTGAGAAATAAAGTACCATTCCAAGCCTTGGAAAGAGTTTGGTTCCTTTCCAGAGAAATCCTCAGAGGACATCAGATCTGAGGGGAAAGACCTCCTGAATGAATGAAGACAGAGCTTGGGCCTTTCATCTATTCTTTCCGATGAGAAGAGAGGTGCTCTGTAAGAGTGCCCACATGCTAAAGAACCACCCGTCCAAAGGTGCAGATTCTCTTCATGCAGCTGCTTCCATGCCTTCAACCTGTGCTGCTTAGTGCAGAAAAAGGTGGTGCCAGGAATGCGGGCAGCTCCCTGCTGGGGCCCTATATTTTCCCTCTGGCAGTCTAGGGATCTAGGGTCCTGACTCAACAGAAGCTATAATGTTAGATCAGTTACCATGCCATTCTCTGGCTGTCTGGGATGCACAGGTCTATCTATGGGAAGGTTAGGAAAACCTGGCAGCCTCAAAGGAGCGTGTGCACTTGGCCCAGCTCTAGGGAGCTGCCAGGATGCCAGGATGGCTTGTCCCATTAATGGGCACCCATCCACAGGATAAACATCATTCCTGAGCACGCAGGGTTCCTGCCACCTCAGATCTCAGAGGAAGACCTGTTTTCTTTATCTTCAAAACATTTTGGACCAAAATGGCAGAAAGAACCAAATTTGGGTGGAGGGTTCATTTGACAAATCAGTGATGATTCTGGTACAAAGATCTTTCCTCTCCATTCCTCTTCCCTAGGTGTCACCTAGCGTAAAGCTGCCCTGTCCAGATTCTGAGAGCGGGGCTGATGGGAGCTAAAATACCATCCTACTAGATACCGTAAACATTTCTTTGTGAGGTCAAGAAGTATGATGGATGAACAGATAATCCTTATTTCTCTTTTATTTCCTGTGCTATGTGAAGCCAATTCTTAGCCTGACAGGATTTGAGACAGAGGTCCCCAGATGAGTCCTAATGTCCACAGACTACCACAGCCACTACTCACTTTACCCCTGGCCTTCGGGCCACTCTTTTCGGATGAAAAGGAGACACCTGCCATGGCTGCAGCAGGAACTAAAGAGGAGGTTTAGCCTCCCAAGACTGCTAAAAATTTAGCAAACACCGAACAGACACTCCTGTAATGAAGGTATAAATTAACGGGACTAATAAGGTCAGTCTATTAGAATCATTAGTTTCATTAAGAATGTGCCAAAGCTGGTGGCATTCCCATCTACCTCCCAGGAGCTCCTCTTCTAAAACCTACCAGAGCGCCCAAAGCATCACTTACAGAGTTTTCATTTAGGATTTCTTCTCCCCTGATAGAGGGCATTACTCTGAAGTCATTTTAAAGAAGGAAGAGGCTTCCCAGCTACTGGCCAAATTTCTGCTAAGGCAACAAAACAGTAGAGCAAACATGCCAAGACTAGAAATGACAGTGACAACACATAGGAGGGGCAGAGCCAAACACTAGTGGCCAAGGTGAGCAGCACAAAGATAGGGAAGAATAAATTATGGATTTTAATAACCATCCCATCCTGCCTAACAACTGCTGTGGAATACACTCATTCCTGTTTAAAGACTCAATTTCTTCTTCGTGCCAGACAAATGGTAACTCGTTAGAGCAATTTAAACAGGTACCGATAAAGGAAGTTTTTGATTAAGGTCATGAATCTGGACTGACAGGAAAGCAATGGTGTTTCAGGGAAAATAGCCTATTTAGGGAAGACTTAAGTCTGGTAGAAGGGAGGCACTGCTAGTGTGGTGCTGGGCAAGGACCCTGGCAGCTTCCAAGGCACATGCTATGGGAGGGCCAGACACACACACCTAAGGACAAGTTTTCCTGTTAGAAACAAGAAAGGCCCTGGCCAGTTTGGCTCAGTGGATAGAGCATCGGCCTGTGGATGAAGGATCCCAGGTTTGGTTCTGGTCAAGGGCACGTACCTCGGATGCAGGCTCTTCCCCAGCCCAGGCCCTGGTCAGGGCCATGCAGGAGGCAACCAATAGATGTATTTCTCTCACATCTATATTTCTCTCTGTCTTTCCCTCTCTTCCATTCTCTCTAAAAAAACAAAAACAAAAAAATCAATGGAAAAATATCCTTAGATGAGTAAACACAAAAAACCACAATGAACAAAATGACCTCCACCAGTCTCTCCTTACTTCAAAAGGTTGTTACTTAATAGCAAATTTCCAAGAGTTTATTTAGGCTTGCAAGTGCCTTTAAACTCCTCTTGAAATATTCATAATAATCACATGTTGCGCAGTGGCCATGACAACATTCCTTTCTTCTCTGCTCTGGTCAGATGATGTCAGTCTCTGACCTGGCAATACAGTTACCTTGTCAATAATGTAACATAAACTGATTACGCTAAAAGGATGTATTAATGAGTCATCACACAGATCTAGCAGAAGCCACACAACCCGACTGGCGTGGCTCAGTGGTTGAGCACTGACCTATGAACCAGGAAGTCACAATTTGACTCCCAGTGAGGACTTATGCCCAGGCTGCAGGCGGGATCCCCAGTGTGGGGCCTGCAGGAGGCAGCCATTCTATCTCACCATTGATGTTTCTATCTCTCTCCCTCTCTGAAATCAATAAAAATATATTTTAAAAAAGGAAGAAACTGCAGCCCAAACAAGGCCCAGACAGACAGAAATAGTAACTACTGTCTTTTTTGTTTTTCTAATTATACTCCCTAGAGAGCATGTTTCAATCATCCATTTGAACAGTATGTGCAGGCTGAAGTGGTTGGAACAAAGGAAACACACCTGCTTGAATGCTATGACTTAATGGATACGTAGGTTCTGGTGAGATAGTAACTCCCAGGGCACACTGTCCAGGGATGGGTGCCTTAGAGGAGCCAATACAGAACAGAAATGACATAAATGCTCATACTGTATTCTCCGGCGTATAAGACGACCCCCTAATTTTACAGTTAAAACATAGGGTTAGGCCTATATTCGCTGTGTAAGACTACCCCCCACTTCCGAGGCAACACCAGTTCTTTTTTTAATAGACCGCCTCTCTAACTCAGCCAATCCAAGCAGGCTTTTTATGCATGCAAATTATACATGTTCTGTACCCGAAGCTACACTGTGTTCTAGTAAAAAGCCTGCTCAGATTGGGGGTCGTCTTATACGCCGGATTATACGGTAAGTAATGAAATGGTCTTCTGTAAGAAGAGCAGGCAAAATGAAAGAGGTGAAGCATTTTAAGCTTCTTGGAAAAGATATTACTGCTGCCTTCTATCCATTTTATTCAGTAAATATTTACTGAGCACTTACTCCAGCCAAGCACAGGCTTGGGGTGGGGAGAGACAAAGGAGTAATCTTGCTGAAGACATTAGACCCTAGTCCTCAGAGTTTTTGTGTCAACGTGGAGCTGCCCCTTTCTAAAATAAGTTGACCCAGGGAAATCCGGCATGTTTGCTTGCCTCTACCTCCTGCCTCGTTTTCTACAAATGAAAGGACCATAAATGGCCTACTGCCAGAAGCATACACAGTCCCGTCATCTCCAGACTTCCATTCTGCACACACGGCAGCAATAGTCAATCCTCAGTCATACGGTGCTACTCCCAGAAAAGGTTAAAGCTATTTGGTACAATTCAAGGGAGTCTGTGAGGGGGAGAGAGCTAATCTCAATTCACAGTCACATTTTTTTTTTAAATATATTTTTATTGATTTTTCACAGAGAGGAAGGAAGAGGGATAGAGAGCTAGAAACGTCGATGAGAGAGAAACATCGACCAGCTGCCTCCTGCACACCCCCTACTGGGGACGAGCCCACAACCAATGTACATGCCCTTGACCAGAATCGAACCTAGGACCTTTCAGTCCGCAGGGCGACGCTCTATCCACTCAGCCAAACCGGTTTCGGCCACAGTCACATTTTTAAAAGCTTGAAATTTAAATCAGACTGGTTCCCTTTAACGATCCTTAACCATATACACTCACCTTCCTCTACCTGGACACTGTGCTCTCCTTACTTCAAAGGATGTTACTTGAGGCCAAATGTTCACCAAGAGCCCCTTGGAACTACATACCGCCACCACCTAAGGGTCATTTATTCCTCCAGACATTTCTCCCTTTTCCCTTGCAGGCCTCTCTCGCCTCCTAGAGCCTACCCAAGGAGACCCTCTGCCTTCGCCAAGCTGCTTAAATTGCAGATGAGAACCAAAATTCCCTTTCCTTAATAGTCCCGAGAGCAAATGCACCAGTATGTTTTTTACCTTCCTACTTAGTAATCTGCTACATGCAGCCTTTCTCACCTACCCTGGAACTCAACATGACAACTTTAAAGGCACACACAAGTTTATGAGTCTCTTGTCCAGCCAGGACCACAGCCACACCAAACGCTTCATTAACTGTGCCACCTGTTAAGCTTCTCCTCTCTGGACCAGCTTCTCAGACAACTGATGAGTAACTACCCTTCAACTAGCCTACTTTTTTTTTAGCCTACCACTTATGAATAAAATGAATTTTCTACCTCCTTCAAAGGATGCTTCACACCCTTATAATTACCAATCTGTTACCAAATTTCATTTCAATTTACCAGTGACCCAACAGATAATCCAAAATGCAAGACAGCTGGTTAAATAGTGTCTCCCAAAAGGTAATGTCACCTAGCCTGGGAACGGGACATTTGGTAATAGGGATATTTGCAGATGTAATTAAGTTAAATGAGGTTATAATATATTAGGGTGGGCCCTGATGTCCTTATAAGAAGAGGGGAATTTGAACACAGAGACAGAGGCAAAGACTGGTTATGCTACTATAAGCCAAGGATCAGCAAGGACAGCCAGCAACCACCAAAAGACAGAAGAGGCAGAAAGCCTTCTCCCCAAGAGCCGTGGGAGGGAATATGGCCTGGGCTGACACGCTGATTTCAGACTTCTGCCCATGATATAAGCCACCCAGTTTGTATTTGTTACAGCAGTCATTGGAAATTAATACAACTAGTAATTCAGGGTAAATACAATATAGCTACTTCTAATTGCTTGGTATTTGAGGCAAGCTCCTAGACACTTTACAATGTCTCACAGAAAGCATCTGTGTAAACTGTGAATGTCCATAATCCTAAGAAACAGGCAAAGCAAAATCTAGATGAGCTAAGTCCTTTGAGCTTAATGTAAACAGTGATACTGGCATGTTCCAATTCATTTGGGTATTTTTGTTCAGAACTGCTGAGGGAATTGAGAAAACAATGCAAAACCCTAAGGGGAATTAGACCACATCACTGCAGCAAAGAGCCTCAGGATCATTAACTGTTAAAGAGCACAAGATGAGCAAGGCACACCTGATTCTACTGCCCTTTGCTTTACTGTGCTTCACAGATGTTGCAGGTTTTTTTACATATTGAAGGCAAGACACTGATTATGACTATTTTGGTGATCTGAAACCAAACTCGCCGTATGTTCAAGGTATGCCTGTACTTACACCTGGTTTATGGCATCAAGAGTGCCACCTGCTGAGGGACCAGCAACCAAGCTACAGCACTTCGTAAAAATTCCAATTTTTTATTTAAAACAAGTCCCCCACACCTATTAGGAGAATGGCAGAAAGGGAGAGTCTACAGGCAGCATATCTCTGCAGAATTTGCCTAGCTTTCCGCAAGGAGCAGTGGACTGTAGTCTGCCCAATTTAGGCTCCGAGGATTCATATAACCAGATGGCCAGTGGCCTCAGACCACACAGGCAAGCATACCTTTTGCTGCATGATTGATAGAGGAGGGAGGTTCATCATCAGATGTAGAGCTGAGGCTCAGGGCAAGCTCTGCAACTCTTTTCTTCTGTTTCTTGAGAGGGGCAGTGCATTCTGGATCATTTCTCCTCTTCATTGTGACTGCAACCATAAATCCAGACAAGACAATCAGCTGCTCATGTCAGAGTCTCTAGGAGCAGAGCAGGGATTCTCAAGTATAAATTATAAATGGGATGGGATTTGGCAACTCCAAACAACTTCCAGTGCCAGCACTTGAATAGCCTCTTCCTCAAAGAGGTCCAGTATGGATGCTAGCCAAGCTTGGGCTTTCAAAAATAGCCGTTAGTTTCACTGTAAAATGTGGTACTCACAGACTCAGAGGCCTCTGGGCCACTGGTGTCAGATACCAAAAAGTCATGGACAACTCCACACACCGCAGGGGAAAAGCCTTGGGAAACTAATATTCTATACTTTGATGCAACACTGGCCATGTGTAACAACAATGTACACTGGAAATGGATTCTGAAACTATTAACCAATGACTATTAACCAAACATTTCCAAGGTGAACACACCATCCCAGAATGATTGTTTTATCACTGTCATTATTTTACCCAGATAATTAACAGTCCATATGATACAAACACTGATGTTTTTGTTTGTTTGTTTGTTTGTTTACTTCAGGATGTTTAAAAACATGAAAAAATTGGGAAAGTTTTTCACCAGTGTAAGGAATGGAAGCCTTGGTTGACTTAGGGCTGAGGAAATACGGGTGAGAAATTATTGGAACTGGATGTAGCCATAGCATAAGACTCACATACAAAAGTAATTTTAAGGACAGAAACCCACCTCCACAAACAAAAAGGAAAGAAAACAGGTAGGCACCATGCCACCATCATCCATGCCCATGGGTAATGCATGAGGTAAGCATGAGGGGGGGAAAAGCCTTAGTCGGTCTGGCTCAGTGGACAGAGCCTCCACCTGAGGACAGAAGGGTCCCACGTTAGAGTGAGGTCAGGGACACATACCACCACCACTGCAGGCTCCCCCCCCCCCCCCCCGCCCCTGGCCCTTCAGAGGGGCCAGCAGGAGGCAACCAATTTCTCTCCCATCGATATATCTCTGTCTTCCCCTCTCTAAAAATCAATGGAAAAATATCCTCGGGTGAGGACTTAAAAAAAAAAAAAGTGTGATGGAAGAGATCAAGAAGACACTGACATCTTAAGAAATGATGGAGTTAAAAAGCAACCAATAGTAGTGAATAGTGTGGTTTATACACAGGTGATTGGCCTTAACAGGACTCAGAAAAAGGACTCAAAACAGAAGCAAACAGGGCTGCAATCCTCCGGGAAGAGGAGGTGCAGGGGCCAAAGAACAGACTTACAATAAAATCTAAGATACCAGTGATCCCGTCAACCTCACAAAAACCTGGACCACATGCTTCACTTATTTCCAGCTCAAAGATGAGCTTGTCAACCTAATGCATATCCCATCTTTCCAGGGAGGCAGCCTCTCACCAGGCATTGGCTCTCCTGGGGTCGCAGGAAGAACAGAAGACATTGAACAAACAGGACCAAGCTGAGCCACATTTCACTTTAAACCTATCTTATATCGCCCCCCTCGCCCCGCCAAAAAAAAAAAAAAAAAAAAGGCCCCACTGGCTCTTGGTGGCTCTGGAGACGGAGCAGGGGAAGCTCAGTGTGGACAGGGTTGGGGTGGGTGCAAGAAAAGGCGAGGAAATAGTTGTGTGAAAGGAAGGATGCTGACGCTCCTCTCCAAACCGCCTTAGATCGGAGCCTTTCAAATCATCTCGTCCAACCCTCATTTTTCCACTGGAAAAAACGGCGGCCCGAGACGGGGAGGCCGCACAGCTACCCAGTGACCTCACACAGGCCCCAGGGCGCGCTGGCCGGGAACTTCCGAGGAGAAGGCCTGCTTCTACCTGCTGCTTCCCCAGCAGGGGCCTCACAAGCCCCTCGCCAGCCTCCTCTCCCGGGGCCTCGGGCTCGCACTGCCACCCCGGCTCATAGCGGGAAGAGGGAGCTCCCATCTCCCCGGACCGTCTTTCCACTGGAAGATAACATGAACGTGTGAGTGTGTGCGCAGAGGCGAAGTCAGCGGCGGCTCCGGCCCCGGAGCAGGAGGAGCAAGGTGGGGGTTGGGGAGGTTGGGTGGGAGGAAGGACGAGAAGGGGCGAGAAGGCGGCGAGGGTCAGACCGCGCGCGGGAGCGGGGCCGAGGCGGCGGTGGAGGGGAGGATGCTGAGCCCGCGCGCCCGCCCGCCCGCCGCCCCCGGGCCGCGCGCCGGCACTCACACGGAGGGGAGAGGGCGAGCTGCCGGGGAGCGGAGAGGGGGGTCAGGCCGCCGCTGCCGCCGCCGCTACCGGGCCCGGCCCTGCTGCTGCCAGAACCGCCAGCTCCTCCCTCACTTTCGTTTCCCCTGCCAGGCCCGGCGCGCCGCCCCGCCGTCGCCTCATGCCCCGCCCTCCGGGCGGCGCCGCTTGATGACGTCACGCGGCCGCTCCCGCGCCCGCCGGGCCGGGTCCTGCCCGGGGCAGACCTCTCGGGTTCCTCCCTGTCCGCCCCGCCCGGCGTCCCGGAGCCTGTACACAGTAACCGAGTGTCTGCTCTTCCGGCTCTGGGGCCGGACAACGGACAAAAACTACAAGGGTCAGGTGTCGTCACAGCACCTCATCTCACTTAGTCTTCTTATATTCATTTTTCAGATTAAGGAAAGTTTAACGAGGTAGCCGGCACACTGATTTGAGGGCAGAAACCCAGTCTTCCTGTTCACGGATGGATCCCCGACGTCCAGCAGCAAATGCATCCTTAACAGATGTTGAACAAAGGTCGGGAAGGCAGAAGGAATGCCGTCTTTGGCAGCTCGACCCGATGGACACAGATGGCTTCCCCTTCCAAACCCCTCTGTCCATTTTCACGCCAATGTGACAAAGTCTGCAGAGCATCCCCAGTCACTTCGCGCCCAAAATGCAAATCCGACCTTCTGTTTTCTCATAAGCCTACGCTTTTTCCCAGGGAATGGAACCACCATTCATTCTGTTGGTCCCAACAGAAACCTGAGGAGTCCCCATCTCATTTTCCAGCCTCCGATATCTGCTTCATTGAGTTTACCTCCTACTCACTTCCCAAATCCTCCCATTCTTCTCCCACCCCATTGCCACTACCCTCTCTCACTAGGATTTCCCCAGTAATCTCCAACTCATTGTGCCTGTCTCCAGTCGGAAGCCCAAAGTGATTTTTTAAAAATATTTTTACTCTGATTTTGTCACAACTTGTCAATGATTAAAATCAGTAGCTTGCCACTTCTCTGAGGATGAAGTTGATGTCCTTCAGATGGCTGCAAGACCCTCTGATGTGACCCTTCTGCAGCAGTGCCTTGTGCTACTACTGGTCCCTTCCCTCTCCCTAATCTAGTTTTCGCTCAATTTCTCCACGACGCCATGTCTATTAAGGGCTCATTCCACTGCCTGACTCAATGTGTCCCCTTCTTTGCTTGACTAATGTCTACTTATTGGTTTAGTGTCCTCATATCTGGAAATCTTTCCTGACCCCACAAGTCTAGGCTCGGAGCTATCAAAGCACTTACCACAGTATTGCTGACTCATCTGCCTCAACCACTCCATTGTAAACTGGGTGCAGGAAAGGTTATACCTGTGTATCTGTATTAAATCTTGAGTACAGTGGCCGACAGTAGGTGCGCAATAGACATTTACTGAATCTGTGGGAGAATGGGAGATGAGTGAAGGTTAAGTGATATGATCAAGGTCACAGAGCTAGAAAGTAGCAAATGAGCATTTAAACCCAGGTCTCTCTGGTTCTAAAGCTGAGTGTTTTTCCCTCTCACCAGGGGTTCTGCACATGTGTTGTGCCTTGGACACATTTGGTAGTCTTTAAAGTTTATGTGTCCTTTCTCAAAATAATAATTTGAAGGGCATAAAAGAAAATGTATAGGATGAGAAAGGAAAAAATGTATTAAAATACAGTTAACATATCTAAGATATTGTGTGATTTGTTTTTAATTTTAATGTAAAGCATTAAATAATGAAGTACATTTAAAATATAGAAAAATTAAAATGTATTTTTAATATATATGCATGAATCCAGTGAATAGTACTGTAACAGCCAAACAAATATATGGGAGAAAGATAAACCTTGATTCCTACCTTATGTTATATATAAAATTAACTCAAAATGGATCAGGCCTAAAAATACAACACTTATAAAAGAAAACGTAGGTGACTATAGTTAACAATACAGTATTATGTATTTGGACTTTTCTAAGAAAGTAAATCTTTAAAGTCTTTATTATAAGAAAAAAATTGTAATTATATGAGGTGATGGATGTTAACTAAATTTATGGTTAATCATTTTTCAATATATACATACTAGAGGCCTGGTGCACAAAATTTGTGCACAGGTAGGGTCCTTAGGCCTGGGCAGCAATCAAGGCCGATTGGAACCTCCCAGCTGCCAGCCAGGGCCTTCCTTAAAGTGCTCTCAGTCTCCCAGTCCAACTTCTGAGGGGACACTTTGCATATTAGCCTTTAATATATAGAGATATCAAATCATTATGTTGTATACTTTATTTTTTTTTAAATATATTTTATTGATTTTGTACAGAGAGGAAGGGAGAGAGATAGAGAGTTAGAATCATCGATGAGAGAGAGTCATCGATCAGCTGCCTCTTGCACACCCCCTACTGGGGGTATGCCCGCAACCAAGGTACATGCCCTTGACCGGAATCGAACCCGGGACCTTCCAGTCCCCAAGCCGACGCTCTATCCATTGAGCCAAACCGGTTTCGGCATATGTTGTATATTTTAACTTAATACAATGTCATATGTCATTTATATCTCAATAAAACAGGAAAAAGTGAAAAAAGAGAACATCAGAGAATAACTTTGCAGACGGGATAGACAAAGATTTTTTACACAGAAAGCATTAATCAGGAGAAAAAATTTTAAATAGACTTCATCAAAATGAAAGCCATCTGCTCATCAAAAGACAACATTAAGAAATTGAATAAGGGCCCAGCTGGCATGGCTCAGTGGTTGAGCATCGACCTATAAAACCAGGAGGTCACGGTTCAATCCCCAGTCAGGGCACATGCCCGGGTTGTGGGCTCCATTCCTAGTGTGGGGCATGCAGGAGGCAGCTGATCAATGATTCTCTCCCATCATTGATGTTTCTATCTTTCCTGCCCTCTCCCTTCCTCTTCGAAATCAATAAAAAAATACATTTAAATAAAAAAGAAAAGAAATTGCCGAAACCGGTTTGGCTCAGCGGTAGAGCGTCGGTCTGCGGACTGAAAGGTCCCAGGTTCGATTCTGATCGGGGCAAGTACGTTGGTTGTGGGCACATCCCCAGTAGGGGGTGTGCAAGAGGCAGTTGATCAATGATTCTCTCTCATCAGTGTTTTTAACTCTCTATCCCTCTCTCTTCCTCTCTGTAAAAAATCAATAAAATATATATATTTTTTTTTAAAAAGAAAAGAAATTTAATGGCCAAGCCAAAGACTGAAAAATATTCACCATATATTATATATATTTGGATATAGTGATTTGTCATATATATATCCAAAAATATATATAATACCCAATAAAAAAATAAAAGAATAAAAAAAAAAAAAAAAAACAGCCCTGGCTGGTGTCCTCAATGGTTAGAGCATCATCCTTTGTATCATTGATTCCCAGGGAAGGACAAGTACCTGGGTTTCAGGTTCAATCCCTGGCCCCTGTCAGGGTACATGCAGGAGGCAACTGATCCATGTCTCTCTCTCTCTCTCCTCTCCCTCCCACTCTCTCTGAAAATCAATAGAAAACATATCCTCAGGTTAGGATTAACAAGCAAAAAAACAAAAAAAGAAGGAAAAACATGATTCTAAGTCCTGTCAAAATGGAGAAAGCACATTCCATCCCATTTCTCTCGCTGAATGCAGTCTAAACCTTAGGAACACCTACACGAAGATTCTGAAAAGTAAATGGCAGCAGGATTACCGGGGACGGAAACCAGAGGTCAAATAACCACAAATCAGGAGTGAGTTCCTGATGTTCCCCCTCTGGCAGCTCCCTGCCCAGACTGAAAGGCAGCTGGAAACCTAAAACTGCTGCAGGCTCAGACAGGAAGCTCCAGAGAAGCAGCAGAGTGGGCTCTCTGGGTCAGAAATGGGGGGGCGGATGAGGGAATGCATGGTGTTTCTTGTTTTGTTTCTCTGATCCACTTCCACCCAGGCTTTAGGCAGTCACTAGGTAACCAGGTAACCATGGTGCTCACCACTGTCCATTAGAACCGCGGCCCACAGAAGGTAGGGTGAAATTTGTGGCTTGACCTAACTGGGTCAGTTTTCTGTTAAAACAAACACAAACGAAACCCATACCAAAAAGTCAGCATTCTCCATAGGATTTCATCAAGACCCAGAGTCACGTGCGTTATATTCAAAATGTCCAAGAAAAAATCCAAAATTACTCAACATACAAAGAATCCGGAAATGTTTGACTTTTTTTTTTTTTTTTTTAATTATTGCTCAATATTATATTAGTTTCAGGTGTACATAGTGGTTAGACATTTATATAACTTACAAAGTGATCCCCCTAATAAGTCTAGTATTCACCTGCCACCATATACAGTTATTACATTGTTGACTGTATTCCCTAAGCCGTACTTCACATTTTGTAACTGTCAATTTGTACTTTTTTTTTTTAATCTTCACTAGAGGATATTTTTTTCCATTGATTTTCAGAGAGAGTGGAAGGGAGGAGGGGAAGAGACAGAAACATTGATGTGAAAGAGACACATCAACTAGTTGCCTCCTGCACACGACCCAATTGGGACCCGGGATGGAACCTGAAACTGAGGTACGGGCCCTTAACTGGGAATTAAATTAGCGACCCTTGGGTCCACTGGCCAACAGTCTAACCACTGATCCAAACCAGCCAGGGTCCAATTTGTACTTGTTAATCCTCACTCGAGGATATTTTTCCATTAACTTTCAGAGAGAGTGGAAGGGATGGGGAGAGACAGAGAGAAAGGAACGTCGATGTGTCTATACAGGCCCTGACTGGCGCCAGGGATCGAGCCTGCAACTCAGGTACATGCCCTTGACCAGAATCGAACCCAGGACCCTTCATTCTGTGGGCCAACTTTCTATCCACTGAGCCAAACCTGCTAGGGCCAATTTGTACTTCTTACTTTTTATATATTGTATATATCCAAAAATATATATAATACCCAATAAAAAAATAAAGTTTAAATATATTTTATTGATTTTTTACAGAGAGGAAGGGAGTGAGATAGAGAGCTAGAAATGTCGATGAGAGAGAAACTTCGACCAGTTGCCTCTTGCACACCCCCTACCGGGGATATGCCCACAACCAATGTACATGCCCTTGACCAGAATCGAACCTGGGACCTTTCAGTCCGCAGACCAACGCTCTACCACTGAGCCAAACCGGTTTCGGCGCTTAATATATATATTTTTTTTTATTTTTAATATTTTATTGATTTTTTACAGAGAGGAAGAGAGAGGGATAGAGAGTTAGAAATATCAATGAGAAAGAATCATCAATCAGCTGCCTCTTGCACACCCCCTACTGGGGATGTGCCCGCAACCAAGGTACATGCCCTTGACCGGAATCGAACCCAGGACCCTTCATTCTGTGGGCGACTATCCACTGAGCCAAACCTGCTAGGGCCAATTTGTACTTCTTACTTTTTTTTTTTTTAATATATATATATATATTTTTTATTTTTAATATTTTATTGATTTTTTACAGAGAGGGATAGAGAGTTAGAAATATCAATGAGAAAGAATCATCGATCAGCTGCTTCTTGCACACCCCCTACCAGGGGGATGTGCCCGCAACCAAGGTACATGCCCTTGACCAGAATCGAACCTGGGACCTTTCAGTCCGCAGGCCGTCTCTCTATCCACTGAGCCAAACCGGTTTCGGCCAATTTGTACTTCTTAATTGCTTTTTTAAAGTAAAAGAAAACCAATAGACTCTAACCTTGTGAAGGCACATATTTTGGAATTAGAAAAGGGTTGTTTCTGTTTGTTTTTATTAAGACTTTATTTTTATACAGCAGTTTAAGGTTCACAACAAAATTGAGGGGAAGGTGCAGAGATCTCCCACATACTGGCTGCCCCCACACATGCACAGCCTCCCCATCATCAGCAGCTCCCATCAGAATGATGCATTTATTACATCTGACATATCATTATCACCCAAAGCCCATAGTTCGCTTTACAGTTTACACGTGTGCATTCTGTGGGTTTGGATAAATGTATAATGACATATATTCCCCATTGCAGTTTCATACAGAGTAGTTTTACTGCCCTAAGAATCCCCTGCCTACTTATTATTCCCCACTCCCATCCCTCGCAAACACTGATCTTTTCACTGTCTCCACACTTTTGTCTTTTCCTGAAGTCATACAGTGGGAACCACACAATAGGCAACCTTTCAGGCTGGCTTCTTTCAATTGGTAATTTGTATTTAAGTTTCCTCCGTGTATTTTTATGATAGCTCATTTCCTTTCAGCACAGACTAGCACTCCATTGTCTGGATGTACCACAGCTTCTTTATCCGTTCACCTACTGAAGGGTATCTTGGTTGCTTCCCAGCTGCTATAAATATCCACGTGCAGGTTTTTGTGTGGATGTGTAAGTTTTTTAGCTCTTCTGGGTAAATACAGTATCAAGGAGCCCAGTTGCTGGGCCCTATGGTAAGAGTATGTTTTGTTTTATAAGAAACCGTTTTTCCATAGCGCCTGTACTATTTCACGTTCCCACCAGCAGTGTCTGAGTTGTTTCACACACTCATCAGTACTTGGTGTTGTCACTATTCTGGATTTTGGCCCCTCTAATAGCTGTGTGGTGGTATCTCATTCTTGTTTTAATTTCCCTGATAACATATGATATGAACTATCTTTTCATCTTTGGTGAGGTGTCTGTAAGGTCTCTGGTCCGTTTTCTTAAAAATATATTTTTTAGCCCTAGCCGGCTTGGCTCAGTGGATAGAGCATCAGCCTGTGGACTGAAGGGTCCCAGGTTTGATTCGGGCCAAGGAGACATGCCTGAGTTTCGGGCTCCATTCCTAGTGGGGGATGTACAGGAGGCAGCCAATCTCTCTCATCATTGATGTTTCTACTTCTCTCCTTCTTCCTTCCTCTCTGAAATCAATAAAGAAATATATTTTAAAAATACATGTTCTTTATAAATAAATAAATATATATATGTGTATATATATTTATATATGTATATACATATACATATATATATTATTGATATCAGAGAGGAAGGTAGAGGGAGACAGAGATAGAAACATCAGTGATGAGAATCATTGATCGGCTGCTCCTGCACGCCCCACACTGGTGATTGAGCCCACAACCTGGGCATGTGACCTGACCAGGAATCAAACTGTGACCTCCTGGATCATCATAGGTCGACACTCAACCACTGAGCAACACCAACCTGGCATTTGGTCCAATTTTTACTTGGGTTGTTTGTTATTTTATTGTTACATTCTAAGGGCTCTCTCTATATATATATTTGGATAACTCATTTATCAGATGTGTCTTTTGAAAATATTTTTCTCCCAATCTTTGATTTGTTTTCTTATGCTCTTGACATTGTCTTTCACAGAGCAGAAGTTTTTAATTTTAATGATGTCTAGCATATAAATTATTTTTTTCACAAATCAACCTTTCCTGTCCTATCTAAGAAGTCATCATATGCAATGTCATCTAGGTTTTTTCCTATGTTCTCTTCTAGGAGTTTTATAATTTTGTGTTTTACACTGTGGGTTTGGATAAATGTATATTTATCCCTTTTTTATGAAAGGTGAGTTAAATTTAGTGTAAGGTTGTGTCTAGACTAGTGTTTTTGAATGTGGATATCCAGTTATTCTAGTTGAGAAGACTATCTTGGTTCCATTGTAGTGACTTTGCTCCTTTGTCAAAGATCAGTTGACTATATTTATGAGAGACTATTTCTGGGATCTCTGTTCTGTTCTATTGATCTGCTTGTCTATTCTTTTGCCAATACCACACTATCTGGATTATTATAGCTTTATAGTAAGTCTTTTTTTTTTTAAATTGATGAATTGTACCTTTATTAATATATAACATCTTTTTTTTTTACATTTTTAAATCTTTGTTTTTGTTTTTTTTATTTAATTTATTTATTTTTTAAATATATTTTATTGATTTTTTTTTTTTTTTTTTTTTTTTGCCCCCCATCCTCCCTCCCACACATTCCCTCCCTATAGTAAGTCTTAAAGTTGAGTGGTATCAGTCCTCCAACTTTGATAGTCTTCAATAATATGCTGGTTATTCTGGGTCTTTTGTCTCTCCATATCAACATTAGAACCACTTTGTCTATATCCACAAAATAACTTGCTGGGATGTTGATTGGGATTGCATTAAATCGATAGATGCATTTGGGAAGAACTGACATCTTGGTATCTTCCTATCCATAAATATAGAATGTCTCTCCATTTATTTATTTCATCTTTTATTTCATTCATCAAAGTTGTGTAGTTTTCCTCATGTAGATCTTATTCACATACATATTTTGTTAGCTATATACATAAGTATTGCATTTTTGTGAGTGCTAAGTAGTATTATTGTTTTTCATTTCAAACTCCACTTGTTCACTGCTGGCATGTAGGAAAGTGATTGACTTTTATATATTGACCTTGTATCTTGTAAGAGATAAATGTTTTGATTATAGCTATTATACAACACAAACAAGAACAAAATCAAATATCCCATTTTTAAATGGGCAAAATATTTGAAAAGACATTTTTCCAAAGAAGATATACAAATTATCAAAAAGCATAAGGGCATATGTTCAACATCCCAAATCATTAGAGAAATGCAAATCCAAATGTCAATCGGATATCACTTTATACCATTAGGATGGCCACTATTTAAAAAAAGATAACAAGTGTTGGTGATGGTGTAGAGAAATTGGAACCCTGGTGTACTGATGGTGGGAATATAAAAATGGTGCAGCTACTATGAAAAACAGTATAAAGGTTTCTCAAAAAGTCAAACACAGAATTACCTTATGATTCAGCAATTCCACATCTGGGTATCTTCAAAAGAATTGAAAGCAGGATTTCAAAGAGATATTTATACACCCATATTCAATGCAGCCTTATTCACAATAGCCAAGAGGTAGAGGCAACCCAAGAGTCTAGGCCTGCAGCAGAGGTGAGAGAGGCTCCTGCCACAGCCGCTAGGCTCGCCAGCCTTCAGCCCGGCTTCTGGCTGAGCGGTGCTCCCCCAGTGGGAGCACACTAACCTCCTGTGTTGAGCATCTGTCCCCTGGTGGTCAGTGTGTGTCATAGCGGCTGGTCATTCCACCATTTGGTCGATTTGCATATTATCCTTTTATTACATAGGATGTCTGATAGAATTTTCAATGTATGTAAATGTACTGTATATGACAACTACAACAAACGGAGTAGGACAAAAGAACCTGTAAGGAATTAAGATTTCTGGATTATACTTAAAGTTGCAAAATACTAATTCTAAATAGACTGTGAAAAGTTAAATATATATAATTTTATTTCACTTTGCTTTGTTGCACTTCACATACATGTTTTTTTACAAAGAAAGGGCAAGGCCCTCCACAAGCAAAAAGATTATGCCTTGCTTAATTGTAGTGCTCTGAAACCAAACCTGCAAAATCTCTGAGGTATGCCTCTATTGTAATCCCTAGAGCAACTTCTTTGAAAAAAGATTTAGGGCCTGGCTGGTGTGGCTCAGTTGCACCAAGAGGTCACTGGTTTGATTCCAGGTCAGGGCACAAGCCTGGATTGTGGGCTCAATCTCTGGTAGGGGGTTTGCACCCCTCTCCTCGATGCTTCTATTTCTGTCTCCCTCTCCCTCCCTCTCTCAAATAAACTTAAAAAAATATTTAGGAACTCCAACTTCTAGAATGTGAGAGTAAAGACCTCTGAAATACAGTTCTCCATAAGAGCAATGAAAATTGTCAAAACCAACTTTTTTAGAACTCTGGAAATAAACCAAAGACTTCCAACAATTCAAGGAATGTTTCTTCTAGAAAAATGGTCTCAGTAAGAACTTCGTGGTATTTAATGTGCCTAAATCCTATCTCCTTATCACCAGGTCCATGGTAGACCAGAAAACCAATAACCTTGCAACTATGTGAGATAAAAAAAAAAAAAAAAGGCCTGTAGTCATTAAAGAGCACAAAACAAGCTTGAAGCTTCCCCAACCCCCTCCCCAAGACATGTCACTATTTGACCTGTCTGGAAGCTCAACTGAAAAGCTCCATTCTCAGAGTTTGTCTTTATTTTACCTGACTCAGAAATCACTCTGTGCAAAAAGTAGGCATTGAAAGGCATTGCCAAAACTAATCAGTGGCAGCTGTTTAACATTGCAGCTGCTTGCAGCAGCTTTACCAACTGGAGCTAACAAAAACCTTAAAAGAAATATCTGGGAATGAATTGCCCATTGAAGTTTCTGAAGAGCCCTAAAATGTTGCCAGGTATTTAGAAGGCCACATGCATGTGCAGGGCTATGTACATGCCCAGGAAAGACCTCAGAAGGCCCCAATCTCTCACCTCTGACTGACTTTGAGGCTCTATACAAGACAAAGGCAGTGTTGTAAACAGTCTGTCAGAGCAGTGAAGCCATATCCCAGCATACAGACTCTTGACAAAGGCTTGGAGATGTATTGGTTCAAGGCATCTAAGGAAATCCATCTAGTCATTATCTGATCATTAAGCTAACCAACCAGTAACTTCAGTGGCCATGCATGACAAAGAATATAGACTTTACAGAATTAGTTCAGGAAAATCACTAAAAAATAGCAACAAAGGCAAACTGTACTTGAATGTGTATTCTGATGTTGTTGGATGAAATGTTCTACAATTGTCAATTAGATCAAGTTGATAGATGACATTGATCAGTTTTTCTGTATGCTTGCTGATTTCTGTCCACTTTTCCATTGATTACAGGGGGATGTCTTATATCTATCATTTCCACATTATTTAAAATATTCAGTGTTCAACACACACAGAAATGATAAAGTATGCTCCATACATGGAAAGCCGTGGGGGGAATAGTCAATAGAAACTATGCCTACAGAAGCCTAGAAGCTGAACTTAGTAGACAATGGTTTTAAATAAGCTATTGTAGCCCTAGCCGGTTTGGCTCAGTGGATGGAGTTTCGGCCTGCAGACTGAATGGTCCCAGGTTTGATTCCAGTCAAGGGCATGTACCTTGGTTGTGGGCACATCCCCAGTAGGGGGCATGCAGGAGGCAGCTGATCAATGCTTCTCTCTCTGTAACTCTCTACCTCTCTCCCTTCCTCTCTGTAAAAAAAAAAATCAATAAAATATATTAAAAAATAAATCAGCTATTATAATATGTTCAATTGATTAAAATAAATGATATCTGAAGAATTAAAAGAAAGTATGAGGACAATGTCTCATCTAATAGAGAATATCAACAAAGAAACAGAAACTATTTTTAAAAGAATCCAATAGAATTATTAAACTTGAAAGTATAACTGATCTGAAAATTTCACTCATTGGGGCTTGTTATGGCCTGAATTGTGTGTTCCACAAAATTCACATGTTGAAGCCAAAATTCCCAATGTGACTGTAGCGCATTTAGGAGTTAATTAAGGTTAAATGGAATCATAATGGACTCTCAATAAGATTAACAGCTGACTTCTCATCAGAAATCATGGTGGTCTGCCAAAACTGGTTTGGCTCAGTGGTAGAGCATCTGTCTGCGGACTGAAAGGTCCCAGGTTCGATTCCGGTCAAGGGCATGTACTTTGGTTGCGGGCACATCCCCAGTGGGGGGTGTGCAAGAGGCAGCTGATCGACGATTCTCTCTCATTGATGTTTCTAACTCTCTATCCCTCTCTCTTCCTCTCTGTAAAAAATCAACAAAATATATTTTTTTAAAAGGAAATCATGGTGGTCTGATGGCAGTGGGATGCCATTCAAAGAGCTGAATAAAAAATAAAATAAAATAAAATAAAATAAAATACCCTGTCAATCAAAAGTTCTATAACCAGAAAAACTAAGCTTCATGGGGGGAGAGGGGAGGGAGGAGAGCAATAAAAACAAATAAACTGGGGGATGGGTGCATGACGGAAAAATTAAGACATTCCTAGATAAGCAAAATCAGAGAATTTGTCATTATCATGCCTGCCTTACGAGAAATACTTCAAGGACAAGTGTTGGCAGGGATCTTGGGAAAAGGAGGTCTCATATACTGTAGGGAATGCAGATTGGTGTAGCCACTATTGAAAACAGTATGAAAGTTCTTCAAAAATTAAAAATGGAAATGCCTTATGACCCAGTGATTCCACTTCTGGAGATATATATATATTTAAAGAAACTCAAAACACTAACTTGAAATAATATATGCACCCCTATGTTTATTGCAATGTTATTTACAATGGCTAAGATAAAGAAGCAACCCAAGTGTCCATCAATAGATGAGTGGATAGATAAGCTGTGGTACATTTACACAATGGAATACCACTTAGCCATAAAAAAGAATAAAATTTTACCAATCGAGACAGCATAAATAGACCAAAAAGTATGCTAAGTGAAATAAGCCGGACAGAGAAAGACAAATACCATGTGATTTTACTGTCATATGAAATCTAAAAAGCAAAGTGAACAAACAAAATAGAAAGAGACTCACAGGTACAGAGATCAGACTGATGGTTGCCAGAAGAAAGGGGGGTTGGCAGGTTGGATGAAATAAGTGAAAGGATTAAGAAATACAGATTGGTAACCTCAAAATAGTCCTGGGCATGTAAATTACAGCATAGGGAATCTACACTAATAAAAGAGAAATATGCAAATTAACCATCACTCCACTACACCTACAGCGAGTCAGGAGGGAGTATGCAAATTAACCCAACAAAGATGGTGGCAGCCACAGAGATGGAGTGAGCAGGAGAATTGGGTTGCCCCTGGCGATGGAGAAAGCCAAGCTTCCCACCCGCCCTGGCCAACCCTGGCCTCTGCTCAAGGCTACAAAGTTTCAATTATAGAAGATAAATAAATCCCAGATACCTGCTTCCAGCTGGCCCTGGCCTCCACTCAAGGAGGCGCTGAAAAAAAAAAAAGGAAAGAAATAAAGTCCCTTACCCAGGCTGGCCACACCCTCATGGGGTGAGGGTCCCTGCTGGGGGGTTTGGCCAGCCTGCAAACAGCCATCAGCCCTTCACCCAGGCTGGCCAGGCACCCCCAGTGGAGACCATCCCCCATAGGGGCATGGCCAGCCTGCAAACCACCACAGGCCCCTCGCTCAGGCTGCCCCATGCCCCAAGGGAACTCCCACCCTGACCCAGGACACCCTTCAGGGAAAACCAGCCAGCCCCCACCCATGCACAGGCCTCTATCTATACTAATTAGACTAGGTAGAGGAGGTTAGAGGCCAAGAGGGGAGGGCAGTTGGGGGCAAGCAGGCCATTAGTGGGGGTCAGTTGGGGGTGATCAGGTCAGTGGGGGGAGGGCAGTTTAGAATGAGCAAGCCAGCAGGGGGCAGTTGGGGGCAAGCAGGCCAATGGAGAGGAGAGGTGGGGGTGAGCAGGCCAGCAAGGGAGGCAGTTGGGGGTTATCAGCCTGGTGGGGGTGGTATTTGGGGGCAAGCAGACCATTGGCAGGGGGCAGTTGGGGGCGAGCAGGCCAGCAGGCAGAATGGTTAGGGGCAATCAGGCAGTCAGGCAGGCAGGTGAGCAGTTAAGAGCCAGCAGTCCTGGATTTTGGGAGGGATGTCAAACTGCTATTTTAGGCCCAATCCCTGTAAACTGGCAGTAGGACATCCTTTGAGGGGTCCCAGATTGGAGAGGGTGCAGGCCCAGCTGAGGGACACCCCCACCCCCGTGCACGAATTTCATGCACTAGGCCTCTAGTGTATATATAAACATTTTAAAAAATTATATGCCAAGCTCATCAAAAGGAAGCTGAAAGGTCTACAATAATATCAGTCAAGTCGATGTTAGAGTGAGGAAACTTTTCAGGGATAAAAAGAAACATTGTACAATAATGAAAGGATACATTCATCAAGACGACATAACAGCTACTCTTACTTATATGTGGAATCTAATGAACAAAATAAACTAATGGACAAAATAGGTCCAGCAGCATGGATACATGGTACTGACTGACAGATCTCAGAAGGTGGAGGGATGGAGGCAGGAAGAGATTAACCAAAGAACTTCTATGCATGTATGCATAACCCACGGACACAGACATTAGTGTGGCAAAGGCCTGGGGTGGGGCAGGGTCTGGGTTGAGGGGGACAAACAGGGGAGTTGGAGGGGCATCTGTAATACTACCAACATTTTTTTAAAAAGAAAAAGAAAGAGAAGACATAACAATCCTAACTATGTGTGTACCCAACAGCAGAGCTTCAAAATAAAAGAGAAAACTGACAGAAACGAAGGGGAAATGGACGACTTCACAATTATAATTGGAGAGTTCAAAACTCACCTCTCAGGAACCAGCATAACAGTGGACATAAAAGCAGCCCGGATATAGACAAATTGAACAATATCGTCAATCAACTGTATCTAATCACACTGCGGACTCTTCACCCAACAACACAAAATACACATACTTTTCAAATGCACGGGTGCACCAAGATAGACCACATCCTGGGTCATAAAACACGCGTAACAAATTTAAAATAATTGAAGTAATACAAAATAAGTTCTCTGAGTATATGGCATTAAAGTACAAATCAATAACAGAATCTAATGAAAAAAATCTCCAAGTACTTGGAAATTATTGTAATTATTCTAAATAATCCATGAGTCAGAAAGAAGTCTCAATGGAAATTAGAGAATTTTTTTTAACAAAATCAAAATGATAATACAACATGTCAAGATTTGTAGGATGCACTACTTCATGCCTAAAGATAAAGTTTATTGCATTAAATGTTTCTGTCAGAAAAAAAGAAAAGTCACAACTCAACAATTGAAGTTCTACCTTAAGAAACTAGCAAAGGAAGAGCAAATAAGTAAGCAAAGGGAGGAAATAATAAAAAATAAAGCTCCAGCCCTAACTGGTTTGGCTCAGTGGATAGAGCGTCGGCCTGCAGACTGACGGGCTCCAGGTTCGATTCCAGTCAAGGGCATGTACCTTGGTTGTGGGCACATACCCACTAGGGGGTGTGCAGGAGGCAACTAATTGATGTTTCTAACTCTCTATCCCTCTCCTTTCCCCTCTGTAAAAAAAAAAAAAAATCAATAAAATATATATTTAAAAAATAAATAAAGCTCCAATGATTACACACTATAATTCCATCTCCATGACCTTCAGGAAAAGACAAAAGGGACAAAGAATAAAAATATTTTTTTTTAAAGGAGGTGGGGGGGAGACAAAGAATGGATAACTAACTGTTTGGAGTTAGGAATGGGGAGATGGTTTGACCATAAAACAAAGCGGCATTCATGAGGGATTGTGTAGGGTGATGGAACTGTTTTGTGCCCTGATTGTGGTGGTGATTAAGTCACATATGTGTTAAAACTTACAGAACTGTACACCAAAGAGCCAATTTAACCATATGCTGTTAGCTATCAAGAACAAGCAAATTATACCGCAACGAAGTACCATTTCACATCCACTAAAATGATATATACGGACAAAACCAAATGTTAATGAGGGTACAGAGCAGCCAGAACTCCCGTATGTTGCTTGGAAGTCAGTGTGGTAGATGCTCATGAAATTAAACCTCGCTCCTTGTGGAGGAAAGACATGCCACTGCCTGCCGGCCGCCGGTCCTGCAGGCCAATCCGGGCAGAACACGGATTGCTTTCCTAAATCCTCCAAAAACTGGCTGATCTACCCTCCCCTCAACCCACAGCGGCTGCTTTGTGCTGGTTTCCAGACCAGCCCTCCCTCCACCCTGGGAGAGCATGATGGGTGTTTTCCCCTGATGTAGGCCAGGCCGGGCCTTATCCATCCCGCCCTGTCCTCTGTACCTGTCCTCTGTACCCTTTATCGCCTGCTGAGCATTCAGAGCATATCCCTGGCATCTTGCCACTGCCTGGGACGCGCCTCATATGTAAGTTCCTTTAATGAACTCTCAGTGTAACTATCGAGCTGTCAGCCTCCTCCTCTAGTCTCACAGCTCCCCCAGGTTTTCCCCACACAGCTCTATGACCCAGCAATTTCACCTTTACGTATTTTTTTTTTAAATATATTTTATTGATTTTTACAGAGAGGAAGGGAGAGAGACAGAGAGCTAGAAACGTCGATGAGAGAGAAACATCGACCAGCTGCCTCTTGCACACCCCCCACCGGGGACGTGCCCGCAACCAACGTACATGCCCCTCACCGGAATCGAACCCGGGACCTTTCAGTCCGCAGACCGACGCTCTACCACTGAGCCAAACCGGTTTCGGCTCACCTTTACGTATTTAGCAGAGAAGTAAAAGCACATGCACACAAAAGCAGATGCTCAGAGCAGCTTTATTTATAATCACCCCAAACATGTAATATGTGCAAAGAAGGAAGCCACGCGTAGAAGAGTACATATCTGTGATTCCATTTTCAGGAAGTTCGAGATCAGTAAACACTAACCTAAAGGGACTTCGGAAAAGTGACTACAAAATGTGCGGGAACTCGCTGGGGGCAGGAAATGGTTTGTATCTTGATTGACTTCGTGGCTACCAAGTACATACATTGTCAGAACTCCTGGAACTGCTCACTTCACATCTGTGATGCTGTAAGGACAGAACCGGCTCAGGATGGTCCTTCCTGTTTAACCACGTGCTGAGTTGTTTTCCAGAGACAGAGACCAAAGCCTAGCATTCCCGGGGAAAGAAGTTTGACCTTCGGCTGCACCAGGAACCAAAGTCTCTCCCACACACACACACACACACACACACACACACGCACACACACACGCACACAAGCACACACGGATCGGGACATAACTAGAACTTTAACACCAGAACCCTCTCAGAAGCATCGGGTCTGTTGTCCAGGAAGATCTGGCGCCTTTACCATAATGACCAGGCTCCAAGGTCCCCCCGTTAAAACTTGCCCTGCAGCAGGCCTGCATACCTGTTCCCCCGAACCCTCAAACACAAATTCTGGCTGGTGTTGTTGCAGAACTTACCAGGCTTCCGGAAAACACACAACGGGCACTCAGAAGATTCAGGAAAAACCCTTTATTCAAAGCAGCGCTGCTGGCTCAGGGCATTCAAAGATCCAAAGCCTGAACACCGGATACAATGAGATTACTCCTTATAGATCCTAAATTCTTTGCTTCCTTACTTCCGGCTTCTGTGGGGGCTCTCGCGGCCCTACCCGAGTCAGTTAGAATGGGGAAGTGAGATTGCGTCTAAAGGCCCGGCAGTGACCTCCCCTCTGGCTAAGCTGTTATCATACATTCTTAGTTTATGGCCCTTGTAAACCCGGAGTGTTCTGGAAAACAGATTATTGCCTAAGGAAGGGGCAGTGACTTAATTATACGCTAACAAGAATGGTGCAGTCAGAATACTGGTTATTGACAGAGATTCAGATTGCTAGTCTCTCCCGCCCCCAAATTGTTTTATATTCCCCTCCAGTGTGACTCAGTTCGATTCTCAGTCAGGGCACATGCCCAGGTTGTGGGCTCTTTCCTCAGTGGAGGGCATGCAGGAGGCAGCCAATCAAGATTCTCTCTCATCATTGATGTTCTGTCTCTTCCTTCTCCTTTCCCCTCTCCCTGAAATCAACAGAAAATATATATATATATATATATATATATATATATATATATATATATATATATATATATATATATTTTTTTTTTTTTTTTTTTTTTAACTCTCCGGAACCCTGGATCAGGGAGTTCAGGCTTTTGAGGACCAGCTTCCTGTTCTCTTGGGTGGCACTGTTCATAATAAAATAGCCAATATTTCCCCACTGCAATTCTCAGTGTTTAGTGTTTGGCTCTGCTAGTGCCAGGTGGAACTCTGTTCCATAACAATTTCACTTAAAGTAAAATTTACCTAAAAAAATTATCATATATATGAATGAAAATAATGAAAAAGCTATTATTTAGCTTATATAAGAACACCAAATTGTGAGTTGGTCTTTTGACATGCATGCATGTTTTGTTGGTTAACCGGTTTTTATTTTTATTTTTTTGATGGTGAGAAGCATTGGTCAGAAAATCCCAATTCATGTATTTATAAAGTTCTACTCTTGCAAATGGGATAAAGCTTCTAGAATTCTTTTCTTTCTTTCTTTCTTTCTTTCTTTCTTTCTTTCTTTCTTTCTTTTTTCTTTTTTTTTTAAATTTCAGAGCGGAAGTGAGAGAGATAGAAACATCAATGATGAGAGAGGATTATTGATTGGCTGCCTCCTGCATGCCCCCTACTGGGGATCGAGGTGTGCTATTGATGGGAATCAAACCCTGGGCCCTTCAGTCCGCAGACCAATGCTCTACCCACCGATCCAAACCAGCTAGGACTAGACTTCTTTTTAATCAAGGCAAGATAATCCTTCCTCAAGGAATATCAGAATTTTCCTAGCATGTTGAGTTACAATCCCAATTGTATTTATTCATTCTAAGATTAATGAATTAATCTTCAGTTAGGTCTACACCTTAACATCTTTGACTCAGTTTAAATCAGAAAAAAAAAAAATGAATTGCACATCTGTGCTTCAACTTAGAAGTTATCAAGATAGAAGTAGCTTTTGAAAGGCTTCTGATGTGTTCCAGAAATTTGCAGATTTTTTTTTCAAAGAAATAGACAGAATTTTGCATTACAACTGCATCTTAGAAAAGCATATTCTCCAGTTTTGCCCTTTTCCATCACTTAACCAAAATGTTTTTAATTTTCAAAGAAATATCTATAATGTTGACTTCATAACATTGAACTGAAAGGTTTAACTCATTCTCATTGTTAAAAGTATATGCTAGGTAAGCAAATACAGGAATGAAGTTCCTTTTCTCATAATGTCTCGAGTGGATTTTCCTTTCTTTCTTTCTTTTTAAAGTTTCAGTCAAAGTAAAACTTCTGCCTTAGTTTGAAAGGCATTTGAAGGCAAGGAACTTCTGTGTGGTGGAGCAGGAATTCACATGTGATCTTGTTATCTTTACAAAAATTTAAAAAATGCATTTGAGTCAAGATCTGCTCTGATAAAGCTGCTGACATTCACGGCTGTTGACAAGCTTCTCTTCCTTCTGGGATCCAGGGTGGAAGAGTCTGCTGTCAGTGTGAGGAGGGTCCATGGGAGGCATCCTTTCTCATGAAACAGCAAGACTAGATGGGTTACCAAGCACCTCAGGGGCTCCCAAGTACAAAATACTACGGCTTTGTTTGGCCTAAAATATTGTTACCATTCCCAAAATGTTCACAGCCTTTGTAGTTTCCAGAAGTGACTCACGAGATAAGAATTCTTCCTTGATGGCATCAGTGAGGAAACAGGAGGAAGGAGCCTGCGACATTGAGAGGGGCGGAGAGACACATCTTATGCAGGTGCCCTTTCAGGCTGGGCAGATGTGAGATGCTCAGCATCATGTTTCAGTTCACATTAAAGTGCACACACACACACACACACACACACACCACACTCTAGCTTTTGTGTTCCATTACATTCAACAATGCAAGCAAAACAATATAATACATGGTTTTCACCATGTGTCCTTTTCTTTGACATTTCACTTTAAATTGGGTTTATAAAAAGATATAAGATAAAGCTAAAATAAAATATTTGATTTAATTTACTTGTTTTAAATAATTTCAGACTTATAGAAAAGTTGTAAACATAATACAAAGAATTCCCATATACCCTTGACTAGGTTCCCCAATTGTTAATATTTTACCCCATTCACTTTATCATTTTCTCTCTATGCATACACATAATTCTATTATCATTTCATACATGCACAATACATATTTCTCTCTTGTAAAAATGCATATTGCTCTTAGAACCACTTGAAAGTACAGTGTAGGCATGATACCTCTTTATTCCTAAATACTAAAGTGTTTTATAAAAACAAAGGATAGTCTCTTACTTAACCAGAGGGTAATTATCAAAATCAAGAAGTTAACCTTGAGCCCTAACTGGTTTGGCTCAGTGAATAGAGCTCTGGCCTGCGGACAGAAAGGTCAAAGGTTCCATTCTAGTCAATGGCATGTACCTTGGTTGTGGACACATCCCTAGTAGGAGGTGGGCAGGAGGCAGCTGATTGATGTTTTTCTCTCATCAATGTTTCTAACTCTCTATCCTTCTCCTTTCTTCTCTGTAAAAAACCAATAATATATATATATATATATATATATATATATATATATATATATATATATATATATATATATATAAAAGTATCCTATGTAAAGAAAGGCTAATATGCAAATTGTCCCCATTTGTGGAAGTTCGACCCACCAGGAGTTAGATATACATTGACCACCAGGGGGCGGTGGCAGGCAGCCAGTCAGGGGAAGAAAGGCCCCAGTTGGCGGCTGGTAAACGCTAGGGACCCTACCTGTGCACGAATTTCGTGCACTGGGCACCTAGTGTATACTATATAACAAGACAAGTCTTATATTTTATCTGGCTTTATCACATTTACTGACTTTTAGTCCTCAGATAGACATATGGATTATAGCAGCAGTAGCTGAAGAATTGTAACCTTTCAAGTATCTGGCTATTGTTGCACGTGATACTGAATGGCTTTCTATATTTTTTAAAGAGCATATGGAAGGGAGAGGGAGAGACAGAGCGAGAAACATCACAGTGAGAGAGACACATTGACTGGTTGCCTCCCACAGGCACCCTGACTGGGGCTAGAGACTGAGGTTGCAATCTAGGTATATGCCCTTGACTGGAATCAAACCCATGACCCTTCAGTCCACAGGCCAATGCTCTAACTACTGAACCAAACCAGCGAGGGCTCTTTTGCCCATTTTTGACTTGGGTTGATTGGTTTTTTTGTTGTTGGATTGTAGGGGTTCTTTATATATTCTGGGTGTTAATCCTTTGTCAGATATATGACTTAAAAATGGTTTTTCCCATTCCATAGATTGCCTTTTCACTCTGTTGATAGTGTGCTTTGATGCATTAAACATTTTAATTTTAATAAAGTTGAATAAGTATGTATATATTTATCTTTTTTTGCTTGTGTTTCTGGTGTTATATCCAAAAAAATCATTGCTAAATTCAATGTCAAGAAGATTCTCCCCTACATTTTCTTCTAAGAGTTTTATAGTTTTAGCTTTTACATTTAGGTATTGAATCCATTTTGAGTCAATTTCTGCAGCTGGTGTAAGGTAAGGATCCAACTTTATTCTTTTGAATATGGATATCCAGTTTTCCCAACACCATTTCTTGAAAAGACTGTTCTTTCCCCATTGAATAGTATTTTGCATTTTTGTCAAAATTCATTTGGCCATTGGTTTGCAACTTGGCCTCTCCCAGGCCCCTCCAGGCCCAGCACATGTAGCAGGTTGCTACTTGTAGCCCATGCTGGGTGGCCCTGAGCAGGGCACAGGCAGTGGCTGATCTTGGTCTGCACCTTCCTAGAGGCCACGGAGCCAGCACGCCTGGTGAACAGTTTCAGATCACGCCAAAGCACCATCCAACCACATTCAAGAGCAAGACATTTAAGGACCGAACTCATCAAGCACCAGAGCCCCACTGAAGTGAGTCCTGTTCCTGGGGTTGGCCCCTGCACAATAGCTCTTCTGCTGTGGTCACAGCCATTTTGTGCGGCTGGTTCCTGCAGCCAATCAGCCTGTGAATAAATCCTTCCTATTGACAGGCCAACAACACAGAGGCTCAACTACAACAGAAGAGTACACACAGCCCACACTGGGAGGAGGGGGCAGTTTGCGATTGAAAATATAGTTCAAGGGTCAACTGTACTGCCTTGTTTTATATATTTATATATTTATTATTAATTATTTTACTTAAATTTAATGGGGATATTCTTGAACTTAGAATATCTTTCGGTTCTTCTTATTTTTTACTATTTCTTTCTCTTTATTGAGAATCTCTATTGTTGATCCACTGTAAACCTAATTTCTTTCAGTCCTTTGAACATAATTAAAATAGACCTTTTAAAGTCTTTCTCTGCTAAATTCAATATCTGTGGTCACTCAGAGTCTATTTATATTGACTGATTTTTTTTCCCCTCTTGAGTATTTGTGTATCTTGTAATTTTGTTGTTGAGAAATTAAACACTTTGGATGATCTCTTGCTTCAACTCTGGATTCTAATTGCCTCTCTCCAAAGTTACTTACTGTTACTGCAGTTTTTTGTTTATTTATTATTTCTCTGCTTAATAACTCATCTGGGCTAAGTCCATGAAATCTGCCTCTCCTGTACTATGCAACTGCTGATGTTTCTGTTCTGTTTTGTTATTTTTATTTCTTGTCCCTTGTCTGTGTAGCTTAGTGGTCACTCACTAGTCAGAGGTTGTGATCAGCCACCCGAAGCCGAAAGTCTTCTGTCCTCTACAGGTAGATCTATGTCTGGGTAGGAGAGTATGTTCGAAATTTAGGCCATTTTCAAGTTCTATCTAGCTCCCACTTTCTGTTGGGCCCCTTTGGATCTCCTCTGCACGTACACGTAACGCAGAGTTGTGGGGGGTGTGCCACTGACCTGAGCCCTCTCTGGTCTCCTCTGGGCATGTGTGCAGCCTCCACCCGGAACGTGCATGCCCCAACCCAGACTACACCCTCACGCCAGGAGAGCCATTGGTCCTCCTCATTTGTCTGCCTCTGAGGTTGTCACTGTCCACTGCTCCAAGCTGGGTGAGCTCCCATCGATCCCGGCACAGGAGTTGCTGATTCTGACTGCCCCCAAATCTAGAACCTCTGTGACAAACAAGCAGAGGAGTGCGATGGAGCAGTCACGGGCCACGCGCCACAGATTCCCATCATTCTCACCTGGAGCTCAGCAGTTTTTCAAGCAAAAACGCTTCTCAAATTGTTGTATGAATTTGTTTGGTTCCTGGGGAACTGAAATTGTTATTTTTTTAAAATATATTTTATTGATTTTTCACAGAGAGAAAGAGAGAGGGATAGAGAGTTAGAAACATCAATGAAAGAGAATCATAAATCAGCTGACTCTTGCACACCCCCCTACTGGGGATGTGCCTGCAACCAAGGCACATGCCCTTGACCGGAATCGAACCCAGGACCTTGCAGTCTGCAGGCCGACGCTCTATCCACTGAGCCAAACCGGTTTCTGTTGAAATTGTTATTTTTTTTTGCCAATTTTTTGTTTGTCAACTATTACTTTTGTCACTAGTTTCTTTTTTGGGGGAAGGCTATGCTGTTCTCTTTACTGGTCATACCTCGGAGTCCTGCCTTCAGGTTTCTTATTTTAAATCTCATTATTTTACAAGGAAAAATAACATACAAATACTACCTGCACAACATATTGCTTGTTCATACTTTTATTTCAAAACATGGACAATGTACAAAAAGGGAGTTCAAGGGGAAAAGTCAGAGACAGAACCTGTAACTCACAGAACTCTGCTACTCACAGAACTTGTAACTCTATAATGTCCTTATTATGAATCATAAGTTATCCTATATAATAAAAGGCTAATATGCAAGTCAGCAGCTGTGCGTTGCTGCAGGTTGCCCAGGACCAAACCAGAGAGGGTTGGACCTGCATTACCACCATTTGTCCACCATCCAGAACTGAAATATCATTGCTGACATGTACACATAAGGAACTGTTTGACATTGAAATTGGATCTCAAAAGAACTGTTAGCCCAGAAAGAAACTCATTACAGACTGATTCATTTGTTTCCCAGCATAACCATCATTGCTTGTCTCATTTTCAGTTCTTATAAATGTATTTCTTGTATCACATGATCTCACTCATCTAGGGGAAATAATGAACAACATAAACTGATTAACAAAAACAGACCCAAAGACAGAAAAACATCAATAAGACTGTCAAACCTCAGAGGGAAGGTAGGGGAAGGTGTGGGGAAGTGGAGAGATCAACCAAAGGACTTGTATAGATGCATATAAGCCTAGCCAGTGGTCATGAACAACAGAGGGGTGGGGGCATACATGGGGAGGGGTTTGGGATGGGAATGGGGGGATGAGGAAAAATATGTGATACCTTAATAAAGAAATTTGAAAATAAGGCTAATATGCAAATTATCCCCCCACTGGGAGTTTGACCAGGGGGTAGGGCTAGCCAACCACCTGAGGCCCCTCCCCCTGGCTGACCCCACCCCCAGTCAGTGCCCACCCCCCCCAACCAGGGGTAGAGTCGGCTGGCCACTCACCCAAGGCTCCTCCCCCTGGCCAGCTCGGTCCAGATCAGGGTGGGCTGGCCAGATTCCACCAGTGCACGAATTCGTGCACCAGGCCTCTAGTCTTAAATAATATCCTGTAATAGTTAACACAACCATTAGACATGTTTGAAGCTGCCTAGTCCACCCTTCTGGACTGCACACTTGTTCATGTTACAAAAGATCAAGCTGCCTAATAGAGAGAAGAATTCTCTTTTGAACTGTTGGTTTGCAAAACCTGAACCAACAATGGAAACAACTCACCCTCTTTTGTTTGATCAATACAATTTTTTTTTAATAGAAATTCCTGGAAAGCCACAAAGATAACTGAGGTATCAAGGCGAGAAACATATCAATTACTACTTGCAGAGTTGCCCAGTGGTTAGCCAGCTGCATCACACAAATGTAAGTAGATGGCAGACTGTGGTTATGTATTTTTATTAGTAGTAGATCTAGTAATACTGTAATTTTGAAGTAATTATGAGTAGGAATAATATTTTGAAATATCTACAGCAACTTTAATGTGATATGAAAATAGTGATGGTTTCTATTGGTTGCCCACACTATTAGCTATTGCTGCATAACAAATTGCCCCAAAATTTAGTAGCTTAAAACAATGCTTATTATCTCACAGTTTCTGAGTGTCAGGAATCTGGAAGCAGAATCTGGAATCTGACTCAGGGTCTCTCATGAGGTTGAAATCAAGCTGATGGTCAGAACTACAGCCATCTAAAGGCTTCACTGGGCGGAAGATCCACTTCCAATCTCGCTCATGTGGCTTTGGCAGAAGCCTCACTTACTTAACGAACCCTGTTTCATTCTGGATGGCAATCTGCCAAGTGGAAACCTATCATCCCAGCCTCCCTTGCTAGGTGTTACCACATACTATGTGCTGGCTCCTGAGGTGTAAGTAGAAGTTGTTGGAGCTTCTGGGAAGTTTTAGAATTTCCCAGGTAGTTGCTGTCTTATTAGGCACTTATTACCACTACGATGGTAAAGGAGAAAGAAAAAGCCTGAGTCTTTAATAACAACAGAGCCTCCATTCAGCTTCTTGAAAGGGGGAGGGGCTTTTTTCAGGGCCCTGGATTAGCCTAATTCTGATGTGCATACATACGTTATTTCATTTCATCCTAACAAAAACCCAGGGAGGAAAGATTTTATTATCTTTTTTTTTTTTTTTTTTTTTTTTTTTTTTTCTGGAAAGGAAATTAGAAGATAGATTAGTTGACTTGCCCAAGCTCATGTGGAGGGTAACATAGAGCAGGAATTCAAACTCAGGTATGTCTGACACCCCCCCCCCCCTCCCATGCTCATGACCTCTAGACTACAGAGTTATTTTGCAGAGTGGGCAATCTAAGTTCTCTGCACTATCAATAATGTTAATAACAGCAAACATTTGGCAAGCTCCTTCCATGTGCCAGGCACTATGCTACAGTTTCATTTAACCTTCTCAACTTCTGTGAGGTAGGTATTATCCCCATTTTACAGATGAGAAAACTGAGGTTTAGAATTTTTAAAAATATATTTTTATTGATTTCAGAGAGGAAAGGAAAGGGAGAGAAAGTTAGAAACATCAATAATGAGAATCATTGACTGGCTGCCTCTTGCACGCCCCCACTGTGGATGGACCCCACAACCCAGGCATATGCCCTGACCAGGAATTGAACAGTGACCTCCTGGTTCACAGGTTGACACTTAACCACTGAGCCACGCTGGCGGGGCAAGGTTTAGAAATTTTAAAATATATATTTTATTGATTTTTTACAGAGGAAGAGAGAGGGATAGAGAATGAGAAACATCGATGAGAATCATCAATCAGCCGCCTCTTGCACACCTCCCACTGGGTATGTGCCCGCAACCATGGCACATGCCCTTGACCGGAATCGAACCCGGAATCCCTCAGTCCACAGGCCGACGCTCCATCCACTGGGCCAAACCGGCTTCAGCAAGGTTTAGAAATTTTAAATCATTTGGCTTAAGCAGAGACAGAGGTGGCTGGGACATAATCTAACATATATTTCAGAAAATCACGTTATCAGGTGTGGAAGATGGAGCAGAGAGGGAAAGAGCAGTGAGCAAGGGTTATTGAGAGAGCTACCGACAGATTTTGGGAAGAGGGAAGGCCTGAACACCTGTGCACTCTGTCCAAGACCTGGATTTCACGACGTGCGGTGTGTGTGTTCTGAGGGAGCTCCTGTGAGCCAGGTCGCCTGCAAGAGGGTGAGGTTCAGAAAGTACTTCTCTCTCCTCCCTAATATTTCAGGGAGATCCCTCCATTCCCTCTTGTCTCTCACCTCCTTTAGCTTCTGGAACATTCACTGTCCCAGGCTTACCCTGAGTTTGCGAAAGGAAGAGAATGAGCTGAAGAGGTGACAAACCTATTTGCTTTAGAATGTCCTGAAAACCTGACCAGTCCCATCCGTCACCAGGTTCAGTGTGGTGTCAGTAGTCACTGAGGAAGCACGTGACTGTCTCCCCGGCTGGCGTGTCACCTGAGGCTCCCCGTGGTCTGGGGCTCTGGTGCCGGCATACCAGGACTCACGGTGTTCCTGTGTGGTGAGGAGGGGAGTTTGGGGCCTGTCCTCCATGCTGAGGGCCCAAACGGCCTCAGGGAAGCCTTGAAGGCCCTGGTGCGGGCTGAGTAGAGGCCCAGGAGAGCTGATCTCCAGAGAGCTGATCTCCGGGAGGTAAGAGGGGCGGCAGACTGAGAAGGCTCTGGCACCCCAGGCCCGGAGGGGTGAGATGCCGGCTTTACATCTTGGTGTGGCCTGGAGCCTGTGAATGTGAGGACACACTGATGAACCGCTCCCACAGTCTAATAAACCTTTGTGGGAAGCTTCTGACTTTTTTACCTCTACTATTATAGAAAGGAGGTTCACAGTACCTTTTTTGTTTTGTTAGGTGCCATATCCTAAACACCTAGAACAGTGCCTAGGAAAGAATGGACATCCAAAAACCATTGCTGAAGTGAGTTTGTTTGAAACGCCCAGAATTCAGAATTCAGCGGCTATATGACAAAAAATTCACACCAGATGAAAGTACTGGCAGAACTGCAGGGAAGTGCTCAGCAGGGATAGTGGGTCTGGAATTGGATCTGAATTGGGAATCTGGGTTCTACTGCTTGGAGAGTAATGAACTCCGATAACCCACCGTGGGTATTGTTTGGGGATTCTAGCATCCGAGTATTTGCTGAGTGCCTACTACAGGCCCAGCCCTCAGGGTCCATGTGTGCTTCTAAACTGCAGAACTGCCCAGCTGGTGACGCTCAATGGTTGGGCGCTGACCTATGAACCAGATCACGGTTTGATTCCCAGTCAGGGCACATGCCTGGTTTGTGGACTTGATCCCCAGTGTGGAGAAGGGGAGGTGTGCAGGAGGCCCAATGATTCTCTCTCATCCTTGATGTTTCTATTTCTCTCTCTCCCTTCCTCTCTGAAATCAATAAAACTAGTAAATAAATAGAAAATACACTGCAGAATCAGCAGCACAAAGCAGCTCATTATTTTCCATCCACACCAGATCCCACCTTCTCCCCAGGAGCCTCTCCGTCTATTGCTTCAGTCCCCATTTATGGAAAAATCAGGAGGGGTTGACCACATGGGAAGTTTCCTTTCTTTGCAAGAAGCTAATTGGTGTTCAGAAGAGCAAGCCCTTGGGCTACTGCAACCAATAGCAGCAAGCTGCTCAAGACAGGGTAACGAGCCTGCATTTCTGGGCAAGGCACAGTCATTCCCGGATTCCCCTCATCTCCTTCGGTTAGGACCACAATGCAAGTTCCTTCTCTTAAAGCCAGAGTTCCTAGGTTATCCTTAGAGAGGCGGTGGGAAGGTGCTCTCCTGTCAGGCTGTCAAAAGCAAACAGGCAGTTGGAGAGAGCTGCCATCCCAGGCACTTGCAGCTATGGTGACTGCCTGAATCATTGTTCAGAGGAGGAAAAGGTAGTGAAGAGAAGGGCTGGAGATAATGAGCAGATTTGAGTCTTTCTATTAAAAAAAAAAAAAAAAAAAAAAACCCACCCCCAAACCAGCAGCTTCCAATCAGAAGAACAGAGGATGGGTATCCAGCTACCCAACCCACAAAGGGCAAAGCCCCTGCCCTAGCAGACAGACTGCTGGGATGAAGCTCGCCTCGAGGCAGAGCGGGCCCTTTCTAGGTTAAGGTAATCAGATGGATGTGGGACACCTGCCACTCACTGCAAAGTGCCTCACAGAGCGTGCCGGCTGCATTCGTCTGCTTAATAAAGCCAGAATCTGAAACAAACCCTCTTTACCCCGTGTCTCAGAGCCCTGTGGTAGAGAACAGGCCTCTAATTAGAGCCCTCTGCACAGTGGTGGGGCTTAGCTAGCCTGTGGTTTGGTGCTGCAAGGCAGGAGTTACCGTGTATTTTTCTAGGCAAGCAAAATGTAGATGATGCTTAATATCAGAAATCTCTCCAGGGAAAGAACATACTGTAGCTCAGAGAAATAATGAAAAAGTGGGAGTTAATTTTTGGTTTGAAGTCTTTTAAAAATAGAACACTCGGGTTTGGCTTTGAGCAGTGCAGTAACTGGAAAAATTATCTGGGCCTTCCCAACAGCACATCAGAGTATTTCAGGGGTAAAGAAACAGATGCAGGGAGGCTGAGCAACTCGCCCGACGTCACACAGTTACAAATGGCAGGGCTGGAACTCAAGATTGGGCCCCAAACCCAGGCATGTGCCCTGACTGGGAATCGAACTGCAAGCCTTTGGCGCACAGGACAATGCCCAACCAACCGAGCCACACCGGCCAGGGCAGGAGCCCCCTCCTCACCATGGGGCTCGCTGGAGAGGAATGAGGTGTTCTGAAGGTGTCCAGGCGCCGGGGAGAGGATGGTCCGTCCTGCAGAAGGCTTCCAGGCCGGGTCCTGGTGTTTCTTCTGAGATCTTGCCTCTGGTGACGTGTGTAAGGGTGCCGACCGCAGCCTTGTCCTGTGAGGAGAGGACACACTGGTCCTCGGGATGGGCTTCCTGTGGCTCGTGTCAGTCACCACAGGACCTTGGAGGGTGGTCGCCATCACCACGGAGGGCAAGGAGACAAGGGTGAGGACCTCAAAGTGGGGTATGTAAATACGTAAAGACCAAACAACGCTATGCAAGAGCCAGCCAGCCTTATTAATACAGAGCTCGTGTGCTCACAGCCGTTTTCCAGCACCCAAAAAAATTTCAGGGCAATGAAACCTATTTTGAAGTTAATTTTCTCAAGCACATCTCTTGTCACAAAGCAAATGGCTGTTCATACAAAGTGGCGGCTGCACTCTTTTTCTTGGGTGGTGGGGAGCAGATCAATTTTACCCGGACAAGATGGGTTTTGCGGAATTGTGGAAGCCTAACCGATTTCTTTCTTTCTTTTTTTTTTTTTTTTTAATATATTTTATTGATTTTCCACTGAGAGAAAGAGAGAGGGATAGAGTTAGAAATGTCGATGAGAGAGAAACATCGACCAGCTGCTTCCTACACAGCCCCCACCGGGGATGTGCCCGCAACCAAGGTACATGCCCTTGACCGGAATCGAACCTGGGACCGTTCAGTCCGCAGACCAACGCTCTATCCACTGAGCCAAACCGGTTTCGGCCCGATTTCATTCTTAGTTCAGTGCAGATTGTTGGGCCTTCAGGTGGAAGTAGTTACATTACAGACTCTCATGGAACCAGACTTACAACACTATTACTAACAAACATTTAGAAAAAGTTGTATCTGTAAACCTTTTTCCAAAGAAACAGATCAGAGGCGCATTGGTTTTAAGAGAGAGCTCCCAGCATGTGGGTTTCCAGATTTTCCTTCTTTACTTTATGGGTTCTGCACATACTTTTTGTCGTTACTTTTGTTGTTTTACTTAAGAGGATGTATTCCGAGATTTACTTAATAGAACTTCCTTGGGAGCTACATGAAAAGGAGAGTCAAGGGTTTGAAGCAACCCAGATCACAGACGACTGGAAAAACAATTATGGCGCAAACACGCAAGGGGATGACTGGCAGCTGTAACAAAGACAGGAAGTTCCTCAGGAACGGACATGAATCATCGCCAAAAGCAAGGTAAGGATCATGTGCAGTCCATGCTCAGTTGTGCAGAAGAAAGGGAGAGACCACACATGCGTCTGCCTGGGGAGAGGCGAGTTCTGGAAGGACACACGGGGAAGTGGTCACAGGGGCAGACGGACAGGCTTCACTCTGGTTCTCTTGTACTTCCCATTTCAAACCACGTGACCATATCACCCACTCAAAAGTGCGTAACTGGGGAGCATTTGCGATCTTGCTCTCTAGCATTTGTCAGTTTAGCTTAAATATACTTATAATTTTTTTTAAGTGTATCTCTACCCTTTAAAAGTGATTATGAAATGTGAACTTAAAAAATGAATTAAGTAGCCTGGCTGATGTGGTTCAGTTGGTTGGAGCATTGACCCACACACTGAAAGGTGGCAGGTTCGATTCCTGGTCAGGGCACATACCCAGGTTTCGGGTTCAATCCCCAACAGAAGGCAACTGATTAATGTTTCTCTCTCATATTGATGTTTATCTTTCTCTCTCTCTCTCCCTGCCTCTTCTCTCTAAAATCAATTAAAAAAAAGAGTAAGTCAACATTTATACTCGTATATGTCTATGTAATCACATAAACAAAATGCAGTAGGTCCTCTGGTTCCGTTAGAGATCCGTTCCTAAGCTATGTAATGAGATTTTCGCCATAAGTAGAACCCCCCTACATAAGCACCTACGTCACTCACATGAAGCACACACAGCAGTAAAGAAGTGAAACAGTAAAAAAAATTAAGAGAGATAACAATTTCTGACCTTTACTTGTGGTAAATAAATAATAAAAAAACATAAAGCACATATGTACATACATTGAAATGACGGAATTTTTTTAAAAAATATTTTTTATTGATTTTTCACAGAGAGGAAGAGGGATAGAAACATCAATGAGAGAGAATCATCAATCAACTGCCTCTTGCACACCCCCCACTGGGGATGTGCCCGCAATCAAGGTACATGCCCTTGACCGGAATCGAACCTGGGATCTTTCAGTCTGCAGGCCGACGCTCTATCCACTGAGCCAAACCAGTCCTGGCGGAATTTTTTTTTTTATAAATAAATGGGAGATGGCAAAGTAACCATGAAACGTTGTACTTATAGTGTGATGTAACCCAAGGACTGTCTGTACATTTATAGGATAAATAGATTATCGCAACAAGATGGTAATAATCTTTCTTTCTTTCTTTTTTTTTTTTTTTTTCCTGTTTCTCCTGAATTTTTACTATGTGGTTATGACGGATATTTTTATAGTATCGTTTTCTATGTTTATTTACTTCTTCCTTGACTATACCAGTAATCAATCAGGACACTTGGTGAGACAGGCGGTATTGACGACGAAGGACTCTGGCATCCCAATTCACAGTACACACAACAAAGGAGAAAACCTACCAGCCTAGGAAGTTGTCCAGTCAATAGCTTCCAATCCTTTATGAAAACTACAAAGAACGATTCTCCAGGTAGGCATAAAAAGATAAAGGAGAAATCCCTTTCCACCCAGAAGCAAATCACTGCCTGGCACAATGCAGTTCACAACACCACCGATAGCTCCTTGCTTCCAACGACTACCCTGCACCTTCCAGTACGGTCCCTCACTCTCATCGCTGGTAACCAAGGGCAGGTGCCACAGGTTTCTCCAAGCTTCTATCTCCCAAATGTCAAACTAGTTTCCCTTCTGCTTAGGGGGTAGCAAGAGAGAGGACTTCTACTTTTTCTTTTTAAACACACACACAGAAAAGCATTACCCGTTTCCTGACACTGGGTAAAACAGACTTGGAAACTACTTGCAAAGCCCAGCTGATGAAGGGAGGCCACCCCCTCCCGAAGCCAGGGAAGCAGTGCCCAGCTCCGGAATGAAGACGAAGCGCAACATCGGGGGCTTCGCGGAGCCCAGTGTGACGGCCGTGACCTGGGCCTGGCGTCTGGGCTGACGTTCGCCGAGTCCATCACCTGGGACAGGCGCTTCCTTGGCTGCCATTGGTGAGCTGCCAGTGTTTACCTGCGAGACTGTCTGGGAGCTGGGAGGGAAAGAAGACAAATACACCGAAGCCCGGCCGAGCAGGTGTCCAGTTTCACATTTTATTTCCAGGAAACGACATCTTGTTCTCACAAGGAGTGTGCCCTCCTCTCAGACAGGGGCTGCCTTGGCGCCAGGGGCAGCCACCGGGGTACATTCAAGCTGTCCGGAACGAGGGTCAGCGGAGGCACCAAAACAGTAACAAAACAACAACAGATTTAGAAGAGCAAACGGAACTACATAACCATTCGACGCGCACTGAGGCAGAGTCTGCCCGGCGCCGGGAGCCGTGGGCGGTGGGCACAGGGCGCTCCAGTGACGGCGCGGCGGGCTGGCCAGCGTGGGAGGCTCGTGACGGACAACTTCCTACTGGACTCTGTCCCACGTGGCTCTCCCACGCTCTGGCCCGGCGCAGCCTGGAGTCCACAGAGGAGCCTCGAGACCACCCCGTGCTCCACAGTCTTTCACAGGCTCCTGCAGCACGGTCTTCACAGCAATCTCTCTGCTTTGGAGAGAAAGAGAAGAGAAATAAAAGATGAGCCGCATGTGCCTCCTCTGGCCTCCTTACTGCCACCCTCCATCCCTTCCCCACAGGCCAGCCCTGCAGAGAGAAAACAGGTCAGATCATGTCACTCTGCTCAAAGCCCGCTCCTCACTTCCCCCAGAGTACGAGCAAAATCAAGGGCCTTCCGGTGGCCCATCAGGCCCACAGGACCTGCCTCCTAACCCCGCCTCCTGCCCTCACCTCCTCTCCCGGTCACTCACTCTATTGTAGCCGCCTGCCTCCTTATTATTTGTCCAACACTCCAAGCAGCCCCAAGCACTGCCCTTCTGGTCCCCTCCCTGTGGGACACGCCCCCAGTGCAGCGGCCACTTCCCGTAGAGCTTTACTGCAATGCTACCTCCTGGTGCCGCCCTCATGGACTGCGCCAGCCAAAACTGCCCACGCTCTGCCCACCGCTCCCCAGCCTTGCTGTTTTTCTCCATGGCACTAGCTTAGTAGATGTTCACTCCTCTTTCTGTTCCTTACACCTGCAGCAGTGCCTGGCACAAAGCTGGCCCTCAGTAAGTTTCTGTTGAAGGAAAGAGGGACCTGAATCCATGGTGCCTGGAGGGAGAGGCGGGAGTTCTTCCGACCCCAGGAGGGTGGGGGAGGGGCTGCTTGCTGACCTCCAGAAGCGGGAATCCTGGCCCATCCTGAGGGCACAAGGCAGCCACCAAGGAAACGCCCTTCCCTGAGCCTGAGGTGCGAGACACTTTGGCAGGAGGATTGCAAGGGTTGTAAAAGTTACTCCTCTCCCACTTCAGGGCAGCCTCGGCGAGCTGGGAGAGCCGTGCAGGTCCCTTCCTCTCAGCTAAGCGCCTCCCCTGGCAGCTCAGAGAAGTGCAGGGGCCACAGGAAGGAAATGCTCTGGACTCCCTCACGCACATTTCCTTGCCCGCCCTCCCACATTGTCCCCTGCTCTCTAGGGAACAGGACTACCTCCTGCTTTTAGAGACTAACCCCTCCCTCTGTGCTCTGCACTTCCTCCCTGCCCGCCTCCCTAGGCACTGTCCCCGTCCCTACCCCGGCTCCCCAGCACTTCCTCTCCCGCTCCTTCCAACCAGCGAGTGAACTGCTAAAATCTCTCATGTCTCCAAAAACTCCTGCACCCTGACGTCCTTCCCAGCCACGGCCTTCTCTGAGTAGCTCCTCACACTTGTAGCCCATTTTTTGAAGAATTGGTTAATCTTGCTCTTGTCTACTTTAGCTCATACTCTTTCTACAAGTCAATGCAAACTGGCTGCGGACCGGCCAGTCCCCACGATGCCTGCTCTGTCCAAAGGACACTTTTCTGTCCTCATCTCCTCAGCCGCAGCCACACTGCCCACCCCGCAGCCCTGACCACTCATAAATGTGCACTCACTGGAGATCGGCCAAACACTCCCAGGCCCGAGACCACCCACAGACAGACACAGCCCCTGTCCTGTTTACAAATCGAGGGCAAGAACACACTAATAGATACAATTTCAGCATTGTAAGTATTTGAAATAAACACAGAGGGAGATGTCTAGAAGGCAATAAGGGCTAAGGGTGGGGTCAGGAAGGCTCCATGCATGCCACTCCGATGTCTTCTGTTGCTTGTCCCACACGCCCCCCTCCCCACCTCTGGCCACTGCTCACCGTCTGCCCTGCCTGCTCCACTTTCACCACCGCACCTTCCATGCTGGCGCTGCTCCGGGCTCTGACCACCCAGGCAGGATCCCCAAATCTAGACTCTCCTGGGCTCCAGGTCCACATAAGTGCCCTCAGGCACTCTCAACTCACTTTGGTCTAAACAACTAGTCTACAACTAAACTCACCTCCCTGACAACTTGCGCCTGATTTCAGCAAATGCACCATCGTCGCCCCATGCCCCACAGAAACCGGAGTGATCCACATCTCTGAGCTCCTTCGTCCTCACAGCAAACCAGCTCCACACACCTGCAGATTCCACCCTCTGTCCCACTGCGCAAGTCCAGCCACTTGCTGCATCCCCACTGCTACCTCTCTGGCCCCGCCAGCATCCTTGGCCAGAGCCGCTGCCTCTGTTCTGGTCCCCATCACCATGAATCATCTTCGCGGCGGCCCACTGACCTATCCAGAAAAGTGTAGCGTGGACAGCCACAGCTCCACCCCAAATCTTCTATAGCTTTCCCACGGCCCCAGTCTAAATCCTGTGGACAGGCCAGGGGACCCTTCACAGTCCACCGGCCTCATGCTCAACCCGCCTTCCGCACTCTGCAGACCCGCCACTCAGCACTGCTTGCCCTCAGCACTCCTTGCTTTCTTGTTCTTAGCCCCTTTCCCGGTGATAGCACCCACCCCCCTTTCCCTTCCCTTCCCTTCTCTGTCCCTGGGCCTCTGCCTAGCACCGTTCATCTCTCTTCTCTCATCTCTCTTCTCGTGGCGTTACTGCAACGGCCAGGCCCTGCACCTGGACCGAAAGCTCTGCTCACTTCCACTCCAGCGCCTGCCAGTAGGCACTAAGGAAGAGGCAGGTCCAGAGGAAGGAAGCGAAGAGCAGTTCCTGTAGGGTTGGTTCTGGTTCAGGTTTCATGGGTCAAAAGTAAAAAAAAAAAAAAAAAAAAAAAAAAAAGGTCCAAACTCTCCAGGGCAGAAAAGCAGGAGGCTGTTCAAGCAGGAGCCCTGCCAGAAACAGGAGCACGCCTGGTCTTACCAGACGTCTCAGGAACCTCAGCCACAGGCACCTGGACAGGGTACAGTGCAGCTGATGCACGGATGCCTCCGTGGAGACGGACCCAATCCTACGGGGCTCCATGGGGGAAGGACAGGAGGAAACGGTTTCCAGGACGGCCATGGACATCGGGAATACCCACTTATCTGCGCTTGCTCTAAAACACTCGGCACAGCGCGCCATAAGTGCCGGGACCACGGAACCCTCCTGGAGCAGCAGCTCTGGGTAGTGAGGCTGCGCCACATGCACACAAGGGGTCTCCCTCAATAAGAGGCTCCTGCAAGTCTTTCTGAAGAGCCAATTTAAAGGTGCACGGTGCACGTTAGCGGGAAGAGGGGGGTCCATTTTTTAGGGAGCCAAAGTAACTGTTTTATCGTTACAGAAAACAAAACCAAAAAAGCCAGGAAGAACTTCCGCTGTGGAAAACAGCAACAAGCGAGGGGAAGTCCCTCCTGCTGGACCCTCCCCCGCTTCCCCCGAGCAGAGCTGCTCACTTACCTCTCCTGAAGCTCCAGCGTGTGCTCAGGTTCCTCCCCTGGGCCCTTCTCTGCGGCTGGTGGGAAAGCCTTGGCCAACAAGCACGGGTCTCGCCCTCAGTACAACGTGGCGGTGGTAGTGCTGGTGGGCGGTGCTCACCAGAGCTTCTGACTCTGCAGGCAGGTAAGCAAAGGTCAGCTGGTCTCTTCTCTAGCCGGAGGCATGGTTCCCTCAAACCCAGCCATGTACGCATTTGGGGTTCACCGAAAGATCATCATTGTAGGATGGGCCATCCCCTAAGCTGTGAAAGCTTGTGGGGGGCCTGCGGTGAGGTGGCAGCTTCCGGTGAAGGAGAGAGACACTCCACCACAGAACACTAGTCAGAACAGGCTTCACCTCCAGATGGAAGGAGACCATCCAGAAACCTCAAGGACTACAGAGTCAACGAGAAATGCGAGGCTACTAATAATGATGGCTACTCCATTATTCCAAGTCACGTCTTAGAAGCTGACTTCTAAGATCACAGTACCTTCGCCACTGGGTGAACAGTTTCCATGCTGCCCTTGTCCCTTCCACCTGTGCAATTTTTTAAAAAATAATATTTTTATTGATTTCAGAGAGGAAGGAAGGGAGAGAGAGAGAGAGAGACAGAAACATCAAGGATGAGAATCATTATCAGCTGCCTCCTGCACAACCCACACTGAGGATCAAGCCTGCAACCCGGGCTTGTGCTCCGACTGGGAATAGAACCGTGATCTCCTGGTTCACAGGACTATGCTCAACCACTGAACCAAGCCAGCAGGGCCCCAACTGTGCAATCTGAGATGCCAATAAGGGTGACGAGGCAGACACCACTTAAGGGACAAGGAAAGGAAGAACATTAGGAGACAAAAGAGGAGAAGGGAAGGAAAAAAGGAGGGCAGCAAAAGAAACCATCAACAAAATGAAAAAGGAACCCATTGTAGTCACCAATGATACATTTGATAAGAGGTTAATCTACAAAATATATAAAGAACATATACAACTCAACACCAGAAAGACAAATAATCTAATTAAAAAATGGGCAAATGGAATGAATAGACACTTTTCCAGAAGAGGATGTACAAATGGCCAAGAGACATGAAAAGAAAAATGCTCAAAGTCACTGATCATCAGAGAAATGCAAATTAAAACAACAATGAGGTATCACCTCACACCTGTCAGAATGGCTACCATCAATGTACCAACAAACAACAAGTGCTGGCGAGGATGTGGAGAAAAGGGAATGCAGACTGCTGCAGCCACTGTGGAAAACACTATTGGCATTTCCTTAAAAAAATTAAAAATGGAATTGCTTTTTGACCTAGTGATCCACTTTGGGAATATATCCTAAGAATCCAAAACACCAATCAGAAAGAGTATATGCTTCATAGCAGCATTATTTACAATGGCCACGATCTAGAAACAGTCCCAGTACCCATCAGCAGATGAGCACATCAAAAAGCTATAGTACTTTTACGCAATGGAATACTTACTACACAGCCGTAAAAAAAGGATGGTCTGTTATCCTTTGAGACAGCATAGAGGGACCTGGAGAGTATTATGCTAAGTGAAATAAGCCAGTCAGAGAAAGGCAAATACCATAAGATCTCACTTATATGTGGAACCTTATGAACAAAATAAACTGACACACAAGCATGGATACATGGAACAGTCTGACAGCTGTCAGAGGGGAGTGGGGAGCTGGATGAAAGAAGATGAAAGGATTAGCCAAACACATATATGTATAACCCATAGACCCAGACAACAGTGTGGTTATGGCCCGAGGGAAGGGGATACGGGGGCTGGGTGGGGGTGGGGGCAAATGGGGACATTCATAATAGTGTCAACAATAAAAAGAAGAAAAAAAGCCCTGGCTGGATGGCTCCGTGTGATAGAGCATTGTCCCAAATACCAAAAGGTTTCTGGTTTGATTCTGGTCAGGGCACATACCTAGCTGTGGGTTCAATCTCCATCAAGGCACATACAGAAGCAACCGACCAATGTCCCCCCACCCCTCCCTCTCTCTTTCTCTGTCTCTCTCCCCTTTCTCTCTCTCCACCCCCCTCACTGTTCCTTTCTCTCTAAAAATCAATAAAAATGTATCCTCAGGAGAGGAATAAAAAAATCTCAATTTAGAAAAATATATATAAAAGGAGGGGCAAAAACTGGAGGGTGGTTCTGGACTAAATCAAATATTTTAGAGTCCAGTGTTATACGTATTCAGATGCATGCAGGTGGACACCCCACCGCATATTACCCTTGCTGAGAGCTATGTCCCTTAGACAAACACAATCCTATGTCAGACCGGCATGCTGACTTCATGCATAGGCCCTCCTGACTCTCTAGCAGCAGGACTGGGAGGATTAAAGTACTTGCCAACAAGTATTCTCTCTGGATGAAGTCAACTCTGCCATTCCCACACACGCCTTTACTGGGCTCTCTTTCAGCAAGGGACAATGGCAATATCAGGGACGGCCTGCCAGGTGGCAGGCAGGCACTCTCTTCAGAGACTGCCAGTTTCCTGCATCCCATGCCTGGACCACCCTCCAGCTAGCTACCGGAAGCAGCCCAGGTCTGACCTGGTCGAGACGTGACCTGGGCAGATCTTCCTGGAGACCCTCAACCTCTGGACTCCGCAAAGCTGTGGCTCATGAACCTCTCTCCGCCTCAACTCACCTGAAGGCCATGGCACTCTCACTAGCCTCTGCTCAATAGGACAGTATCAATGGAGCTGGGGAATGTGGTGTGAAAAAGCCCCTGGACTGGAAATCAGTCCTAAAGGACCAACAGGATTTTATTTCTAGAAAATCTGCTTTCTTCTTTTCTGAGCCCAACCCAGAGAAACTGCTGGGGAAACATAAAAGCGGGAATGTTAACACTCTTGTCAACCAACAAACACTGAAGGAGAACAGAGTAACAGGGGAGGGAGCCTCTGCAGGGGGTAGACGTCTTCCCGGCAGGCAAACCTCCTTCAGCTTCCTTCCAGCCGGGCCAGTTACAATTACTGGGCCAGTTACAATTACTGGCGCTAGCACTTACTGATGCTCTAGACCTGCCCCAGCTCCAGAGCACCCTTTCTTCAACACTTTCCTTCTCTCCTCTGTCATCTGGCCACCCGGAGTTTACAAGGGACCAATGGCTCATCAGCCAGGAGGCTCTGTGCCTCCCATGGGGCATGGAACACGAAGCTAAGCTAACGACCAGATGCTTTCTATAGGATGAGCCCCACGTGGCCAGAGAGGCGGGTCTCCCTCTTGGAACTCGTGCTGAGAGCAACCCCTGCAGGAGAAAAGAGTCCTCTGACAATGACAGGCTTGCAAACCAGAGCCCCCAGAGCCTAAGTTTGGTCCTTTTTAAAATTCCCATGCACTGGGGATTAAACCAGCTTTCTGTTGGCAAGGAAGGCTGGTATCTGAAATGAGACTTCCGCTAAATCCCACACCGCAGGCTGGCGGAGCTGCGGATGCTCGGGCACGAGAACCTTTGCCGTCTCCAGAGGAAACCTCACAGCTGCACTCGCGGTGATAACTGCAGGAGCCCAGGCGGCTGCCAGAACGGCCTGGGCAGGTGCCGCCAGGGGAGGCTGATCGGCTTATGGTGCAGCTCTGCGGTTACCAGAAGGCAGAGATACCCTCTTTAGCCTTTGGAGAGAAAAGGGAGTTGGCTATTCTATCCCTTTCAAAGCTGCATGAAGCCATCTATTGAGCTCGAACTTTCGAGAAGAAACCTACTCAATGGGCTGGACGAAGAAAGTACCTGGGAGTCTCCCCCCTGCCGACAGTCCCAGAACACTTCAGCTCAAAGGCTGAGCCTGGTCAGCTCCGGGTGCCCGGGTCCCCGCTCCCTCGGAAAGGAAAGAGGAAAGCGAACAGAAGGCACTCGCAATGCCCCAGTAGACCCGCTGCTCGGCCATGGAGACATTCCACCTGGTGTGGACATGAGGGGGCACTGCTAGGAACAAGACACTGCTTCTCACACCTCTGTGCTTTGCTTGGAAAGCTGCCCCTTGGGGAGCCCTGAACTCATTCAACAGGCACGTCTTCCGTGAAGCTTCTCCCACACTCCGCCTGCCCAGGCCGACGGGAGTGCCTCTTCTTGGCAGTTTCCTAGCGCCCTGCTTGTGGAACCTGTCATGCTACCTGCGTCCCTCTCTTCCTCCCCCACAGACGGGGCCTCAGTGACAATTGTTTCCTGGCCCGTCGTACAGTGTTCCTGTACATGCTAACGGAGGAGGGAGGGGGAGAGAAGGAACGATGGGATTCTGCCAGAACCAATGGCTCCTGGGAGGTAAGAAAAACAATTTCTGGGGGCTTAAAATGGGCACAGGTCAGAATATCTTCCTTGAGTGTAACAGGCTCAAGAACACTTTTGTTTACCATGGCAACAACCCCCCACCACCACCACCACCACAGGCTTTCTGCCTCTGCTGTAGAGGACCACCTGAGGGCGTCTCATGCCACAGCTGCTCCCAAATCAGCATCAGACTGCTGGCCCTACTCAAAGTGGCTGCTATCCGCTGGAGGGCGAGGAGAAAGGAAGCAGTGAACGGAAGATCCTATTGCTTCAGCCCCTCTGAACTTAGGGAAAGGTACATCCAAAGGCACACGTCAACATGGATTCCCTTGGCCAGGTGGTGGGAAGCACCTGGAATGGCAGCAGGCTCCTGGCTCTTCTCTGGTAGGCCTTATGTGCAGCCAACTGGTATCACAGCACGCTGGCTCTGCAGCTTTCTCAGGAGGCAGTGCTACACCAGGTTGTTAAAGGGACTTAGTGATGATCAAATCCACCCTGCTTCTATGCACTCGTCACTGCACGTCATCCAACCTTTTTATCCATTAAGCTCCTGGTGCTTTGCCCCAGGACATGTCCTTTTGCCAAAGGCTATTCACGTCTTCAGCAGAGCAGCTCTGCAACCCTCAGCAGAGCAGGCAGCAGGGGTGATGTCACTCGTTAAATAAGCAGGAGTTCACGATGGAAGTCTGATTCTTTAGGGAAATTCACCCACCCCTTCCCCAATCTCTTTACCAAATTCCCTCCAACTCGGAGACTTGCTGGTAAACATATTAGCACCCACAATGATAACATGGCAGGCTTAAACTTATCTGCCTCTGGTTTAACATTATGCCCAATTTGTGTAATGAAGCTGTGACTATCACAGAGAGAACCTGTATATGTGCTTCCTTCAGGCATTCAAGTGGTGAATCTCTGACTTGTATACGTCTGATTTATAATTGACTGTATATATCCAACCCAAGGGTTTTTAAACCTGGGCAGAACTAAACTGTCTTGAACAACAGCACCATCTAGTGATCAATACAGCAAACTGACTGACCATCCGTTTCTAATCACATCTTTTACCCCCATAACCAAGGCACATACACTACGCCCCCTTTCCCGGTGCTCAAGTAAGGGAGTGATTGCTACTTCAACTCCTTCTCACACATTATCCTTAACTCCTTTACTTGTCCCCTTCTGCCACTCTTCCCCAACCAGTTGTAAGTCCTTCATGGAGGGCATTCACCTTATACAAAACCACTCACCTTTTCGTCTCTTAATTAAGTCAGTTCGTCGTTCTTTTACTTCCGAACTCAGATTATCTACCATTTTACTAATGCAATTGTCCAGAACCAGGGAGGGGGTTTTGGACTTGATGTCCTTCCGACAAATGGGACATTCTACCTTCCTCTTCATCCATTCATTGATACAATAGGAGCAGAAACTGTGGGCACAGTTCAATGTGACAGCCTGTAATGGGAATGTGAACACACACATCAGAACTGTCAGGTTAACTTTCCCAGGGTGGGGGTGATCTCAAAGCTAAGCAAGACCAAGTGGGTTTTCAACCATAATCTTCTCTAGAGAGCTTACAAAAGGTACCAGAACCATTTTGGGGGCTGGAAAAAAATTTAAAATGTTTTTATTGATTTTATAGAGAAAGGAAGGGAGAGAGAAAAACATCAACATTGATATGCTGCCTCCTATTGGGAATTAAATCAGTGACCTCTTGGTGCATGGGTCGACCTCAACCACTGAGCAACCCTGGCTGGGCAAGGGACGGGAAATTTTAAGCTACAAGTTAGATGGTTTATTTTCTTCCTCAAAAGTTAAATTCATAGCCGAAACCGGTTTGGCTCAATGGATAGAGTGTCGGTAGGCTTGGGGACTGAAAGGTCCCGGGTTCGATTCCGGTCAAAGGCATGTACCTTGGTTGCGGGCACATCCCCAGTGGGGGATGTGCAAGAGGCAGCTGATCGATGTTTCTCTTGCATCGATGTTTCTAACTCTCTATCCCTCTCTCTTCCTCTCTGTAAAAAAATCAATAAAATATATTAAAAAATCTAAACAAACAAGTAAAAGGCAACTAAAAAGGCTGAAGAAAAAGGGGGAAATGGAAAAACTGTAATGGGCTTCCTGCCAGGGCCTGACCGTGAGTGAATGAGCCTGTGGAAAGGGGGGAAGCTGAGGAGCTTGGTCATTTGAGGGGTTTCGCTGAGCAGACCAGTGGTCCCATTTCCGCCGTGCTTTTCATTTCCAATAATATAAACCATTATCTTCATGGCTCCGATTTATGTATGCCTCCTAAGACACAACTTTTCGGAGGCTCAAAAGTCTTCATCCTGCTTTTAGGATGTGACAAATGACACAGAAATAATGTGTGTTTCAAATGCTAAGTTGGCCGAAAGGCCAACCAGTAAACCATCTGTTTACTATAGGAGGTAAATTCTTTTTAAAAAAAGCACTAAAAACGGTCTGGTTAAAAGGAAACCTCTTTCCAACACGACTTTAAGTAGAAAAGGTCAGGCGATGTGCAGTACACAAAACCCAGGCCACATTGTCAGTCTGCTTTGTCTGGGCAGAAGCCCAGGTGGGCTAACCCACCCCCTGTCCCAAGCCCCCTTTCCTGTCTTCCCCTGGTAGAGTCTGTAAACCCGAATCAAATGCCTACAAATTATGGGGAAATTTATGACCTGAAATCAAAGTGGATCCAGAGCAAAAGAAACAGGTGTGCTCAGAAGAGTTTTTAGGAGGCTAGTGGACTCAACCTCATAAATACCACCATAAAAAAGGAAGCAGTGCCATATGTGACTTCCTTTGTAAAGGAAGTGAAAAGCACTGTCACTTAAAAACCTGATTTAAACTTGTGTATATGATAAACTGGTCATAAATGGTACAATATGCAAAAATAAGAATCTGTGCAAAAATATGATGGGTGACTATTGATAACGTAGGAGAGAACTGTTTCACTTTCACAAGGCCTCGGAGTCCCTGAAACTGAATTCCCAGTGTCCACACATCAATGATATGACCGCCCGGTTAAAAGGCTGTGCCGCACGCCCATTCTTGGTGAGGAGTAGCTTTATTGAGCAGCTTTTTTCTGATTCTTCAAAAACTAAAGCCATGTGGCTCTGTTTTCTCCCCAACAACAGAAAGAAAGGCTGTATTGCAGCTAAAAATATTGATTACCGGTATATCAAGTAAATACCCGAGAACAAAGGTAATAGGAAAGGAAATAGGAAAGTTAAAGAAGACTACAAAAACAAATGAGAAGTGGCCACCTGTAGACATCACTTTGAAGTCAGCTACAAGAAGTTCCCACAAGCAAAAGCCCTTCCGAATGCTTCCCTGTGGCAGCGGCCGCCTGTGCAGCGGAGCTCCCAGGGTCGGGAGAGTGACAGGCACGAGGGAGCCACTGTGCATAATTACCTCAATAAAGTATTCTGAACAGATGATACACTGGAGCTCGTTCTCCAGCACGTCGTTCATGTGGCTAAGAACTTCCTCCTTCTGTGCTTGCACCTTCTCCTTCTCTTCCTGCAAAGACACAACCCAACCTATCCGTCATTCGGGAGGACCAACGAGAATACAAAACAAACAGGGAGCAGGGCTAATCACCCGGAATGGGATCCAGGATTCTAAATTAAAAATCCATCCTGGCAGAGCAACACAGAGAACAAAGCATTTCCCAGGGAGTACTATTTCTCAGAACTGGTTTCTAAGAGGGGGCACTGTCTTCCTTTCTTTCCTCTCTCTGATTTTTCAGTATTTGTATTATAGTTTCTGTCTCCTTTCCTAACTTAACCCAATGAGAAAAACTGAAGGCAGTATACTAACCCCACCAACACCCAAGGCCAGAATGAGACATTCAGCATCCCATAGTGAATTGGAGTTCAGAGGGGATATAATATAAAATAACTCCCCAAACTGAGAACTCACTGGACAAAACAGAAGACATAAAGAACAGTCCATAGAGGCAGAAGTTTGAATTAGTGTATAAGGTGCCTTGTGCTCTTTATAGCTGCCTCTTCTGTAAAATAGGGATAATCTCTATGTTTCCTGGAGGCTGGAAGGGTGTCAGGCCCCAAGCTCTCTGCTTGCCACTTCCCACTCCTGCAAGGCCTGCAGTGCAATGTCCTCTGCTTTCCGCAAAAGGTCAAACCGCTGTGGACAATCTTTTTAGGGAGCATCCTGGGTGTGTGCCCTTGAAGCATCATTTAAGTTAGCACCTCAACCTCAAAAATAAAGTATTAGGAGTCCCCGAGGGACAGAGGAAATGACTTTCAGGGAATATAATTGGTTCATTTATCATCTTTTGGTTTTTAATATACAAATTAATTTTTACTGATTTCAGAGAGAGGAAGGGAGAGGTAGATAGAAATATCCAGAGAGAAACATTATCAATTGACTGCCTCCTGCACACCCCCTACTGGGAATGGAGCCCCTAACCTGGTCATGTGCCCTAATAGGAAATCGAACCGTGACCTTCTAGTTCACAGGTTGACACTCAACCACTGAGTTACCCTGGCCAGGCTTATTTTTAATCTTTTGTTTTCTCTTCTAATCAAAGCGAAGACTGTCAGACTGCTTACGACAGGGAAGAAGGTCTGGGCCCATTTCTAACGAGTCAAGTTCCCTGAACAATAATGAATTGCCGTGTTTAAAAAGATAGTTGGGGAAGAAGGTACCCTGTGATTTTAACAGAGGATAAGGCAATCAGTCCCAGTGAAGAGAGTCTCCTCCTTTCTGTGCTCTGCTCCGGGCTGTCTGTGAGGAGGGGCAGGCTGCGAGATGCAGGCCGGCTCAGGCAGTGATTTGGGGTCAGAGGTTGCAAATTGATGGCCTATGGACTGGATACAGCCTACAGATTGGTTTAGTTTGGCCATTAAAAAACAAAACAAAAAACTGAACTTGTTGCGAATATTTGAAAATTAGGATATTTTACGTGAACATTTGGATTTCCCTCTTCTGTGGCAAACTCAGATCTGACAACACCGGGCTCGCATGTTTCTGGATTGCAACAACTGGCTGCAGCAGAGTTGCTCTCTGGGGCGGCGGTGGGGGCAAAGGCTCCTTTCCCGTGCACCTCGTCCTCACAGGACACTGCTCACTTCCATTCCCCGTCTACCTCGGTGGGCACTGAGTTAATAACCCCTAACTTAAGAGTCCTGCTGATTTGATGTGGGAAATAATTACATAAATGCATGAGGATGTGATTACAGCACCCCTTAGCCTGTGTCAGTGAGACGCACCGAGGGAGCAGCTACCCTAGACAATGGATTAGACCGCAGCAAGTGTGTCTGATCTGTGGCATTTCGCTTCCGAATGAGGGAGGGAAGGAAGCAGATGTTGTCTTACAGGCAGAACCTTCTATAGGCCTGAGTAATTTTACAGATTATTTCCCCTGAGGCTGGGAAAAGCCACATACTCTCTTCTCTCACCATTCACCATAGCAACCCTTGCACTGTTGAAAATGCTGAGTTGCACATACTAACCAAATTCTAAACCTTCATCTTCTTTCTAGTACCTTGGTCTGCTCCAATTCTTTGTTCTTGGCTTGAATGATGGCTTCAAAGTCCTTCTTGCTGCGGTTTAGCTCCTCCATTAGAGCCTGATGCTGCAGAAACAGCAGACACACACTCAAGACGAGCTCCACCGCACCCCTCCTTTTAGCCACACACAGCTACCCCTTCCCCCCCGTCAGCGGCGTTAGTTCAAGGGATCAATGGGCTGGCAATTTAAAATTAATGCCTTTGTTCCTTCAGGACACTTATCTGCTGCCTTTTTTTTGGGGGGGAGGGGGGGAGTAAACAGGCAGGGAGGCCATGAAACCTACTACCGTAATCCCTCTGGAAATAGCCCAGCCCCCCTGGCTGTCCAGATCAACTGAGGAACTGCCTTCCAGGGAATCCGATTCTGCAGATGTTGGTGGGGGCCCAGAATGTGCGTTTTTATAAAAGCTGTCCAAGCGATTCTAAAAACCAATGTGCAAGAACTAATAAGGAACTCTGAGGCTACCCAGCACTGGGAGTGGGCTTTTAAGAAGTAATCAGGGAGAAATGGGATTCAGGGATTTCATTTTCATTGAAATTAAAAAGGCCTTTAACCTATTTATTCTACATATCACACGCTACTCCCGTGCAAGACAGTCCTGCCTAAACCCTGCCTGCATTTTCTGGAACCTGGCGTGCCCAAGAGTTAACAGCTTCTCATGGGGACTAACTGCCTAGATGAGTGCCAAGTGGTTCCACTTCTATGAAACCTAATTTCTGAACTCCCTGTGCATAAGTGTAGCTTATACTTTAAACCACATCCTTTTTGTATTTCTAAAAAGATATTATTCAAGAAAGAAACTTTAAAATGTGTGGTTGCCTGAGAAAAGCAGTTATAACAGAAGGCCTGGGTATTCGTTCATTTTGACCACTAATTAGATGTGTTGTAACTCTCTCACCTATAAAATAGGAAAACAGGTACCTCATCCATATCGGTGTTAATAATAAAATCTATACTAATAAAAGGGTAATATGCCAATTAGACCAGAAGATGTTCCGAACATCCCTCTGAACAAAGCCGGTGGCTTGGCCAGCCTGCAAACCACCCCCAAATGGCTCTCGGCCCCTAGCCCAGGCTGGCCATATCCCCCAAGGGGACCCTCATCCCAACGGGGTCATGGCCATCCTGCAAATGGCCCTCAGTCCCTCGCCCAGGCTGGTCATGCCCCCCCCAGTGGGGACCCCCACCCCGATGAGGGCATGGCTGGCTTGCAAACTGCCCCAGCCCCTCAGTCAAGCTGGCACTGCCCCCAGTGGGTTCTCCCACCCCAATGGGGGTGTGGCTGGCCTACACAAACCACCCCAGGCCCCTCACCCAGGCCGGCCCCACCTCCTAAGGGGACCCCTAACCTGCTCTGGGATACCATTCAGGGCAGACCAGCCAGCTCCCACCCATGCACCAGGCCTCTATACTAATAAAAGAGTAATATGCTAATTAGACCGGGAGACCTTCTGGGAGACCTTTTGGACGTCCTTCTGGACAAAGCCATGGTGGCAGGGGCGGAGGCAGAGGCGGTTAGGGGCAATGAGGCCAGAAGGGGAGGACAGTTGGGGGTGATCAGGTCAGCAGGCAGAGTGTGTAGGGGAGATCAGGCAGACAGGCAGGTGAGCTAGGAACCAGCAGTCCCAGATTACGAGAGGGATGTCTAACTGCTGCTTTAGGCCTGATGCCAGCAGTGGGGCATCCCCTGAAGGGTCCCAGATTGGAGAGGGTACAGGCTGGGCTGAGGAACACCCCCCCAACCCCCATGCATGAATTTCATGCACCAGGCCACTAGTAACAGCTAAGAAAGCATTCAGAAAAGTTGTAAACCTTTATGTAAACCCAGTTGATATAATGATCTGGTAAATGAAAAAGCAGTTCCAGAAGAACCAACACGTTTCAGCTGAGAGAGAGCTATGTCCCCCAGGCATGCTGGCACAGAACTATGACCTAGAAGTACCCCATTTGAGGCTAATGAGCGGAGACTGGCCCGGCACCTCATGCTGAGTGACAGTGTTTTCCTGTCTGTTTCAGGAGAGGGTGAGGAGCTGTGGATGGGGAGTACGCAGTGATCCCTCAGGGATTTCCAAGCAACAGAACCTTTCTCTTTTCCAGTCAAGTTCAAAACAGTATTTGAATATTAACTTAATAACCCTCTACATGGGAAGCATGCCTACCCTCTTACTCTAGAAAGTAAACAAACTTAGAAAATAAAATTCCAAGCAAATGGAATTTTCACCTAGTTCTTCCCAAAGCTGTCTGTGCACCTCTCAAGAAATCAAGGCAGGCACCTCCCAAGCTTTAAATCACATGTGACGGTTAACACAGCAAGAAGGTTGGAGGCAGGCGTGCAATAAAAGAGCCATAAGGATCAATTATCCTAAACAAACTCTAATGCGATCACTCACTTTTCTCAAGGAGACAACCATCCACTAGCCCGACTAAACTTGCATCAAATTACTACTTCTAACACATAAAGGATAGAAGACAAAACAGGTTTTAAAGATGCAAAAAAATTTATAAAAATAATCAGATGAGAAAAGTAGTCAAATTAAATAAAAAATTACAAGCTACCTTTTAGGAGAATTTTATTCCTGTGAGCCCTGCCTTTTCAGTAAATCAGGATGTTTTGCTGACTGTTAAACTGCACATTCTCGAATGGGTTCTGGACAGCTTCAGCTCAGGATCGGTGACAGAATGGAAGCCTTGCAGGCCTTGGTGGTGGCCAAGGCCTGGCTCACGATTCCCCTCTGCTGCCCTCGCCTTCCTGGAGGTGCAGCACTTCCCCAGAGCCTCCTAATTGCTACCGGCTCCATTCCATCTTCACCAGAGCAGCTTCTGCTCGGATGAAGATGTGAGTTTCCATGCTGAGGTCTGGCATGTCTGTGAGGCTCCAGTCTCCGACCTGATGGTGTGAGCAGCTGTCACCTGCTCTCTTTAGACTGGAGGTGCCGCGGAGGTGTGCGCTAAGCAGCAGAGGTAGCCAGTGGCCATGAGAAGCCTGGCTGCCCCCACTCCACAGCCCACTATGGCAAGAGCTAACTTACCTCCTGCAGAGCCTGGGCCAGCTGTTGCTTCAGGTTCTCTTCTCCTTGCTCTTTCTCCAAACCCTGCAAAACCAAAAACAAAATGGAAGGTTTCCCGGCAGAGAGGGAAAAAGCAACAAAATCCAGCAGCAAGCAGAGCAGACCAGCCAGCATGAGCATCTGGAAGCAACAGGGGGCAGGAAGCAGGTGGAAAATTTCCCATTTTACTCAAGCTGTCGGCAGCAAGGGATCTAAGAAGAGTTAACTGCTTAAATACTGCTCGCCTCAGGGCTGCCACTTGTAAGCCACCACTCAGGCTGTTCTGGAGAAACTACTCTGGATTAATTTCCCGCAAATGTGGTGACTCCTCACAGGATGTTAACTGAAAGGTTCTGAGTTGCCAACCATCTTAAGCACCATGCCCAGGCCGGCACTCATAGGTTCCTCCCCTTTATTCTGGTCACCTCCCTCTCTCACACCGAGTCTCTACCACTTCCAGCCTTGAACAGCTCCTCCTCCTTTGCCGAACTTAAGCTGTATTTCCCCCGTCACCCCCCAACAGGGTGCCCTCCACATCATTACCCTATGACCAGCACCTTCCACCCAACCCCTGGGCCCTTCCCTCCTGAAAGAATTATCTATCCATCTAATATGCCAACTTAAAATTATTCTCTAATTGAAACATACTGACTTAAATGGTTATGCTTATTTTATAGGTCTGACACATTTACTAAGCATCTTTATAACCACTTGAACCCAAGCAGAGAACCAAGCAACATGGGTGCTTAAAAAAAAGAAAAGAAAGCATCTGTATGAAGCAGGAAGGGTTAAATGAGCTTCTGAACAAGTAGTCGGGGTAGAATAAATCCCTAGGGCCTGTGGCAGAGGGAAATCCAACCAATAAATAAAGGACTAGATACTATGAGCCATTATATGTGAGCTTCTCCTATCTTGAGAAATTTTCTTAACCAGTGCTTTGGCCTTTCTTTACCATTTTGGCAGAAAAAAGACTTCACAGCTATTCCTTCAAACATGCCAGAGCAGCTACAAATACTAACAGTCACTCTCATTCCTGAACACGTTAGCCCTTACAGAATTCTGCTGCAGAAATGGCGGCATATAGCACATATGCAGAGATAAACCTCCATCTGTCAATTTCAAGAACTTAGTCCAGGCTGCAAAAAGGCACTTATAGCAGTGTGTCCCCTTGGAAAGACCTAGTTAATCTACGGCATGGGCTAATCTACCAGTTCCAGGCGACAAGCGATTAGAATGAATCTGATAAATTGTTCAGAAATGAGAGAACACTACTAGTTGTTCCTTGCCCTGAACAAAGTAAACAAGAGAGAGAAGCTTATTCACCGCAATCCTCACTGGTCTATCTTAGATCTAGTCAACAGTGGGGAAGTCTTGACATTCAATATTACCTGAGCAAGTGGGTAGGAGTAAACCTGTGGAACTGATGTTTTGAGCAAGGATCAGCTCCAGCCTAGAAGCTTTTTGCAACAGCTTGTCATCTAAGAAAATGACGGGGATGACACATTTGACCTTATCTTGACACCGCTAAGAGTCTTTATTTAGCCTTCTCACTAAAGGCCCTGTGGAAGGTGGCTTATCATTCAACCCAACAACTGCATCATGGTGGACCTGTTCGGTCCACGCTGGCTGCTCAGGACGGACAGAAAGCATTTTGTGCCTCCCACTTCCTAGGCTCGGTACAGAGCTAACAAGCTAACAGGTACATCTAGGGCAGAGTAACCAGCTGGCCTATGCCTGCCTTGGTGCTGATTTGGCTTTGATTACAGAGCAAAAAACAACAACAACAAAAACACACACAAAAAAAAAGCACACACACAAAACTCATGAGGACAGCTATTGGTTTAAGTGGAGAGTAAGTGCTGTGGTTTGTGGCATCTTGAACCTTCACCCAACTCCCTGAATTTACCTCAGTTCTGAAATGCCTCATCTTTACATCCTGAGATCAGTTACAACCTGCGGCTGGCTCTGCCAGTCACCTTACCCCATCTTGGCACCCGGCTCTGGTTCTTGGCCTGACCATACTGAAGCCTTAACCTCTGACTCACCCCCTTCTCTTACCTCGAAGTTTTCTGTTCCCATTCCATCTGCTGTCCCTGGCGCTCAGCGTTAGGTCCCTGACCCAGAGGCTCACAAGGCCTGCCCCCCGGAGCGCACCCTTGCCCTTCCCTCCCGTGCGGGTACCTGCAGATACTGCTGCTCTTCCTCGAAAGTCCTCTCTAGCTGCTCCACTCTGGCCTGCTGCTGGGCCTGCTCTGCACAAAGCTGAGACTGTAAATCCTGCAATTCCTGCTCCATTTGCACAATATTCTTTGAGTCCCCTTTTTGGGTCTGCTTTTTCTCATTCAGAACAGCTACTTGCTTTTCCTGCATCTGTGTTTTGAGCTTCAGAATCCTAGACATGGTGACCTTGAACAGCTGCAAGCGGCTCTGAGATACTGATGGGTTTGGGGCTTTCTGCTTGTTAGGATGTAGCACCAGGACTCTGGTGGGGCCAGAGAGAACGTGATCCCCTGTGGTGTTCTCACGTGGCTTGAGAGAAGTCACCTGAGGTTCCAAATGTTCAGAGGGTCCACTGGCCATTTCACCTTTCCCATGTGACTTCAGTGGTTGGCCAGGTTCACAAGACACTTTGTTCATTTTGAATTTCAATTGTGAGGGGCCTTGAGCTTCAGGACCCTCTAATTCATCCAAACTACATTTCCTTTTAGTTCTCAAGCCCTTATTTTTCCCCAAAATCTGATCATTCGTCGGGGCAAGATATGGATACAGCTTCTCCCAGTCTTCTTCAGTAACTTCATATTCATACTCGGCGCTCTCCTTGTTTTCCAGAGGCACCCCAAGCTGAACGCGGTCTCCCGTGTGGAGGGAATACACCTCTAAAGGCGCTAGGCGTTCTCTGTTCAGCCAAACGCCATTCAGACTCTGGGAAAAGGGAAAGAAAGACAAAATAAGCTTCATGATTTTCCTCCTCTTAATGGAATGTCTCCCCTGCTGCTACAAAACCTTCAGGCTTTTCAGAAGGAAAACCCTTGAGAACAAATAGAGAAGAAAGGCTCATAAACCACCATCCTTAGAAACAGCATTCTTCAAACAACACGTTGGCTTTTTACCTGTATTTCACATTCATGCCTCCACAGAGAACTGCCTGTGTAACAGGCGGGAATCCCTTATTACTAGTGGATGAATTACTCAAATAAATGCAGTAGCATTGAAAGAAAATGAAATTTAATAGCTCCTATTGACTCAAGACTGAAAAAAACGGCGATGCGTAAAGAAAGTGGCATCTAATGATAAAGCTCAAAAGGATAGTCTTGACCAGGAAAGCCAAGCAAGCACCCTCTCTGCATGTGCCCCCGGAACACACTGGTGAGTGAGCTGAGTGCTTTCCAATACACATAAATAAACAAAGAGTGCCAACACTGTCCTGAGTCAAACCGCAGGTGAGATCTGACCCGCTTAACAGCGGAGAGGTCCATGAGCTTGGAGGGAAAGCTGGAGCTCTGGACTCAGAGAGATTTGGGCTGTAACCTACTGGGCTTATTAGGTGCATGGCCTTCAGCAATTTACTTAAACGGTTTTGTCTGTAACATAGGGCTGGCATAGTACCTACCTCATGATTCCTGTGAGGAATAAATGAGAAAATACATGTAAAACATTTAGCACAGTGACTCATATATAAATGCTTTCTGGTTATAACTAAATCATAGTTCAGAGTTAAGAGCATGGACCCTGGAATCAGACTGCCTACGTTTGTGAGTTGGCTCCATCACTTAACAACTGTGGGACTTGGGCACGTTTCTTAACCTCTCTATGCCTCAGTTACCACATCTATAAAACAGAAAATAACAGTCTCTCCCTCATGGTGTTTGTGTGGATTTAAATGAGATAACATATGTAATATACTTAGAAAAGTGTCTGGCACATGGTATGCATTATATAAGTGCTCTCTACTATTACTACCGTGTTTCCCCGAAAATAAGGCATCCTCCAAAAATAAGACCTAGCGCATGGAAAGATAAGACATCCCCTGAAAATAAGACCTAGCGCAACTTTGGGAGAAAAAATTAATATAAGACACTGTCTTATTTTCGGGGAAACAGGGTATGATCTGGCTTGATTTATCAACAATCATTTCAATTCTATGCTCAGCATCTTGCAGCAAGATAAATATATGGAGAGCAAAATCGACATGAAAATGTTTAGCACCTGATAGCAGAAAGCAAAACACAAGGGCAAATAAAAGCACAGCCTATAAATGCAATGGATATTATGTGAAGCTGGGTTAGCTAAGAGATGCCAAATGGGAATGCAGAATTTAGAGTTTAAAGAAAGAAGTGGGCATTTTAATCCATATCATGGATTAACTTTGGGGGACAAACCAGAGATGAAGCTCATAGCTGAATTGGTACTAAGATTTATGTTTATGTTGGTAACTACAGTTATCTACTTTTAGCTACAACAATTACCTGTTTAACCCAAATATGAGAGATGGGGGCTTGACCACAAGGTACAGAAGATGAAGGGCAATAGAGATCGGATCTCAGCTCTATTCTAGCATTAGACCCTTGTTTCTAGCTTTATATTATTTGGCTCAAGCAGAAAGAGGGAGAGAAAGCAGAGTATGGCTATCCTGTATAATAAAAAGCTAATATACAAATTGACCAAATGGCAGAACAATCAGCTGCTGTGATGCATACTGACCGCCAGGGGCAGATGCTCAACGCAGGAGGTGCCCCCTGGTGGTCAGTGCACTTCCACAGGGGGACCAACACTCAGCCAGAAGCTGGCTCATGGCTGGCGAGTGCAGCAGTGATGGCGGGAGCTCCCACCTCCATGGCAATGCTAAGAATGTCTGAATGATGGCTTAGGCCCACGCCCCAGGGGAAGCGGGCCTAAGCCATCAATCAGACATCCCCCGAAGGCTCCCGGACTGAGAGAGGGCATAGGCCAGACTGAGGGACCCCGCAAGTGTATGAATTTCATGCACTGGGCTTCTAGTATATACATATATACAGAAAGACCAGCTTTAACTCACTGCCTTAGGTCTAACCTGGCTTATCTGGCTTACCTTCTCCCAACCTTTCTATTCATATTCAGCCTCAGAAACTATGAGGACTGATAAGTTCTGCTGACAACATGTGAGAAAATAACACAGGATGGGGATGGAGGTCAGAAGAATTTATTTTAAAAGTTTTATATGGGGGAGGGGGAGGAGCGGGAGCAGCTGGGGAAAAGTCAATAGGGGAAAAAGGAGACATACGTAATACTTCCAGCAATAAACAACTTAAAAAGGTTTTATATCAGAATAGATTATACTTAGGAAAAAGGTTTCAGGAAAAGTAATATGACACAGAAGGCTATCTAATGCCAAAGTATAGACATTTTATTTTTTTTTAATTTTTTTTAGAAGTTTTCTTGCTCCTATACTTTTTAAAAAAATATATTTTATTGATTTTTTTACAGAGAGGAAGGGAGAGAGATAGAGAGCTAGAAACGTCGATGAGAGAGAAACATAGTCCAGTTGCCTCTTGCACCCCCCCTACTGGGGATGTGCCCGCAACCAAGGTACATGCCCTTGACGGGAATTGAACCCGGGACCTTTCAGTCCGCAGACCGAAGCTCTACCACTGAGCCAAACCGGTTTTGGCCAAAGTATTGACATTTTAGAAAAACCTCAAAGGCAAAGATAAGGTTAAATAAAGAAAGGTCACAGAAGAGGCCCAAAACCAGAGAACAGGGAATCCCTAAAAAGCTGGGGAAAACTTTCAACACATATTGCAGCCCTCCTCTAGATCCTCTGCATTAAGGTGCCTCCTTCAGAGCCCTTTAGGCCTGGAAAATAAGCACTCACATTTCCCCATCACATTTTATCTTCAGGTCCTTCTGTTTACCCATTCATCACTTCCTGGTGACACCTAGTGGTATAATTGGGACCACAGCCCTGAGTCAGGTCTATTCACAAGGTGACCATAGAAAAGGATGAAAATGCCATGGCTATATAAGAACAATAAAGTACTGCCCAGAATATCATCTCAAATATAATGGTTTAAATAAATCAAACTCTGTTCAAGCCTTTCTTAATGTTGTTTTCATAATCAGCAGTTTGAACAATGTCAGCAGCAGCAAAGTGATAAAAACAATAACAGCCTGCCTAATGTCTCTTTGCCATCAGTGGGAAAAGTGGGATAGCACACACCCCTATACAATAATTACTTCACCTGATGCTCAACCTCTGTCCAGTGTTTTTAGTCAGCTGTTGAAGACAGTGAAACCTAAAGTCAAAAGGCAATGTTCTCTTGGGAGTTTTCCAGATTTATGTAGCTCAGCAACTCTCAACCCTGACTACTCAGTGAAATCACCTGGAAAAGTTTGAAACAAATAGCAATACCTGAGTCTCACCCTCAGACTGAGTTAACATTCTGAAGCTGGAACTAGGCATCAGGTTTATATACAAACTAGAGGCCCAGTACATGAATTCGTGCATGGGTGGGGTCCAGCCGGCCTGCCCCGATTGGGGGCGGGCCAGCTGGGGGAGGGGGATCAATGGTGATTGGTGGTCTGATCCTATCCCCTGGTTGAACTCCTAGTTGAGGGAACAATTTGCATATTAGCCTTTTATTATATAGGATGCATATAGTCTATAATTGGATCAAGTCAAAGTACCCCTTTCCAGCCAATCCCTCCCCAACTCCTAGGCAACTACTCATCTATTCTCTGCCCTAACTATGTAGATTTACCTTTTCCAGTAGTATAAATGGAATAAAAAAGGAATATACCCTTTTTGAGCCTGGCTTCTTTCACTTAGCACAATGACTTTGAGACTTGCCTATGTTGTTGCATTAACAATAGTTTGGTATTTTTTATTGCTGAATAGTATTCTGGACATGGGTATATAAGTTTATCCATTCCCTAGTTGTTTTCCCCAAGGTTTTAATAATTAAATAAAGCTACTAAAACATTCACACACAAGTTTCTTAGAGGACACTAGGTTTTCATTAATTTACTAGGGTAAATACCAAGAAACAGAATCACTGGGTAAGTGTATGTTTAGCTGCAGGAAACTGCCAGACTATTTTTCAAAGTGACAGTACCATTTTGTATTCACACATGCAATGCTTACGATTCCATGCTCACCAGCACTTGGTATTGTTTTATTTCAGCAATTCTAATTGGTGAGTATCAGTCAATATTTTTAATGCTTCATTGAAACATAACATACAACCATAAAAGTGCACAAATAAGAAATGTACAATTAGCCGAGACCGGTTTGGCTCAATGGATAGAGGGTCGGCTTGGGGACTGAAGGGTCCCGGGTTCGATTCCGGTCAAGGGCATGTACCTTGGTTGCGGGCATATCCCCAGTAGGGGGTGTGCAAGAGGCAGCTGATCGATGACTCTCTCTCATCGATGTTTCTAACTCTCTCTCTCCCTTCCTCTCTGTACAAAATTAAAAAAAAAAAAAAAAGAAAAAAAAGAAAAAAAAAAAAAAAAGAAATGTACAATTAGCCGAACCCGGTTTGGCTCAGTGGTAGAGCGTCGGTCTGCGGACTGAAAGGTTCCAGGTTCGATTCCGGTCAAGGGCATGTACCTTGGTTGCGGGCACATCCCCGGTGGGGGTTGTGCAAGAGGCAGCTGGTCGATGTTTCTCTCTCATTGATGTTTCTAGCTCTCTATCTCTCTCCCTTCCTCTCTGTAAAAAAATCAATAAAATATATTTTTAAAAAAATGTACAATTAGATGACTAACCACAATGTGAACACCTCAGTGTAACTACCAAAAATTAAAACAAACAAAAATACCCTAATCCACATTTATCAGCATCCCAGAATCCTCCTTTTGCCTTCTCTAGTCATAAAGTCTCCTCCTACCCCCATCAGGTGACTACTGGACTGGAGTAACATCACACATTAATTTTTCTGGTTTCGACATTAAATGAATGCCATTACATATATATTCTTTGGTGTCTATCTTCCTTTTTATTGTCCAAAGTTGCACATATGTCTTCTTTTTCCCCAATTGACCCTCCCCCCTGAGCCCCCACCAGCCCAGTGCCTGTGGTGTCTGTCTTCTTTCACTCCATTCTATGCCTGTGAGATTTATCTGTGTTGTTGGATATAGTAGCAGTTCACTCACATTCATTACAGTATAGTGTTTCATTGTAAGAATATTTCATAGTTTATTTCTCCATTATGCTGCCAATGGACATCTGAGCTATTTCCCTGTGACCAAATATACTGTCACGGGGTATATATAAGTGCAACTTTAATAAATAATGCCAAATAACTTTCCAAAATAGTTGTACCAACTTACACTTCTACTCAGATAACTTATGCTCCACATCCTTGCTAATACCTGGCATATTCACTATTAATTTTACCCACTCTGGTGGGTGTGTAGTGCTATTCCATTCTGGTTTTAATTTACATTTCCCTGATCACGAATGAGGCTGAACAACTTTTGATGGATGTTGAACATTTGGATACAATATTTTGTGAAGTGTCTGGCTCCTGTCCATTTATAAAACTGGGTTATCTTCCTTTTTCTTAATGATTTGGAGTCCTGTAAATATTCAATTATAAGTCCTTCGTCAGTTATGTGTAGCAAATATCTTCCACTCTGAGCTTGTCTTTACTCTCCTAATGGTGTCTTTTGATGAATAGAAGTTTGGAATTTTAATATATCAGTATTTTTGTAAGTACCCAGGTAAGGACACAACTGAAAACAGATTGAGAACCACTGCTCTAGCTGCTGGAAGACCAAGCAGCAAGGCTTGTTCACACAGTATAACTCACCGGAGACTTTAAATGCCAGAACCTACAGAAGGACCAAAGCAGGAATCACCAAGTAGCAGGTAAACAGCAATGTGATAGGAGGGGAAGAATGGAAAATGCTCACACGATATGCCTGAGCCTCTAGGACTAGAGATAAGCAAACCCACCAAAGCATTTCAGATTGTGACTTTGAAACTACAAATTTTCTGAAATAGCTGAATACCAATACATAGGATGAACTATCTGAAGAGCTACTAAATTAACTAAAATTTATATAACTACAACCATCCACGTTTCACGTGCAAAATAAGCGTCCTCCAAGGTTGTTTTTGTTTTTCTCCCTAACTTAATTTTAAACTAGAATTGATACTGTTGTAATTTCTGTACCTGTACTTAAGCTTTCCCTGTCTGGCCATTCCAGCATATAAGAGAGACCATTTTTTGAAGATAGAATGTGGTCCTGAGTTTTGAATTACTAGTAATATCTACCTCTTAAAGAGACTTGGCAAAAGATTTGAGATATAACAATAATATCCTGCACCTAAAATTCAAATCCTTCACCAGGAGAAGGCGGCTGATAAGGCTTCGTGCCAAAAAGAAACGGAGCATCTGTTGAGAGAGAGAGAGAGAAAAAAAAAGGGGGAATTGGGGGTGGGGAGGAGAGGGACTTACTGGTAATAATTGCTCCATCAAAAACAACCAGTCATTGCTTTTTTTCAAAACTCAGTTACCTCACCGACTGCATCAAAGCTCAGAGGCTGAAACCAGAAAACACTTGGAAGAATCAGGCGTCCACCTTCCCTCTATCTTCTCTGAGACCTGAGAGAGGAGACTTAGGAAAACAGCCCTAGAAGGAAGGGTACAGAGCAAACTGGAGAGCAACCGGAGGAGCACTGTCCTATCTATTGCTGTCACAGGCTGCCTCTCTGCCCTGAGGTTCATGTTCAAAGAACACTCAAATCAGTCAGCTGGTGGCTTCCCAACCCCTTGAAATCTGCTATTCCAATAATGGAACCACGTCTGTGTTGTACATCATCAAGGAAAGCAGCAGCAGACAACCATCTCTACAATACTGTAAATCCGTTGTTCAAATACCCAACTCTGATGAGGAAAACATCTTTCCCTAAGGATTAAGTTTTGGTATAAGCTACTGCAGGGACTTTAAAACTTTGCAGCTATGTCACAGATATGCATAATTATTATTTTAAATCATGCAGCCAGGACAGCAAACTGCTGTGTCCTTCACTAGTGTTTGACAATGGGGCATAGTGAGAGACTTATTTGAGTTTGAGCCCTGGCTTAATTCACTCAACCAGTTATGCAGAAGGCCTTGAACAAATCAATTTCTCTCTGGGCCTCAGATCCCCATCATCTCTAAGGTCCCCTTTTCCGTGCCAATTTCTTTTCTCACAGTGTCTTGACAAGAGTGCTGAACCAATTTACTTAGCATTTATGCAGCCTCTCCTTCAACACAGTGCCAACTCAACTTAACCCAGTGCAGGAAGATACTTTCTCCAACAGCTTAAATCTAACAGTTTTATGCATGAAAAAGGAGGCTGCTGGGCAGGTCTGCAGGACACCTGTGATACTGTGAATTATAAGCAGCAGCATATGTTTGGACTTCACCCCCATTTCTAGCACAAAGCTCCTGAAACCCTTGGAATTTCCTAAGCAGTGATAAGAGATCAAGGTGTCTTTTGTTATGTTAATGAGGTGACTTTTGGACTGTTCCTTGGTCACCTAAGAATAAGGGCTGATTGCCAGGGAGACTGGAATTTTAATTCCCACTCCTGGATCTCTTGGGAGGGGAGGGCTGGAGGTTGAAGTCATCAACTAGTGGCCAATGATTTAATCAATCTCACCTCTGTAATGACGCTTCCATTAACACCCCTCACCACCACCATCACCCAAAAAAAGGACAGGTTCTGAGGGTTGGTGAACACATGGAGGTGCTGGGAGAATGGTGTACCCAGACAGGCATGAAAGTTCCACGCCCCTTCCCACACACCTTGCCCTACACAACTCTTCCAAATGGATTTTCATCTATATCCCTTAGCATAACCTTTTTTTCTTTTTTGAATTTATTAAGGTATCACATATCCTCATTCCCCCATTCCCATCCCACATCCTTCCCCATGCATGCCCCCACCCCCCTGTTGACCTTGACCACTGGTTAGGCTCATATACATGCACACAAGTCCTTTGGTTGATTTCTCCCCTTTATCCCACCCTCCCCTACTCTCCCTCTGAGGTCCGACAGTCTGATCCATGCCTCCTTGTCTCTGGTTCTGTTCTTGTTCATCAGACTATATGGTTCACCATTTCCCCTAGATGAGTGAGATCATGTCCTACTAGAAATACACTTATAAGAATCGAAAATGAGACAAGCAGTAATGGTTATGCTGAGAGGCAAATGAATCAGTCTGTAGTGAGTTTCTTTCTGGGCCAACTGTTCTTTTGAGATCCAATTTCAATGTCAAACAGTTCCTTATGTGTACATGTCAGCAATGATATTTCAGTTCTGGATGGTGGACAAATGGTGGTAATGAAGGTCCGACCCTCTCTACTTTGGTCCTGGGCAACCTGCAGTGACTGCCAGTATGGCAAGGCGATGTCAGCGTCTTCCATCTCTGGACTGCTTCTCTTCTGTCTTCATGGCTGGAGTAATCAACCTTTTTTAAAAAAATCTTTTTATTTTTCAATTACAGTTGACAAACAATATTTATATTAGTTTCAGATGATCATTTCAATGAATCTTGTACCCATCTGACACCATACAGTTATTAGAACATTATTGACTATATTCCCTTATGATGAACTTTATATCCCTGTGACTGTTCTGTAAAAATCTATATGTACTTCTTAATCCCATCTCTTTCATCCATCCCCCCAACCCTGCTATCTGACAATCATCAAAATGTTCTCTGTATCTATGAGTCTATTCTGTTCTGCTTGTTCATTATTTTTTAGATTCAATTGTTGATAGGTATATATATATTTATTACCACTTTTACTGTTCATATTTTTTTATCTTTTTTTCTTTTTCTTCTTAAAGACCCTTTAACATTTCTAGTTTGGTGGTGGTGAACTCCTTTAGCCTTTTCTTATCTGGGAAGCTCTTTATATGTCCAAATGCTAGTTTTGCTGGGTAATCTTGGTTTTCTCACTTTAATATTTCTTGCCATATCCTTCTGGCCTGCAAAGTTTCTGTTAAGAAATCAGCTGTCAGTCTATGGAAGCTCTCATGTAGGTAACTGTTTTTCTTTTGCTGCTTTTAAAATTCTGTTTTTAACCTCTGATATTTTAATTATGATGTGTCTTGGTGTGGGCCTCTTTGGGTTTATCCAGTTTGTGATTCTGCACTTCCTAGTCTTGTATGTCTATTTCCTTCAATAGGTTGGGATATTTCCTGCCATTATTTTTTCAAACAGCTTTTCAACTTGTTCTCTCTCTTCTTCTGACACTCCCATGATGAGAATGTTGATATGTTTGAAGAAGCTCCTTACACTATCCTCATTTATTTTGGATTCTTTTTTCTTTTTGCTGCCCTGATTGGATGTTTTCTGAATCACAAATCACTGCACCCTGGCTGGTTTGGCTCAGTGGATAGAGCACTGGTCTGTGGACTGAAGGGTCCTAGGTTTGATTCTGGTCAAGGACACATGCCTGGGTTGTGGACTCAATCCCCAGTAGGAGGCATGCAGGAGGCAGCTGATCAATGATTCTCTTTCATCATTGATGTTTCTACTTCTCTCTCCCTCTCCCTTCCTCTCTGAAAACAATAAAAATACATTAAAAATAAAACTAAAATAAATCACTGTTTTGATTCTTGGTTTCATTTACTCTATTGTTAATTCCCTGTAAATTATTCTTCATTTCAGTTAGTGCATCCTTCACTTATGACTGGATCTTTTTATGGTTTCCATGTCCTTTTTTTATGGTTGTTGAAGCTCTCTTTAAGTTCCTCTACTCTTCCCCTAATGCCGGGAACCAGGAACAGGGAACTAAAACTACTTGCTCCTGGGATAGGTGCAGAGAATGTAACTAAGACCTTGTCTATACAAAAAGAAATTGACAGCCAGTTTGAATTTGAATTGTCATTGGCTTAGAACAAAGAATATCCTTGCATGGTATTATTCTACAATGTCATTATAATTTTTGATATTTTACAACAGCATATTGTACAATTATTCCAAACAAAATTAAAAATCTAATTTTTGAATGTTTGGCAGCAATTTAAAAGGACATGAAAGGATTTAATCCCTTCCACTGTGTGGAAAGCCTCACTGGGAAGGCGCTTGAGCATTCTATATTGGTCTTTCTTGCCTTATTTGCAAAGAGGGACCCTCTCGTCACAATAATTGCCCACAGCTGTTGCTTGAGTTTTCAATTCATGCTGAGGTTAAAGCCTCATGGTGGCTGATACCATGGATCAGTCTCTCGCACAATGGCGTGAGCTGGGACCTCCCTGGAGAAGAAACCTGGGTTCCCCAAGATATGTGATCAATGCCGGGACCCCGCCAGCAGGCAAGGGGATCCCAAGGCAGGTGCTGGGCATGGAGGCCATAAGGGGCATAGGCTACCAAGGAGACAGAACTGAACCTCACATCACCCTGCTTGGCCCCGGAGGATGGCTGGTTAGCCAATGACGGGTAAGATTCCTCAAGGGAGGGACAACCTAAGACAGGCACAGCCGCAGAGGGCCATCAGGAGAGGACTTGGGGGCCAACAGAGGTGGGGCACAGATCCTCACCCCTCCAACGCTGTAGGAGCTTGAACACTCGCCCTTTTGAGGGATGTCTCCTGCCCCATGCCTGCTTCACGCTTCTCAGATTGGGACCCAGGCAACAAACAGATTTGGTCCAGCTCAGATTGAGACCCAGCTACAAACAAGAGACTTGGCACAGCTCATATTGAGACCCAAGCAACAGAGAAGTGGCTGATGGCGACTGTCCTACATCAAAATCCAGCCTAAATCTACGAGTGCTCAGGGCTTTCTCAAGGATGCATGTAATCTTTTCCATTAATTTTTACAGAGTAATTACTAAAATTGTTGTTAAAGTATTAAATTTGACAGTAAAATAGTCAAGTTTTCAGATTAATTTAAATTGGCTAAATAAAATGAGTTAATATTCAAGAAAATTTAATTGTACAACAGGCTGTTCCTAAAGTATTAACCAAATTTCTATTGGTAGTCCATTTCATGGTAAAATTGTTTAACATACAATAAACCCTAAAGCAGTCATAGTTTTTATACAAAAAATTAAAATTTAAAAGTTATCAAAACAGCATTATAAAAAATTTTTCCAAAAGCCTCCTAATAATTAAATAGAAAAAAGGGGGAAAAAAAAAAAAAAGAATAAATAGAAAAAAGGGGGATAGTGGAAAATACCATGTGAGAAAAAATGTCCTGTAAGTAAATTACATCTAGAAAAATTTTTCTTCTTTTGAAAACCAATTTTCATTTGTAATGATAACAGTAAGACAGCCATGAAAAACACACATAGTATCAAAATAAGTCAAAGAAAAATTGTTTGGGCAAAAAATTAAAAGTATCCCAAGTAAAATTTATAGAAAAAATTCCATTATTAATTTTGGTCGAGAGATGTTTGTATATTTTCAGAAAACTCCAAGACCATGTGGATTCCTGCAACAGAGGAATTAGCAGGAATGCTCCAGCCATGAAGACAGGAGGAGAAACAGTCCAGACATGGAGGACGTTGATGACACCTCTCCATGCCAGCAGCCAGCAGCTGTGTGTCGCTGCAGGTTGTCCGGGACCAAACCAGAGACGTCAGACCTGTATCGCCACCATTTATCCACCATCCAGATATCATTGGTGACATGTACACATGAAGAACTTTTGGACATTGAAACCTGGACTAAAAACTTTTAGACATTGAAACTTAGACTTAGAACTCTTGAACTTGGAAATTGGGACTCAAACATTTTTGTACTTATATGTTTATTCCTGGTACGTAAATCCAAGATTTTTTAAAGGAAGGAATTGGGGGGAGATGCCGGGAACCAGGAACAGGGAACTAAAACCTAGCATTGTCACTGGAGATAAAATGTAAAAAGAGCTAGCAGAGCCATTAACTCATTGTCTAGTTGAGATAGTGGTGCCTGAGGCAACTTTAATTTGTTAATCATATGTAAATGTAAGTTGATTTTCTGCTGTTGGAACTTCCTCCTTAAGAGATGTCTTTGTCTCAGAATCTCAATAAAAGGAATGGTAAAAGGCCAGAGAGGGGTTAGTCTTCCCTCTAGAGCAGTGTTTTTCAACCTTTTTTGGGCAAAGGCACACTTGTTTCATGAAAAAAATCACGAGGCACACCACCATTAGAAAATGTTAAAAAATTTAACTCTGTGCCTATATTGACTATATATAAAGTAATTCTCTTGAATAGGAATCAAATAAACACAAAGAAAGTATTTTATAATTACTTTATTATGAAATATTAAGTAAACAAAATAGTGAAAAATTATAAAATTCTTGTCTTGTCTGCACCTACGGCACACTAGTGTGCCGCGGAACAGCGGTTGAAAAACGCTGCACTAGAGGTAGACTTCCCGCCTGGCCCCCATTTTCCCAAATTAACTCTTTTCCAGTCTCTCTCTTCATTTTAGTGTGCGGCCTTCTCCAGAAACCGGACCCTGAGTGGGCTCTGAACCACGCGGGTCGTGTTAAGGGATCCCACACCCTAAGTTCATTGAGCCTCCCCTATAACCACTGTTTTGAACTCTGCATCTAACAGATTGCTTGTCTCCATTTTGCTTAGTACTTTTTCTGGAGTTCTGTTCTGTTTTTTCACTTGGAACATATTTCTTTGTTTCCTCATTTTGGCAGTCACCCTGTGTTTGTTTCTATGTATTAGGTAGAGGTGCTATGTCTCTTAGGCTTGGGCGAGTGGCCTAATATAGTAAGTGTCCTATAGGAACTAGTGGCACAGCTTCCGTATTCACACAAGCTGGGCACTGCAGGTGCACCCGTGTGGGCTGTGTACATCCTCCTGTTATAGTAAAGCCTTCATTACTGTTGGCACATCAATGAGAGGGATTTTTCCCCAGACTGATTGACTGTAAGGACTGGCTGTGACCACCACTGAAGATCAGCTGTACAGAGGCCTACTCTTCAGAGCAGGACTTATTTCAGCAGGATTCTGGTGCTCCATGAGTCCACCCCTTGAGTGTGCTGTTGTAAAGGTACTTTGAGGTGATCTGAAGTTGTCCACTGGGTACACTGGCTCTGGGGCTTCCTGGGAGATACACATCAAGGTCAGGGGCCACCCCGCATGAGCTACAAAGAGATCTACAGATTGCTGCTACTTGTGCTAGACTTGGAAGTGCCCAGGAGAGGCCACGCTGTGAACATAAGCATGAGCCAAGAAAGGAAAGAGTTTAGGTAGTGGGGCAGGGTCTCGGGGAACCACAGGATGGGAAGGGAGATGGAAAGCAGTGATAGCGAGTTGATGGAGACTCAGATATGGCTCGGTTGGGATAAGTTCAGAGGAGGAACAAAGAGGAACAAAGGCCTCCTCCAGCACTTCTGTCTGGGGAAAGCTGCCCTTCCAGCTCTTGCCCTGATGACAATTCAGTTCCTCCCTTATGTTCCTGGTGCCTTTCAGGCTGCTGCCCCAGCGCTGGAGCTCAGAGCGGGTGAGTCTGAGTAAATCCATGCATAGTCCCTTTAAGAGGAGCTACCTGGGACTCCAGCAACCTCCGTGTCACTTACTTACAATGCCTGCTGGTTTTTACAGCCAGAAGTTGTGGGGATTTTTCTTCATGGTACTGGAATCCTGGACTGGGGGCATGTTATGGGGCTGAGACCTTTTGCTCCTCAGGGGAGACTTCTGTGGCTGAAATATCCCTCTGAATTTTTATCTGCCACACACAGGTATGGGACCAGCCAGCCCCACAGTTGGATGTGGCTTCTTCTATCTTAGGACTTCCATCCAGCTAGATTTCAGGCAGTTCTGAACGATGGTTGTTTTGTAGTTTAGTTGTAATTTTGATGTGGTTGTGGAAGGATATAGGTACTGTGCCTATTTATGTACCACATTAACAAGAAACCCTACTATCTGTATATATAAAAAGCTAAATGCAAAGTGTTCCCTCGGGAGTTAGACCAGGTGCTCACTCACTCACTGTGCATTGACCACCAGGGGGTGGTGTGGAACATGGTGGTGACCAGCAGTGGTGGCAGGATGCTGAAGGATCGAGGGAAAGAGGAGGCAAGGAGGCAGGGAACCGTACAGTGGTGGCACGCAGGTGGCAAGGGAAGGAGGCGGCGGATAGGCAGGGAGCAGGGAACCTGATTGGCCCTGATTGCTGGCCAGGCCTAGGGATCCTACCCATGCACAAATTTCATGCACCAAGGCTCTAGTCCTTTTATAATAAACTGGTAAATGTTTCTGTGAGTCACTCTAGCTAATTAATTCAATCCATAGGGAAGGAGGTCTTGGGAACCTCTGACTTATAGCCAACTGGTCAGAAGTACAAGTAACAACCTGGACTTGCAACTGGTATATGAAGTCCAAGAAAGGGGTCTTTGGAACCTCTAATCTAGAGCTAGTTGATCAGAAGAACAGGTGTTAACCTGGCTCTCAATTGGCATTCAAAGTGGAGGATGGGCTTGTAGAGCTAAGCCCTTTACCTGTGGGATTTGATGCCATGGTCAGGGAGGTAGGTAGATAGTGTGAGAATTGTAGGACACCTAGCTGGTGTCCCAGCATTGCTTGATGGTGTGGGGATAATCCTCTCCACATGTAGGAATTCATTTCAGAACCATTTAATTTCATCTAATTTTTGTTAATCATCAAACAAAAATCTTCACTTGATTCCCTTCAAGTGACAAAGGGCCAATTTCCCCAATAACTTAGTCTAGTTTCTGGAGCAAACCTATTGCCACAATTCAGGTGTTCCTTTCAGAGTAACTAACTTCAAGACCTTAGAAATTACTTTGACATAATCTAATCTCTGGCAGCATACAGAAGTGGTTGTCTGTGGGGAAGATAACCAAGTGGTTAGGGGAGATGATATATTTCTAAATCTTTAAATTTTATACCATATATTATCTGTAAAAAAAAAAAAAAAGCAATTTAAAAATGAACAAAAGCCAGTGAAAGTTATTAGGCATCTATGGATTCCTGTTACCTTGTTGTCCATAATTGTCCACTGGCCCTCCGTGTTCTGCTTCAAAACACAGTGGTTTCGGGAAATCATCAGAGGGCAGAGTTTTGATACCAGTTGATATGTGACACCGAATCCTCTCCCTAAAGTCACCTAGGAAGACAACAACAATATGAGACACCATCAACCATTGTGCTGAAAAGGGAGGTCCTTTTGACAATCTTGTCAACCAGGGTGTACACATGTCCTGACATGAACTCCTCCTTCAGCTGCCATGGGAGCCACCGGGAAGAAAAAGGCAAGAAGCTGTGACAAGAAGAGACAGCTGAATGCAACATCAGGGCTCGTAGGACTCTGAAAAGTCATGAGATGGAGAAATTCTTTCTATACACCCTCATCACCTAGTCTTAAACACTGCCAAGAACTACAGCCTCTATATAAGACAATCTGTCCAATTTTTTAATGGCTCAGACTTGGCATCGTTCTCATTATAAATTCCATCCACTGGCCCTGGCTCTGCCATGGGCACTATCAGAAAATTTCCAATTCCCCTCCCACATGACAGCTATAGTGCATATCAAATCTCTTCTTTTGTTGGCCCTATGTTCCCAGTTACTTCAACCTAACTCTCATGGTATAGATTTGAGTCTCTTTGCTATCTTAATGATATGTTTTTATTCCCAGATGCCATTATAAGAAAAATAAACTTAATTTCTATTACACAGTCGAATCCAAGTATCAGTTTCCAAGTTCTAAATATCATCACTGGAGCATATAAATTGCATTAGTGTTCATAGCAGATCTATCATACAATGTACCCTCAGGCTTAGGAATGATTATATTTATTGGTCTGACCATCCCCCAAGAATTGCATGTGAAGTCACATCTCTTGACTAGTTGGTAAATCTGGATTCACGTGAAGGACCTTACATTGATTCCTATTAAACTTCATCTTGTTAGTTCAACCTATCACATAAGCTTATCAAGACCTTTATGAATTTTTAATCTGCCATTCGATAAACTCAATATTCCTCTCACCAAATGAATATGATGCCTGTGTGCTTTCATTCAAGACACAGATAGAAGATTGAATGAGGACGTAGCCAAAGACAAAGCTCTCAGGAACGCCTAGTAAACATTCTACCACACATTCTGGACATACCCTTCAACCAGTTGTAATTCAACCAAGGTCTTTGCATCAAGTACATACTTTCCATCTTATCCCCAAGACAGCATGCGAGCCCCTGGAAAAGCTTGCAAAGAGGCCCCAATTGACATCTACCATACTTTCCTGATGGACTAGTCTAGTTCACAATAACCCTTTGAGGAAGAAAATGCAATTTTTCTGAGACCAAGATCTTGGAATTTCCTGCTTATCCTTTTTGGAGCACAAGCCACCTCTTTAATGGTCCATACCACAACCTTACCTGGGAACATTACACTAAATGATCTGTGGTTTTCTAAAAGCTGCCCTCTTTCCTCCTTTTGAAAATCTTTCAGGATCATGTCTGTCCTCCTCAGTCCCTCAAAGACCAAATGACTTTCCTTTTTCCATCTTTTTTCCCCCACAGAATTTCACCTCAGTGACTGATACTATCACCCAATCATCGCTTAGCCCAAAGCTCAGGAGCTATCTTTGATTCTTCTGTCCCTCATTCCCACATTCAAATCATCAGCAAATTCTACTAGTTGTAATTTAGTATGTCCTATATCTCTTCACTTCTATCTCTATGGCCACTATCTTAGTCAAAACAACCTGGCTTCTTCCAGTTATGCTGTTTTTACTTTTACACTAGTCATCTTTGTCAGGGATCAGCCTATCGGTTGAACTGGGCTGAGGTAGGGAGGTGGGAATTGAGAAAAGAAAGACAGGAGCGGGATGGGAAGAGTCTGCAGGTAGTCATCAACCAACTGCAGCTACTTTTTTTTTTTTTTTAATATATTTTATTGATTTTTTTACAGAGAGGAAGGGAGAGAGATAGAGAGCTAGAAACGTCGATGAGAGAGAAACATGGACCAGCTGCCTCTTGCACACCCCCCACTGGGGATGCGCCCGCAACCAAGGTACATGCCCTTGACCGGAATCGAACCCAGGACCTTTCAGTCTGCAGACCGACGCTCTATCACTGAGCCAAACTGGCTTCGGCAACTGCAGCTACTTTTATTAACTGTGTAATGCCTTTTATACACAAATACTGAATGGGAGGTCAACAAAGAAGAATGTACTCTGTTTCTCTTAATCTCTAAGATAAAGCAGGAAGCCAAATATTTACAGACTTCTGATTAAGCTATGAAAAGTCGCTCTTATTCTCATTCTGCTGACAATAGGAAAGTGCCATCAAAACAAGTCACATGAAAACAAGTCAGGGGACACTACGTGGGAAGGGACTGATTCTTGTTGGTCCCTTCGAGTTCAAGGATCTGTCAGCTTATGCCCGGTCTCCAACACCTCTTAAACTTTATTCTTCAAACAGCAGCTGGTGTAACGTAAAAACTTTCTAACAGATCATTTCCTCTTTCCTTAAAAGTCTCCAAACTTCCTTCCATAGCCCATGTGGCTCTGAATGTCCTAATCCCCTCCACCTCTTTGGTCTTATCTCATACCATGATCAGAAACATCCACCTCCACCTGCTACCTTTCCACTTGTCCGGCTCTGCTTAGAACACTCTTCTCTCAGACATTTATATGGTCTCCTTCTTATCTTTCAATTTTCAGCTCCCCAGAGGCAAACCCTAATATGGTACTATCTAAAGCTGCTGCCTGTTCCCTACCCCCCCTCCATCCTACCCCATTGCATTCCTTTATGTTATTAGCATGCATTTATCACAATCCAAAACTAGCTTGTTCATTTTATTCATTTCTATCTCCCTCTTACTACAATATAAATTTCATGAGCTGGGACCTTATCTGTCTTGGGTACCACCACATTTCTGTACCTGACATGGTGCTCAGTAAATGTCTGAGAATGAATGTAATAAAGAGATCTTGCTTATGCGTCCTCCCAGATTCTAAAATGGGTGCTTTTTAGGTCAGAAGTTGAGAAACTGGGCTAAGCCACTGGAAACTATGGAACAAAAGCAGTCAGGAACTCTTTAAAATCTGACTTGTTGCCCTTAAATACAATATTTTGTGGTGACCACTTCTACCAAAACCTTAAGTCCAAAGTTTTGCAGTTCTCTGATGGTTTGTCAAAAATTCCATTAATTGGCCTGGCTGTGGTGGCTCATTGGCTGAGCATCGACCTGTGAACCAGGAGGTCATGGTTTGATTCCTGGTCGGGGGACATTCTTGGGTTGTGGGCTCAATTTCCAGTGTGGGACAAACAGGAGACAGCTGATCAATGACTCTCTCATCATTGATGTTTCCATCTCTCTCCCTCTCATTCCTCTCTGAAATCAATAAAAAATATATATTTTAAAATCCATTAATTATAGAAGTTCCTCTGAATTAATATATATATATATATATATATATATATATATATATATCCTTTAAAAATTGAATATTTAAGGATTTATCATCAATCATATTCAATAAGAATTCCCATTTAGGAAGCTTTATTTCTAAAAGGGAGTAGTCCATATCCATTTTAATACTTGAGGGGAGAACCACATTGCCATTGTAAGTAGCCTGGAAAAAGTTATACAGAGAAGGGAAATGAGTGCCCCTTTTATGAAATTGCCTCCTACAGACTCTGGATCTAGAAAAGGAAGGAAACAGTTTTTGTTTCTTTTTAATCTTCACCTGAAGATATTTTTCCACGGATTTTTAGAAAGTGGCAGAGAGAGGGAAAGACAGAGAGAAACATGGACTGGTTGCCTTCTGTGGGCACCCTGACCAGGGCCCGGGAAGGGGAGGAGCCTGCAACTGAGGTATAAGGTACTGCCCCTGACCAGAACCAAACCTGGGACTCGTTGGTCTGCAGGCAACACTCTATCCACTGAGCTAAACCAGCTAGGGTAGAAACACTCTTTTTGGTCCTTCTCTTCACTGGCCCTCAAATTAGTAAACTATGGCTCAGCAGCCCGAAGTGAGCTTATCTGGATATCTCAGCATCATTTGTTAACACAAAACTAAACTTCCAGTGGGAATTGGGCGCCAACAAACTACCAACTCCTATGTTGGGGCTGTTTCTACCGTATTTGCTGTACAACAGTTTTGCAAAGCTTTGAGCTTACTGAGATCACTGGTCTACAGGATTATCCTGTCCTTACCCACCTTCACCAACCCTATCACTTTCCTCCTGGGAATGGCTCCTGTTTCCCAGATGACCAGCATGTATTCTAGAACCATCCTTTAACTTTTCCAATCCTCTCAGTGCAAAAAGTTTTGTGAAAATCAAACACAAGAGAAGAAAGAACAAGGGAAAAAATGAAGATACTATGATTTTCCCCAAAGTCCTATATGATCAGGAAACTAGATAATTTGCAATAAATCTCTCAAATTTGTTTTTTGTTGTTGTTGTTGTTTTTTGTGTCTCCCCTCCCCCCCCCAATGCTCTGGTTTAAGAAATGTAAAGACATAGATCCAGGCAGACACTTTACTACAGTATTCCCTACAGTGAAATGAGAGGAACCTTGTTTTATCATTTAGTCTGTGAAATCTGAGACTGTGAAGTGAACTAGGAAGGCAGGAAATTGACCTTACACTGCTGTTGTAATGAAATGATATCAGCATACCTCTTAAAGCCATGTGCACATTAGTGTGTGCTATGGTTTGGGACTGTTACAATAAGTAAGACTTCACCTCCTGGCTTTCACTCAGGCCTCTCTTCACACATGCTGCAGGCTATGCTCCAACTATTTCCTAAGACACCCAACCTTGAATACATCCAGGCCTGGCAGGCCTCTCCACCACACAGGACTGAGAGACAAACTGATCCTCCTACCTGCTTTCGCCATTCACTTTGGCATCTGCGGCCTCTCCCAGGAGAAATTATCCAACAATTTTGGACCCCACACAAAATTATCCAGCAGGTTAAAATATGTATAGGAATGCTTTTTAGGTCTTTTGCCTTGGCTGAAGGTGTTTTAATTCTTTCTGTTCTCCCCTCCCCTCATCCAGACTCCTAGTATTACCAAGCTATTCAGAAGTAATAAATTAACCCACAGCTATTTAATCTGAAAAATGAGTTAACACTTGACTTCTAAGTACGTACCTTACAGAATTGCATGAGGGGGCATAGTGCACTTTAGGGCTCAGATGAAGTAATTATTCGAAAGCCCAAACCTTTGCAAATATAGTTATTATTCTATATTAGTTATTATTCTATATTTGTAATGATGAAAGACTTCTTTGTCTTTCATACAAATCATTTTCACAAATCTCCATTTGTGAAACTTCCCAAAGGCCTATGATTTTGGAAAGGGCAGCGCAGGGAAAGGTAAATGTGCATTCTCTAAAAGAATGTGGACTCTTGGGGATTGACACCCGGAGAGAAGAGGGATTTGGGGGCAGGAGGGTCTCCAAAGCACAGCATACAAGTAACCCTTTCAGACCCCTACCCTAGCAGCATTTAAGGCTGGACCCGAACCCCTCCTCTGCACGGAGGAGCCACCGCTCTAAGACAGCACTACACAATCCACATGTTGGCACTCGATCGTTCATGCCTGCCTCGGTGTTCCCAGCCGGCTGCACTGTGTGTAAAACCCTCGGTCCTCATTCGGCCAGACTGAGAGCAGGGGTCCTCGTTATCTGGCTCTGATAACACACTAAGCAATGCAAGTTCTCAGTGAGTACCTGGGAGGCTGAACTGGGACTACACAGTGGATAGGAACATCTAATTCAACATGCAAACGGAATGACGAAAGACTTCTTTGTCTCTCATACCAATCACTTCCAAGACCCAAAGGTTCCAGTCCCTGCCCCGGCTCCCTCCTCCCTCCTCCCTCTTCCTCCTTAGAACCCCACATTCCAAACGGCCTCCGGGAGAAACTGCCTCCCCTCCCCGGGGTTTTGGTTTGCATTTGTGGCCGCCCTGGGGAAAGGCACCGGCAGCTTCTGCCGTCTCCCGATCCCTGTCACTGCCCAGCCCGGGGTCCCGCTAGGGGTCCCGCTCCGCGGCACCGAGTCTCCCGCGGGAAGCGAGGCCCGTCTCCTCAGGAGTTAAAAGCGCGACCCTCCCCGTCAGGAGGTAGAAGAGAAGGCTTTTCTACATTCAAGTTTGAGCAATGTGACTCAAAACTCGCAAATGTTTTCAAAACAAACTAGAGAAAGTTTACGCCCTCCGCCAAGTTGGGCTCATGGTCCCGTCGCCTGCGCAGGGCTCCGCGCGACCCAAACTGGGGCTGCCGGTCCCCCCTAAGTCCGCTCCTTCCCCCAGACCCAGCGGGTCCTCCCGTCCTCTGCACCCGCCTCCCGGCTCCTCCCGGCTCCTCCGCCCGGGCTCCCGGCTCCTCCGCCCGGGCTCCCGGCTCGCCTCAGGCCCCTTCCCCCCTCAGGTCCGCATCTTCCCTCCGCCGCACGCACCGCGCCCGCCTCCCCTCAGCCCTGAGCCCTCCCGCCGACCCATCGCTGCCCATTCATCCCCCGGCGCCTCCCGCGGCCCGCGCACCTCGCTGCCGTCCTCCAGCAGCAGCCACTCGGCGTCCATGCCCACGCGCCGCAGGCACCAGCTGCGGCCCCCGGGGCGCTCCCGCCGAGCCCGGGAGCCGGGGTCGCCCATGGCCCTCGGCCCGGCCCGCCGTCCGCACACCGCCAGCCCCGGCGGGTTCCGGCCGCCGCGCCGCTCCTCTGACAACACGGCCGCCCCGCAGGCAGAAGCAATCGCTCTGCGCTCGCGATGGGCGCGATCTCCCGCCAGGCCCGCCCCGCCGCCGCCGGCGGAGCCACTGCGCCTGCGCGCGGGGAAGGCGGCTCCCGCCGGTGGGTCCGGAGTGCAGCGGGGGAGCTGGGTCATCTAACTCTGGTGGCGCACCCTCCTCGCTCTTCCTAGAACTCCCCCCTCCCCCCCCCCCCTTCTAGCCGCACTGAACTGGAACCTCTTCTCACCTTTCCTTAATCTTAAGAAATAAAATTATATATATATATATAATTTCAGAGAGGGAGGGAGAGAGAAACATCAACCATGAGAGTGCACTGGTGGTCAGTGCACATCATAGCAACTGGTCATTCTGGTCATTCCACCATAACGGTCGCTTAGGCTTTTATTATATAGATGGTATTAGAAACCAAGATCTGGGCACTAGGTATACTTGCTGGCAATGGAACGTTGTTGTATATAGGCTCTCTCAGCTGACAGTGCAAGGAAAGCATGTGTCAATGAATAGTAACCCCTCTATATCCACATACCTGTGAATATTTATGTATGTATGTATTTATATGTATGTAATAGCACATACATATATACATAGTACATACATATATACTGTATACATCTATCTGTTTCAATGTGTAAGCTAAATATGCATACTGACGTATTACAACTCTAATGCAATGCCAGCTGCCACTTGGATCATTCCAGTCATCCCACTGCTTATCTGTAACCTTGCACTCCAAGAGTGAGAAACCTGGCTCTCATTATCAGCCATTAGTTTACTTAACTATCATTTCCAGTATACATGTATAGTGGCTTCATAACTGTTACCGCATACACCTGCAGAAAACATCTTTAACAACTGAATAGACTGCTTATGGCGGAGGCCTGATGTAGGCTGCTTTTGTGTGGAGGCCTGATGAGGTGGGGGCCAGACATGGCAGGGATCTCCCTTTTCCGAGTCCCGCACGGAAAGAGATGAACGAACCAATTCTAAGTTGAGTCAGACAGGGATTGAGAAATATTAGAAATAAAGAGAAAAGACACAGAGATAGATTTTAAGCTGGGAGCTGGGTGGGCCGCCATCCTGTCAGCTGGAGAGGCAGGAAGAAGAAGACGACAATGACAACCCCTCCCAGTGCATTTCTTTTATACTCCAATACCAGGAAGTAACACCAACTTATTTGCATGTTAAGTAGGCCCCATGCCTGGATTTACATATCTGGTCCCTCCCCTGCCGACACCAGGGCTAATATGAAGGCCAGGCTGACAACATGTCTGCCATCTTGAGGAAACATGTTCCCAAGGTGTGGCTCTGCCTACACCTTGAGCTCAGCTGACGATAATTAAGGAAAATTGCCCATGTGCCTTCCCGGGCGGCCCTCTACACCAGTGTTTCCCAAACTTCTCTCATGATGAGAATCACCTGGTGGAGTTGTTAAAACACAGATTCCTAGGGGCGGAGCTTGAAGATGGCGACCGAACAGTCGGACTTGTTCTGACTCTGGTCCCAGAACAGATAAAAGTAACATCTGAGTCGCTCAGGGAGGGTTGATTGGCAGCTGAGGGGCAGCAGAGGTTTCAAGGAAGCTAGGCAGCGATCCGCTGGACAGGATTTCCAGCCGGTGGCCAACACAGCCACAGCGGCGGCCGCGGCGGCTGCGGCGGCTGCAGAAGCAGCGGCAGCGGCGCTGTGAGAAAGGAGTGGCTTCTCTGAGGCCTGGAAAGCCCACTGCGGAGAGCTCCATCCAGTAGCTGAGACGCCCGAGTTGGCGCTGGCGTGTGGATTCAAAGGAGTTCTTCGGTCACCCACGGAAAGGTCAGAATTTGCGGGGAAAGCCTGAGAGATCGCGGTCCCGCGGTGCCGGCAGCCACAGTAGCCGGGGAGTTCCGGCCCTGCCTCCATGCAGCGCCCGCAAAGCTGAGCCCTAAGAAGGCTGCAGCGACATCTAGTGCTGGGTTTGGCATAAGCTTCCCCAGAAGCGGGAATTTTTTTTTTTTTTTTTTAAAGCCAGGGGACACGGGACAGAGTGTTAAGAATCGCGGCTGTCCCGCCAAGGGCGGAGCATCTGGACACCTCGGCGCCTGATCCCCTTCACCCCCTAGCTTCGGAATACTAGGGAAGATCAGCCTAGTTGGGCATATCCGGGGAATTTGCAGGGAGAAAGTGCCTCCCTGGAAACAAGAGATCGGAGCCAGAAGAGATAGTCTGGGAGCCAGCTGGCACCCTGCCAGCTAGAGCCATAGAGAAAGAAGGCCGGAGCAACCAAAAAGACTGGGAGGTCAAACCGGAAACACTGACACCTAAGAGCTGAATTACAAACTGCCCTTCTTTTTTTTTTTTTTTTTTTTTTTTTTCCTTTCTTTTCTTTTGTCTTTTAATTAATCAAAAATAAATGGACACAAATATCTAAGATATAGTCTACTAAAAATTAAGGATTACCTTACAAAACTGAGGTGCAGTGGAAAGCTGGGAACTGCAAGACTGTCTGGTCCGAGAATCAGAAGTGCCAAATACATTAACTGAGGAAGTGAGTGACCAGTACTGGTCATTTTTATGCTAATTTTGCTATACTTTATTTTATTTTCATTTTTTACATCTTTTATTTAATTTTCATTTTTCATATCTTTTACTTAAGAAACAATTTTTTTTCTTTTTTCCTTACTTGATTTTACCTTTTCAATTACTACATTTTTCAATCTCTATCACTATTACTACTGCTATTTTGCAATTTTTTTTTAAAAAAATTTTATTTATTTATTTTTTTTCTTTCTTTCTTTTCTTTTTTTTCTCTCTCTAGTACCATTTTATTTTTTCTTTATTTTACATTGGGAGTAACCTTCATTCTATTTTAATCTCTACTATAGCATCATTCAACCCTATCTCAACTCAACCTTTACACTATCACTCTCTTACTAAACTTTACCCTTTAGTCTACAGTTTATCCTATCCCTTTCTGGCTTTAGTTTTTCCTCTATTCTCTCTCTATACCCCCTGCTAAAGCTCTCACTATACTTATAGACCTAAGTTCCAACCCCTGATCCAAGTGTATAAATACCAATCTCTGCACTATATTAACTAGTTAAAAAAAAAAAAAAAATCCATTCTCCCCTCTATCCTTTTCGCATTGTATGTGTGAAGGTTGATTATTGTGAATTTTTATGCCTTTTAGTGAAATTGTTATGCTTATTCCTGTATTGTTATTGTTGCTTTGTATTTTTTTTTAAATCCTCTGTTTTTGTTTGTTTATTTTACTTCTGTATATCATAGCCTTACTTAATAATAGTGGATATTGTAGTTTGTATTAATCTCCAAGTATTGTTACTGGCATTGGCTGGGTCCAGAGGTTTTTCTATGGCAATTTTCTCCATATATATATAGTTTGTTTCCCATTTCTCTTTTAGTTTGCTTCTTCTCTCTCTTTCTCTCTCTCTCTCTCCCTCTTCTTTTTTTCCCTGTTTTCCAACTTCATTTTGTCATTACTTTTTTCTTCTTCTTCTTTTTCTATCTCTTTATCCCTCTTTTTTTTTTAATTTACTTAATTTTTTTTTAATTTTAATTTTATTTTTTTTTAATTTTTCTTTATTTTATTTTTACCTTTATTCCTTCTCTCCTATCCCCTAAGTTGCCTTTCTCTAGTGGTCACCTTTATTAGAGGTTATTAATATTGTAAATACATTCCTGTTAAGTGCCGCTTGTGTTGTACCTGGTAGTGTTGTATTTTGTACCTCAAAATCAACGCAGGAGAAGGAATACCACATAACCAGACATCCTGAAAAGAGAGGCCATGGGGAGACAAAAACATAGTCCACACTTGAAAGAAAAGCAGGCATCACCAGAAAAGGAAGTAAACGAGCCAGAGGTAAGCAGCCTGCCAGAGCAAGAATTCAGAGTAATGATCATAGCATGGCTAAAAAGAATGGAAGAGAAATTTGACAAAAGCCAAGAAGAAATGAGAAAGAACCATGAGGAAATGAAGGAGAGCCATGAGGAACTGAAGAAGAACCAAGAAGAAATGAAAAGTGACATCGCTACCATGAAGAACTCAATAGAAAGCATCAAGAGTAGACTAGATGAAGCAGAGGACCGCATCAGTGAGCTAGAAGATAAGATGGAAAAAAATACCCAAGTAGAGCAACTTCTAGAAAAAAAGATTAAAAAGCAGGAGGAGAGCCTACGGGAGCTTTGGGACAAAACAAAACAAAATAATATTCGAATAATAGGGGTTCCAGAAGGAAAGGAAACTGAGGTAGACATGGAAAAAGTATTTCAAGAAATAATGACAGAAAACTTTCCTGAAATAGAAAAGAAAAAACCCACACAAATCCAAGATGCCCGCAGAGTCCCAAGCAAAATGAATCCCAGAAGACAGACTCCAAGGCACATTATAATTAAATTGGCAAACAACAACGACAAAGTAAGAATCTTAAAAGCAGCCAGAGAGAGACAGAAAGTTACATACAAAGGAACCCCCATCAGACTAGCAACTGATTTCTCAACAGAAACTTATCAGGCCAGAAGGGAATGGGATGAAATATACAAAGTCATGCAAAGGAAGGGTCTGAATCCAAGAATACTGTACCCAGCAAGGCTATCAATCAAAATTGAAGGGGAAATCAGGAGCTTCACAGACAAAAAAAGACTGAAGGAATTTATCTCCACCAAACCAGCAATGCAAGAAATGCTAAAGGGTCTACTGTAAAAATAAAGAAATAAGAAGTGAAGAAGGAACACGGGTATAGAATAAAAATGGCGTCAAATGAGTACCTATCAATAATAACCTTAAATGTAAATGGATTAAATGCTCCAATCAAAAGACATAGGGTAACAGATTGGATAAGAAAACAAGACCCATACATCTGTTGTCTACAAGAAACCCACCTCAGAAAAAGAGATGCACACAGACTGAGGGTGAAGGGATGGAAAAAAGTTTTCCAGGCAAATGGAAATGAAAAAAAAGCTGGGGTAGCAATACTTATATCTGACAAATTAGATCTCAGAGTGAAGGACATAACAAGAGATAATGAAGGCCACTTCATAATACTAAAGGGAACAATCCAACAAGAAGAAATAACCCTGGTAAATATATATGCACCCAATACAGGAGCAACCAAATACATTAAAAAACTGCTAGAGGACATTAAGGGAGAGATTAATAGCAATACAATCATAGTAGGAGATTTTAATACCCCACTGTCACCCTTCGACAAATCATCTAAACAAAAAATCAGCAAAGAAATATCAATCCTAAATGACTCACTAGACCAGATGGAATTAATTGACATCTTCAGGACACTCCACCCCAAAGCCACAGAATATACATTCTTCTCAAGTGCACATGGGACATTCTCAAAGATAGACCACATTTTGGGACATAGGCAAAGTCTCTTCAAATTCAAGAAGATAGAAATCATATCAAGTATCTTCTCAGACCATAATGGCATAAAACTGGAAATTAACTACAATAAAAATAATCCAAAGAAATCAAACACATGGAGACTAAACAGCTTGCTATTAAACAAGGACTGGGTTACCAGAGAAATCAAGGAAGAAATTAAAAACATCCTGGAAACAAATGACAATGAAAGCACAACAATCCAAAATCTTTGGGACACAGCAAAAGCAGTTTTGAGAGGGAAGTTCATATCCTTACAAGCCTATTGCAAAAAACTAGAAAAAATAGTAACAGATGATCTAACTCTACAACTCAAAGAGTTAGAAAAGGAGCAACAAGAAAAACCCAGTGTAAGCAGAAGGAAGGAAATAACAAAAATCAGAGCAGAGATAAACGACATAGAGACCAAAAAAACAATACATAAGATCAACAAAACCAAGAGCTGGTTCTTTGAAAGAATAAACAAGATAGATGGACCTCTAGCCAGGCTAACCAAGAAACAAAGAGAGAGGACCCAAATAAACAAAATCAGAAATGAAAGAGGTGAAATAACAACAGACCCCACCGAAATACAACGGATTGTTACAAAATACTACGAACAACTCTATTCCAACAAACTGAACAACCTGGAGGAAATGGACATATTCCTAGAAAAATACAAACTTCCAAAACTCAATCAGGAAGAATCTAAAAATCTCAATAGACCAGTGACTTGGGAAGAAATTGAAACAGTCATCAAAAAGCTTCCAGCAAACAAAAGCCCAGGGCCAGATGGCTTCACAGGAGAGTTTTACCAAACATTCAAGGAAGAACTAAAACCTATCCTCCTCAGACTATTCCAAAAAATTCAAGAGGAAGGAACACTTCCAAACTCCTTCTATGAAGCCAGCATCACCCTAATACCAAAACCCGATAAAGACAACTCAATGAAAGAGAATTACAGGCCAATATCCCTCATGAACATAGATGCCAAAATCCTCAACAAAATTCTAGCAAATCGGCTCCAGCAGAGCATCACAAAGATCATACACCATGACCAAGTAGGATTTATACCAGGAATGCAAGGTTGGTACAATATCCGCAAATCAATAAACGTGATACATCACATAAACAAGTTGAAAGATAAAAATCATATAGTCATATCAATTGATGCAGAAAAAGCATTTGATAAAATCCAACACCCTTTCCTGATAAAAACTCTTAACAAGGTGGGAGTACAAGGATCATACCTCAACGTAATAAAAGCTATATATGATAAACCCACAGCAAACATCATACTCAATGGGCAAAAACTAAAACCATTCCCTCTAAGAACAGGAACAAGACAGGGATGCCCACTATCGCCACTCCTCTTTGACATAGTACTGGAAGTACTAGCCATTGCAATTAGACAAGAGGAGGAAATAAAAGGCATCCAAATTGGAAAAGAAGAAGTAAAGTTATCCTTATTTGCAGACGACATGATATTGTATATAAAAAACCCAAAAGACTCCATTAAAAAACTAATTGGCTTAATAAATGAATTTGGCAATGTAGCAGGATACAAAATTAACACCAAGAAATCTATGGCATTTCTATACACCAACAGTGAGTTTATAGAAACAGAGACTAAAAAAGCAATTCCATTTACGATCGCACCAAAAAAATTAAGATACCTAGGAATAAACTTAACTAAGGAAGTAAAGGACCTATTTGCGGAAAACTACACGACACTGAAAAAAGAAATAGAGGAAGATGTAAACAGATGGAAGAACATACCATGTTCATGGATTGGTAGAATCAACATCATCAAAATGTCCATACTTCCTAAAGCAATCTATAAGTTCAATGCACTCCCCATTAAAATACCAACGGCATATTTCACTGACCTAGAAAGAACTCTTCAAAAGTTCATTTGGAACAATAAAAGACCCCGAATAGCCACAGCAATCCTGAGAAAGAAGAGTAAAGTAGGAGGTATCTCAATACCAGACTTCAAACTGTATTACAAAGCCACTGTTCTCAAAACAGCCTGGTACTGGCACAAAAACAGACATATAGATCAATGGAATCAAATCGAGAACCCAGATATCAACCCAAATCACTATGCTCAATTAATATTTGACAAAGGAGGCACTAATATACAATGGAGTCAAGACAGTCTCTTCAATAAATGGTGTTGGGAAAATTGGACAGATACATGCAAAAGAATGAAACTAGATCACCAACTTACACCATACACAAAAATAAACTCAAAATGGATACAGGACTTAAACATCAGACGGGAAACCATAAAAATACTTGAAGCATCCACAGGCAACAAAATCTCAGACGTATGCCAAAAAAACTTCTTCACTGATACTACCCCTAGTGCAATGGAAGCTAAAGAGAAAATAAACAAATGGGACTACATCAAAATAAAAAGCTTTTTTACAGCAAAAGAAACCATCAACAAAACAACAAGAAAGCCCACTGTGTGGGAGAACATATTTGCAAATGTTACCACTGATAAAGGTTTAATCTCCAACATCTACAAACAGCTTATACAACTAAATAAAAGGAAGATGAATGATCCAATTAAAAAATGGGCAATGGACCTAAATAGAATATTTTCAAAAGAAGACAGAAGGAAGGCCAAAAAGCACATGAAAACATGCTCAAAGTCACTAATTATCCGAGAGATGCAAATCAAAACAACAATGCGGTACCATCTCACACCTGTCAGAATGGCCAACATCAACAAATCAACAAACGACAAGTGTTGGCGAGGTTGCGGAGAAAAAGGAACCCTCGCGCACTGCTGGTGGGAATGTAGACTGGTGCAACCACTGTGGAGAACAGTGTGGAGTTTCCTCAAAAAACTGAAAATGGAACTCCCATTTGACCCAGTAATCCCACTTCTAGGAATATATCCCAAGAAACTTGAAACACCAATCAGAAAGGATATATGCACCCCTATGTTCATAGCAGCACAATCTACAATAGCCAGAATTTGGAAACAGACTAAGTGTCCGTCAGCAGATGATTGGATCCAAAAACTATGGTACATCTACACAATGGAATACTATGCTGCCATAAAAAAGAAGGATTTCTCATCATTTGCAGCATCCTGGATGGAATTGGAGAACATCATGCTGAGTGAAATAAGCCAATCAATGAAAGAGAAACACCACATGACCTCACTCATTTGTGGATAATAAAGAACATTATAAACTGGTGAACATAAGATAGATATAGAGACAGTATATCAACAAGTAGACTGTCAAGTTACAGTGGGGACGGGAGGAAGATCTGGGGGAGATAATAGATCAACCGAAGGACTTGTATACATGCATATAAGTGCAACCAATGGACACAAAACTCTGGGGAGGGAGGGGATGTGTGGGAGGGAGGGAGGGGGTAAAAAAAAAATCAATAAAATATATTAAAAAAAAAAAAAAAAAAAAAGAAAAGAAAAAGCTCTAAAAACTAAGAGACACATACGCTGCAAGACAGAGACAATACTTTTCTAACTGAGCAATTAAATAGCACATGGATTCTTACTACCACTATGCTGCTACATCTATGCTTTAAATGCTGGTGGAAGAATATATTTTTCCTAGAAAAAATATACAGACCCTTTGAACAAAATTTTTTCTAGGATAGTTGCTGTTAAAAGTTGACCTTATTAAGTAAGCTTACTGCAATGCTAAGGGCAAATCCAGATGGTTTGGGGAAGTCCTGATATGTTGGTAGAGTCCAATTTCTTGATAGAAGAAAGAAGTGCTTTCCTTCTGTGAAATGAAAATAATTTTAAAGTTCCAAAAGTATTAAATAAATTCATACAAACTAAAAAAAAAAAAAAAAAAAAAAAAAAAAAAAAAGAAATAAAAAACAAAAATCACAAAAAAAAAAAAAAAAAAAACACAGATTCCTGAATCCCAACTAAGAAGTGCTAAACTAGAATTTTTGGGAACATATAGGTAAAATTGTATACTTAACTAGTGCTCTAAGACAGATTTTATATACAGAGCACTAAGTTAGGTATGCAATTTTACCTATATGTTCTCAAAAATTCTAGTTTAGCACTTCTTAGTTGGGATTCAGGAATCTGTGTTTTAACAACTCCACCAGGTGATTCTCATCATGAGAGAAGTTTGGGAAACACTGCTCTACACTTTTGACTTCAGTCTTACAGAGTTCACTCAATTCCAGTTACTTAAATAGGATTGGCACCTTTTCCCCACCCCTTTCAGATAGATTATTTCATGTGGTTAGATTCTTTTGTCAAAGTCTGCATTCTATCTGGGATCCCTTGACCTCATAAATGATTTTTTAAAAATTTAAGTACTATTAAACTTCTAATGTAAAGTTCTATAAGTTTTGGCAAAATGCATAGTTTCTAAACCCTACAAAAATCCCCGTGCTTCATTATTCAACCCCACCCCCACCCCACTCCCACATCTTGCTTGTTTTATTTAACAACGTATCTTGGAGCACTCCATAGCACTGTATACATATATTCCTGCTTCCTCTTTACAGTTGTATGTTACTCAATGGTGCGGATGTACCATTGTTTCTTCAACCAGTCCCTTATTGATAAACAGTTTGGTTCTTTCCAGGCTTTTGCTATGACAAAGAGTTCTACAATGTATTAGTAGGTACCATTTTGAGTACCTATTACATGCTTTTTATACACTGAGTGGCCAGATTATTATGATCTCTGAATGCCCGGTGCATGAATTCGTGCATGGGTAGGGTGTGGCCAGCCTGGCCAGGGGGAGGGGCCATGGGTGGCTGGCCAGCCTGCCTGCTGGTCAAACTTCTGGTCGAGGGGACAATTTGCATATTAGCTTTTTATTATATAGGACATACACTGAGTGGCTAGATTATTAGGTGTTTAGAGAGGATTTTACTTTAATCCTCACTACCATTCTGCAAGATATCCCCATTTACCTATGAGGAACCTGAGACTCCTGGGTTGCCTACGATATCCTTACCATGAGCTCAGTAAGGTTATGTCTTGTTTTCTGTTGTATTCTTGACATTTTTATTGAATGAATGAATGAATGCAACTCAACTAGTAAATGGCAGTACAGGAGACTCAAGCCAGGGCTGTGAGCCTGGATCTATCTAGCCCCAGAGGCAGCACTTATTACAATCTAGCAGTGGTCTCTAAGCTGGGATGGCCATACCTGGGAAAGAGAGCAGGAAGCAGAAAAGGAAGTAGGTGTTACCTGTACCTGTGGATCTGACATGTCTCATTGCACATAATCAATGTTAACAGAACAGAACTAAGGAATGGAGAAGGAAAATGACAAGAAGAGGAAGCACAGGGCAAGAAGAAAAGGAAAGCGGGAGAGAAATATGGAAAGAAAATGTGGCAGATTAATTTCCAATGAATTACAGGAATGATTACAGGAATATCACCCATCCCAGTGCTCTTACAATGTGACTTGACACTCCTCAAGTTGCAAGAATCTAAGTGAGTATGTGACTCAGGAGAAGGGATGCTACGCCATCAAAGGTGATAGTTTCCACCGGGCCTTTGGGGGATGCTCTTGGAACCCAGTCACCATGAGGAAGCAGAAGGAACCACATAGAAGAGGCCACATGTAGATGTTGTGGCCAACAGCTCCAACTGAGGTCCCAACTTCATCCAGCATCAACTGCCAGTACTCCATGAAGTATGAAGTGGCCCCTGGATGACACCCTGACCACGAATCACTCTAGCCTTTGAATCTTTCCAGCTGAGGCACCAGACATTATAGAGTAGATCCAATTATCCCTCTGGTGCCCTGAGTTCCTGACCCACAGAGCTGTGTTCAGCCATTTTCTGGGGATAGTTTGTTATGTAGCAAAAAAGATCTGGAACAGGAAAAGTGGGGTGGGGGCCTTTGAACAGTCGCTGGTTGTCTGCCTTACTGTTATGGTAATACTAGCTGCTGCAAAATACAAACCCCACATTTCAGTGCCTTAACACAATAGAAGTTTATTTTTCACTCATGCAGTTATTCAGAGCAGTGTTCCTGGCTGGTGGACAGCCTCCCATTAAGTCATTCAGGAACTCAACTACTGTCATCCTGTGGCTTCTCTGTTGTCCAGGGCTCAGAGTCCTTTGCATCCAGAAAGCAAAACCGGGAAAAGGCACACCTACTTTTTAACTGTCAAGTCCCAGAAGTGGCATACATTCCTGCTGCTTACATTTTATTGGAGAGAACTGGTCACACAACCCCACTTCGATCCAAGGAAGGTCAGGAAATGTGGTCCCTGGCTGCTCAGCCAGTTCCCAGAAACAGCTCTATATCATGGAAAAGGACACATGGACTTTGGTGATGGGTTAGCTGTCTCTGAAGACTGTAGAAGTCAAATTAAAGAATGAAAATGATGATCATGAAAAGCGTTCCCTTTCTCTCCCTCTCTCCCATTTCCTTTCTTTTTATCTCGTCACATTTTGCTCGCTGTGTGGTTCTGTGGGAGGCCAGCCTTTACCCAACTCAGCAGTAAACTGGAGGCCACTGGAGTGTGGTAGTGAGAAGCATGGAGTCTGGAACTTGGGCTCAAATCCTAGCTCTGCTACTTACTAGATATGAAACCTTGAGCCAGCTACTTGACCTCTCCAAGCCTCAGTTTCCCCATTTGTAAGATGAGGGTGATAAGGATAGCACTTATCTTATAGGATTGTTTTGAGGATTCATTTGGTTAATTCCTGTAAGATAGTTATGAGAGGTAATGGTAAGTACCCAGTAATTATTGTTAGCTACTGCTGACGAATGGAGTGCCCTCTTCTGCAGAAGCCTCCTCCTGGGAGTACAAGCTCTAGCTTCCTACGCTCTTCTATGTTTTCTTACCTACGAGACACGAACACAGGATGTTTCTTTCCCCTTTAAATTGGTGAAGTTATAAAGTAGAAATATCTTCAATAAACTTTAAATTCTTGTATCACCTATCTCCAAGCAAGATGAGTTTTTCAAAATGTGTAAACCAAACACATTTGGTGAACAAGGATGAATCCACTTTGGGGGCACCGCTCTGCCAACTGATTTGAAGTGTGATTTCCTCCGTGACGTTCAATAAAGATGAGCTGTTTTTCAAATTCAGGAACTTTTTCATTATCTTTCCAAAGACTGAGCAGAGAAGAAAGGGGTCTTGATGTGGCACCTCAAGCAAAGCCCCCCCTGTTGTTTCTCCGTAAGGACTCTCTGGAGATCACGGGCTAAGTTTCAATATATCACTGCACTTAGTCTCATCTTGGGGGTAGGGTGGGCAGTGAGAGCAAGGTGGATTCCCTAGACTCAGAGTGATTGTGGGGAGGAGGTAAGACCCCAGATGGGGTGACCCAGCCTTACTCTGTGTGTGTGTGTGTGTGTGTGTCTATGTGTGTGGTGGGGTGAAGGTGACGCTGATGGCTCCACATTCTCATTCACTCTACCTTTCCTCTTACTCATTTATTCCACCACCATCTCTTCTCCACCCTCCCCCAAATATAAGACTTCTGCTGAAGGATCAGGAAAAGATGTCTTTTATTTAACGGGAAATGTTTTAGAAAAACAGAAGCAGGTGAGGAGGCAAACAGGCACCGTCTGCTTTGGACAGATTGCATGCTGAGTGATATTTTATGTAAACATAGGATTTCAAGTATAAAGTCAGAAGATATTTCTGGCATCTTTAATCAAGTTTATGATATTTTGGAAGTACTTATAATGAGTCATCAAGTTTATTATATTCTGGAGATATCTGTAATCAGTAATTAGGTGAACATTTTAGAGGTACTTGAAATCAGTCCTGTAGGAAACCAGCTCTTTGAGATCAGGGCCCTGTTTCTTTAAGCACTCACATCCTTTAACTTGCTAAATATCAGTGTCCAGTTTATATATATATATATATAAACTGGACACTGATATTTATATATATATAAACTGGATATATATATATATATATATATATATATATATATATATATATATATATAATTTCAGAGGAAAGGGGAGGGAGGGAGAGACAGAAACATCAATGATTAGAGAGAATCATTAATTGGCTGCCTCCTGCACACCCCACACTGGGGATCAAGCCTACAACCCGAACATGTGCCCTGACCGGAACTGAACCATGATCTCTTGGTTCACAGGGTGACACTCAACCATGGAGCTACCTCTGCTGGGCTACCCATCTGATTTTATGGAGGAGGAGGAGGAGGAAGGTGGGAAGGAGGAAGGCAAGAGGAAGAGGAAGAAGGAAGCGGGAATTAGGTATCAGTGTTTTCCTCTCATTGCAGAATTGGCCCAGGCTGTTTATTTTTGCAATACAGGTATCAGTACCTAATATAAAATTAGGCCTGGGGTGACTTACAATTGAGCCACACCACTCTGAGTCGGCTATTTTGGAGTATAAAAATCACAAAGTCCCTCACTCCATTCCCTTAGCCCAGAACGGGGGAAGGAGTGGAGGTGGGGGCGTGGGAAGGTGGGTAGGAGTGTTTCTTACATGGAGAACCTTGAGTTCCATAATCTAAGGTTATAATGAAATTCTCGTCACTTTTTAGACTCAGAAATTCACTGCACTATCCGCTCTATATTTGCGATTCAGCACTTGTTGAAATGTGCTTAAGTTCATTTCCACTGGTAGCAGGCTTCTCTCTCCCATTTCAAAATAATGTTTATAGCTGAAACCGATTTGGCTCAATGGATAGAGTGTCGGCTTGGGGACTGAAGGGTCCCGGGTTCGATTCCGGTCAGAGGCATGTACCTTGGTTGCAGACATATCCCCAGTGGGAGGTGTGCATGAGGCAGATAATCAATGACTCTCTCTCATCGATGTTTCTATCTCTCTATCTCTCTCCCTTCCTCTCTGTACAAAATTAAAATTAAAAAAAATAATGTTTATAGCCGCGTTTTTCAAGCTCAGGTTAACACATAGCATTTTTGAGACAAGGAATACAACAGGACGATCAGAGGCCACCGCACACAGTGAAGGAAGTATTGTGAAATGTTGCTCATATTTGTGTCTGTGTCCCGGGCTCGGTGTAAAATGTCTTTCCTGCTATAGGTTGTGGTCACAGCGTTTGCAGGATTTCTGGTGCTGGGCAGGATGGAGTGGGCTCCCTGCAGCCTCTCTCTGCCACTCAACACAATGGGAAAGTCAGGTCACAATGCAAGTAGCTGAGAACTCTGAAAAGTGAACAAGCAGGCAAAGGTGGCAGGGAAGTTACAACTTGAAGAAGCTATCTGTATGGGTGAATTTCTCAAATTCCTCTTTTTCTCTCTCACAGCTTTGAGCTGAGAGTAGGCCCCAATTGGAGAGCTTCCCAGTAGCAGAAGCAGCAAAACTCTGAGAGAAAAACCTGAAAGAAAAACAACTCTTGTTTCTTCTGTTCACACTTCTGACACAGTGTGTGTGTGTGTGTGTGTGTGTGTGTATGCGTCCACACTAACCAATTCTCTAACTCTCCAAGCACCAACTGTCCTACAATTCTCATCAGGAAGAAGACAGTGGGCCATCTTTAAAGTGCCAAAAGAGAATAACTACACCCAGAGAAATATATACAGGGGTGAAGGCAAAGTAAAGGTAATTCTCAGATGAAGGAAAATGAAGAGAATTGTTAGCACACCTGCTTTATGAGAAATGCTCAAGAAAGCTTTTTAGGTTGAAGGGTAGTAACAGCAGAGGAAAACTTAAGGAATGAAAGAAAAACACGAATGGTAACTGTATCTCCTCTTAGTTCTTTTATTTTTATTTTATTTTTTTTTTTAAATAAGTTTTTTATTTATCATATTATTACAAATGTTCCTTTTTCCCCCCCACCATTGCTCTCCTCCACCAGGTTCCCACCCCACCCTCTGCCCTTTCCCCTCTCCCCATTGTCCTCATCCATAGGTGCACAGTTTATGTTCAGTCTCTTCCCACGCCCCCCTCTCCCCTTTTCCCCAAGAATCGTCAGTTCACTCCCCTTCCATACCTCTGATTCTATTATATTCAACAGTTAATATTGTTCATCAGATTTTTTTAATTTCCTTGGTTTTTAGATTCACTTGTTGATAATTACGTATTTGTTGTTCATAATTTTTATCTTTGTTTACTTTCTCTTCTGAAAGAACCCCCTTCAGCAATTCATATAATTCTGGTTTGGTGGTGATGAACTCCTTTAGCTTTTTTTTATTAGTGAAGCTCTTTATCTGGCCTTCGATTCTGAGTGATAGCTTTGCTGGGTAGATTCTTTTTGGCTGTAGGTTCTTGCTATTCATCACCTTGAATATTTCTTGCCATTCCCGTCTGGCCTGCATGGTTTCTGTTGAGAAATCAGCTGACAATCGTATAGGTGCTCCTTTATAAGTTACTACCTTCTTTGCTCTTGCTTCTTTTAATATTCTCTCTTTGTCTTTTGCTCTTGGAATTTTAATAATGATGTGTCTCGGTGTGGTCCTCTTTGGATTCCTTTTGTTTGGAGTTCTGTGCGCTTCCTGGACTTGTAAGTCTAATTCTTTCACCAGGTGGGGGAAGTTTTCTGTCACTATTTCTTTCAGTATGTTTTCGATATCTTGCTCTCTCTCATCTTCTGGGACCCCCATAATTCTGATGTTGGTTCGCTTGAAGTTGTCCCAGAGGTTTCTTACATTATCTTCAATTTTCTGGATTCTCTTGCCTTCTAGCTTCTGTGGAGGAGTGTCTTCTGGCTCTTTATGTTCCAAATCTTTGACTTGATTCTTGCGATCTTCCCTTCTGTTTTTAGGACTCTGTAAAATATTTTTTATTTCAGACAATGTATTCTTTATTTCTTGTTGATCCCTTATCATTTCTTGTTGACTCCTTATTAATTCTAGTTGATCTCTTTTCATATCCTCATAGGCCTTATCCATCTTTTCTAGGAAATTCTTGAAAAACCTTATAAGCGTAGATTTGAACTCTATATCCAGACGCTTTTTGTCCTCCATTTCTTTCGTTTGTTATCTATTTTGTTGTCGCATTTCGCAGTTACAGATGGGACGGGGTTTCAGGGTGGAGCCTGCAGCTTTGGCTTCCGTCAGCCCCGCCCTATGCGGGTCCTTCAGTGCTCGCTGCCGGCGCCTCTGAGAGAAAGGTGCCCTCGATTTTCGCCTGCTGCCAAACAGTCTATGCTCTCCCACAATGAGCCCGGTATTGGGGTTCAGTTCAGTTGGAAGTGGAGTTGGAGGTGGCGTTCACAGCAGTCTGGAGCCCCAGTCTCCTTCCCGTCAGGACAATCCCGCGGCACAGCCGACCGTCCCTTCTCTGGGGGCAGTGTGCGTGCCTCCGGGACCTCCTTTCTCCGCTACCCCGGGGTTCCGCTTTACAGCCCAGCTCCCTATGGCTGAGCCTGAGTCCCCGGGGTCTGGGCTAGAACTGGGGTTCAGAGCAGTCGGGGGCCCAGCACAGTTGGAGTTTTATCTCCTTTCTGCTAGGGAACGCCCGCCAGGCACTCGGCCTCCCTCCTCTCCGGCTCCGTCCTCTCCGCGCGCGCCGCGTCTCCATACCTTGGGCTTTTCCAGCTCCTCCGCGCCTCCTTCTGGTTTTCTCCTTGCTTCTCGCTGTAGAATTTCCAGTCAGTCAACCTTCCTGTAGTTCTGGGCAATGTCTGTTTTATATTTTAGTTGTATTTTATTGAAATTGTTGTGTGCGGCTGCGGCTAGGTGTTCACCTGGGCGCAGCCATCTTGTCCTCTCCTCTTAGTTCTTTTAAATATGCAACAATTGAGAGCAAAAATGATAACGGTATCTGGTCAGGTAACTATAATATAAAAGGGGATGGTAAAAGGATCTATGTGGTTGTAAGTCTTCTATATTTTACTTGAAGTGATAAAATATTAACTACTAGAGGCACGGGACATGAAATTCATGCATGGGTAGGGTCCCTGGGCCTAGCCAGCAATCAGGGCCGATCTTTGGGTGATTGGTGGACCCCGCTGGCACCCAGCTTGGCTGGCCAGGTGCTGTCTGCTCACTGGCCAGCATTGCCCCCCTCTTCCTCCTGCTGGTCGCCTCCCTCTGCAGGGCAACTGGCGGGGTAGTCGGGAGGCTCCTGTTGGCACCCACCTTGTCTGACCTGGGGCCTGAGGGCAGCTCCTGTGTTGAGCATCTGTCCCCTGGTGGTCAGTGTGCATCATAGCGACCAGTCATTCTGCTGTTTGGTCCATTTGCATATTAGGTTTTTATTATATAGGATTAGAGGCCTGGTGCATGAAATTCGTGCACAGGGGTTCCCTTCAGCTGAGCCTGCACCCTCTCCAATCTGGGACCCCTCGAGGGATGTTTAACTGCTGGTTTAAGCCCGATCCTCTGCGTGCCAGCCTGATCATCCCTGCCGGCCTAGTTGCTCCTAACTGACCCTGCTGCTGGCCAGGTTGCCCCCAACTGTTCCCTTGCCAGCCTGGTCACCCCTAACTGCCCCCGCTTGTTGGCCTAGTCGCCCCTCACTGCCCCCTTTGCCAGCCTAATTGCCCCCAACAGCTCCCCCTGCCAGCCTGGTCATCCCCAACTGCACCCTCCTACCCCTGGCCTGGCCGCCCCTAACTGCACCCCCAACCCCCCATTGGCCTGGTCATCCCCAACTGCCCCCCGCCCCTCTGCTGACCTGGTCACACCCAACTGTCCCCTCTACTGGCTTGGTTGCCCCCAACTGCTGCTCCCTGCCAATCTGAGCATCCCTCATGGACCCCCTGCTGGCCTGGTTGCCCCATGCAGCCTGCTGTTCAGTTGTTTGGTTGTCCCTCACTAACCCCCCTGCTGGCCTGGTCATAGGCAGCCATCTTGTGAGGGCATGAGGATTCATTTGCATATTACCTCTTTATTATATAGGAGGATAGCCTGGTTGGTATGGCTCAGTGACTGAATGTTGACCTATGAGATTCAATTCCTGGTCAGGCTCAGTCCTGGGTTGCAGGCTCAGTCCCCAGTAGGGGGTATGCAGGAGGCAGCCAATCAATGGTTATCATCAGTTATTTTTCTATCTCTCTCCCCCTTTCCCTTCCTCTCTGAAATCAATAAAAATATGTGTTTTTTTTAAATGATTAACTACACATATACTATAAACTCTCCTGATTCTGTGTTAATTTCATCATTCTCATCATAAGTCTAAAAGCCTTTATTTGGTACCTATGGCAGCTTCCAAAACTGTCTCTGCATAGATGTATTATAGATGTAACTCCATCTTTGTGTGTCCCTTTCTTTCGAATTTCCATGTTCTGAACCTGACCTCGATAGTCTCAGCCAGGACCAAAGCCTTAAGGTTAATGATTAGTTGTGTCCTATAAGTTTATACACTATAACCATAGAGATTCCTGTCAGTAAAAGGCCAGAATGGCATAGCAACTGAGATAAATATCAAAGTAGGTGCTGGTGTCAATTGTAAGCAGTTTTCCATCGTAGGACCATCAGGAGGTATGCTCCCTTTGTCTTGTGGTTCATTAGTAGTTTGGCTATACCATAAACATTTACTGTAACCACTGCCTAGCAGCGGTGATCATCTGCCCAGACTGTGGGCACCCTCCACTCTGACCCACTCTTCCTGTAACTTACTCTACAAGTTCTGTTATAATCAGTAGACTTGTTGGCCTCGTTTTCTGGTCTCAAGATACCTTCTCGGTCTGGTGGTCACTGTACCTCCATCCATTTGGACAGTCTCCAGCTGGGAACTGAGTGCTGGAAGTAGTAAGAAGAGATATCAAGGGCTCATTTACTGGGGTTTAGCTTAGTTTCTGGCTCCAATCCTTAAAGCTTTACAAAGATGCTGGACAAGCGAAGTCCAACTCAAGACAAGCCGAATGCTGTCAGCAAGAGGCTCGTGCCTCAGAGCAAATGAGTTCACTAGTTAAGCAATCTGTCACCATCCCTTCCCAGATGAACACAAGCCGGGATGCAGCCTATTTGAGTAGAGATTTAGGTTACAGAAGCATTAGGTCCACTGCAGGTCAGAGTTTGTAAGAGTTACTTTTCAAATTTCATCAACTTTCTAATCATGACCAAACCTATTTCAGAAAAATGCTCGACTTTCTACATAAATGAAAATCAGAATTTTGAATGAAGACTAATTCAGAATAGTTATGTTTTTTTTCTGAAACATTTAATGGCCCCAAGTCCAAATAATATCAAGTAGAAATACTGTCCATGCTTTATGATAATGGTTAAATTCCAAGTTAACTGTAAACAGTCACTTGAATTTCAAAGTCAGATACCCTCTATATGCTTATGGGAGAAAGTCTGGTCTCTATTTTCAGCTCTCAAGTTCTTATTGTAAATTACTACCTGAATCCTGGTATCTGCTCTTCCCTTCCTCCATAGTAACAGAATCCTGATTTTGAGGCAGGTACATGGCTGCCTGAATTGATTAATCCCCCAATCTCCCTTGCAACTAGGGGTGACCTATCATGGGATTGAGTTTTGACGTGTAAGTCTTAAGAGATGTTATTATGGGGTACCTTTCTAGAACCTTCCTTAAAACACAACGGGCACATTTCTTATGTTTTTTTCTTTGTCCCTTCTTTAATCCATCCTGTCTCTTGGAAAGTGGATGCAGTAGCTAGAGTGTTAGTTTGTCATCTTGACCATGAAGACGGAGAGAAGCCCAGGTTCCTAAAGGCTTTGTGAAACAGATTCATCACATGACCCTGGGTTGCCTGCTTTTGGACTTTTACGTGAGAGAGAATTCCCATGTTGTGCAAGCCAGTCATTTATTTTTTTAAATATATTTTTATTGATTTCAGAGAGGAAAGGAAGAGGGAGAGATAGAAACATCAAAGATGAGAGAGATCACCGATTGGCTGCTTCCTGCACAGCACCTACTGGGGATCAAGCCTGCAACCTGAGCATGTTCCCCAACAGGGAATCGAACTGTGACCTCCTGGTTCATAGGTTGATGCTCAACCACTGAGCCACACTGGCTGGGCCAAACCAGTTGTTTTTGGCTTTTGCTACAGATAGCTGAATTTAGTCCTGATGACTGAAACCAAGAAACACTCTCAAATGAGCCTTAGGAAGAAGTTCCAGGTAAGAAACCATTCCAATCTATACTGTATGTAATGACGCAGTCAGCTGACTGTCTGGAATCAGGTTACTAAGAGAAAAAGCAACAACCACCAAAAGAGAAGAAACCTTAATGAAGACTCTCAGCGGAGGGCCAGTCTTTGAACACATTTTATAAAGTTCTGAATGGTTTGGTGGGAAAATGCTGTTTGATGGGCAAGTTAGTCCAGGTAAAGTGCTGGTCCTCAGGTTGGCACACGGCGTGGCGCTCCATGAGCCATGAAGAGCCGCGGTACCTCTCAGTCTGTTTCCAGTGTCCTTCCCCGGGGCGGGCGCATGGGCCTGCTGATGTCCCCGCTGCCTTACAGAAGCTCATCCCCACGCTTACTGGTATCACCAGGAAAACACCTAGAAAAGGGGACTCCTTAGTTCCAGGTTACACAAACCCATGAAGAAAAACCAGCAGTGGAGGAGGAAATCCACTCTTTATTTACAATCCTTTCACTTTACCCACAATTTCCCATACAAACATAAAAACTAAAAAAATAAAGCCACCACTTGGGAACATGAGTGTCTTTCTTCAGCCCGGCTGAGGCTGGGCCCCGGGCCCGCTCTGCGGAGGGGACTGAGGCACACGCGGGGGGGCGCAGGGCTAGGAAGAATGCCTGAGAATCAGCTCCCGATGAGAAACAAGACGCCTGTGGGTGGCTCTGCTGGCAGACGCCCGTGTCACCCACTGGGACACTGCTTGGCTTCCCAAGATGACAGCTGTGTGCACCCCCCCGCTTCTCCACCACCAAACCCCAGGCATGGACGGGCTCACATCTCGTGAGCTGGGTGGGATGTGATTGCAATGGTGGGGACACCAAATGCCTCTGAGAAGAGCCCAAACCCCAGGGACACACAGGAAACCCCTTTCCTTGGCACTGACAGTCACAGCTTCTGTCCTGAACACAGTGCTGACTTACAAATGTAAAAACGAAAGCCCGCCCCCATTCTGGGGGGAAGGCAGGGGCTAAAACATGCAGAAGGGCTTCTGCCTCTGTGGTCCTCTCTGGGAGGCTAGGGGCGCGGTGTGGGGCGGGTATGGGGAGGTGAGAGGGTGAGGGGGGGGACGCATCTGACCGAAGGCAGGAAGGAGCCAAGGCAGAGGCTCCCCCAGGGCCCGGGAGGCGGGGCAGAGGGGAGGAGAAACAACTGAAACAGCATGGCTGCCTCTGGTTTCAAAGCCGCTCCATCTGCTCGGCACAGCCCACCCCAGCGGCCCACTGCCCCTCCCGCCCAGGAGGGCACCCAGAAACCACCTGCCGGCAACCTCACCTGCGCCAGGGAGCCAGACTGCTTTCACAAGTTGGTGCGCATTATAAATATAAAATCATATCTGCTACAAAGAGGACATATATTTGTACATCTTTACCCATTTACATAATAACACAATTTACACATAATATCTTGGAGTGGGTCATCACGGAAAAGGATTTGGAGAGGTAAAAAGACCTTCTTCCTCCCCTGCCCTGTCCTTCTCAAGGGACGCTTGTACACGTGGTCGCTGGGCCTTTCCCAGCCGGCGTGATGGGCTAGTCTGGACAAAGAAATGCAGACAGGTAACTAAATGCCGAGTGGGCACACCCACCATGAACACAAACGCACGCTCACATAGTAGTGAGAAAAGGAAAAATAAAATCCCTAGCCCTGGGTACAGGCTCTGCCCAGAGTTACAAGCATCAGTGTCTCCTCCATCTGGAAACAATGGTCTTAAAAAGCTGCCCCTCACTGGCTCAGCCCAGGGCAGCAGGCGAAGGGCTAGGAACTGTGGACAGGGCAGAGAGGCTAGGAGTATTTGGAAAACATAAGGCGTTTCTGACCTGTGATTAAATCAAACGATGTCACAAAAAGCAACAATATCAGTTGGGGCTGGGAGGCAAGAGACAGCAAGTCCAATGTGAGTTAAGACCCTGAGCCTTCCCCTTCGTTTCTCCAGTTTCTTTGAAAGGGGCAGACAACCCTGTACCTCTTTCCAGTCCTCTCCCAGAGCTGGCCCATGCCCGGGCATGGAATACTGACAGCGGTCCAGGAGACCCATCCAGAGACATGGAGTGGTGGGTAGGCACGCCAGAAAGTTAAGACCTGGGCGGCGGATGAGAGCTTTGTACAGCAGGAGTGGTTCCTGGCCCGTCCACGGCTCGCACAGTGGCCACAGTGATCAGATTGCCATCGGAGATGGGGGCAGTCTGGGTCCCCACGGGGAGATAGCACCTATCGGCGGTAGTGATTGGGGGCGTCGGCGAACATGTACTTGAGCCGGTACGCCTCGGCGAGGAGCAGCCCGATCTCTTCGTTGCCCCAGTGTATCGTAGGTAGGTTTTGTAGCAGCATGAGGAGACCCTGAAACGCAAGAAAGGACTTTTCTCAGCCTGGGACCAGAGCAATGGATCAGCAGGCCCTGACGGTTTCCTTCTCTGTCCCACATCCTAACGGGCGGGGCCTCCCTCCTCCCAAGCAGCACACGGCCCTCCCGCCCTAGGAGGCATTGAAAAGCCTCTGCTGATTTTCCAATCCACCAACACCTGCCTCTTTAAAGGTATTATAAATAGAGAATGACAATAGTAAATAAGGATATTTTAAAAAGAAAAATAATTACCCAAACATCTCCCTAATTTTTAAAGTATTCCTTATTAGTCTTTTCACATGCATAGTTCTTTAAATAGTTGTAATCATAACTAGGATTTTATATATATATATATTTTATTTGTAATTATCATGTTTTTCCATGCAGCCTTCAGAAATGATTACATTCAATATTAGTATTGTCATGTGGCTATACTAATTTACTCAACCACTTTCCTTTTGTTAGGAACTTAATTTGCTTCCTTTAAAAGAAAACCAAAGTCATTTACTAGCATAGGCGACTGCTACATATCCTTCTGCATGGCCACTTTTCTCACAATACAATGGCACTTGCAATCATCCTATTCCTCCGCCCTCTTCTCCAAGACCGTCCTCACCCATCTTTTTTTAAAACTCCACCCATCTAAACTCTATTATTTTTCTTTAAAAAAAATAAAATAAATAAATATATATATATATATATATATATATATATTATTGATTTTTTACAGAGAGGAAGGGAGAAAGATAGAGAACTAGAAACGTCGATGAGAGAGAAACATCGACCAGCTGCCTCTTGCACACCCCCTACTGGGGATGTGCCTGCAACCAATGTACATGTCCTTGACCGGAATTGAACCTGGGACCTTTCAGTCCGCAGACCGACGCTCTACCACTGAGCCAAACCGGTTTCGGCTAAACTCTATTATTTTTCAAAGCACAGGTTCCTCAAACAGCTCAGGGAGACCACTGTTAAAGATGTTGGAATAAAAATGAATGTGAGATTTTAGGTTCTCTTGGTAGTTACCCATGCTCTTGCTGCTGCTTCAAGTTTTTTCTCTGTCTCTTTTTCTGAACTGGATATTTTTGTTATTTTTCTGATAATGAAAGTAATTATAACAAGACACAAACCCCAGAGCCATAAACATACTGAGGTTTGATTACATATAATTATAAAAACCTTAATATGCCAAGAGGCACCAAAAATCCTATATAATAAAGAAGTAATATGCAAATTGACCATCACTCCAACACACAAGATGGCCAGCAAGTGAGAGCAGTTGTGGGTGATCAGGCCAGAAGGGGAGGGCAGTTAGGAGGGACCAGGCCTGCAAGGGAGGGAGGGTTGGAGGTGACCAGGCCTGCAGGGGAGGGCAGTTGGGGGGTTCCAGGCCTGCAGGGGAGGGCAGTTGGGGGGAACCAGGCCAGCAGGGGAGAATAGTTAGGAGTGACCAGGCTGACAGGAAGGGCAGTTAGGGGTGACCAGGCTGGCAGGGGAGGGAAGTTAGGGGTGACCAAGCCTACAAGGGAGGGCAGTTGGGGGGTACCAGGCCTGTAGGGGAGGGCAGTTGGGGGAAACCAGGCCAGCAGGGGAGAGTAGTTAGGAGTGACCAGGCTGGCAGGGGAGGGAAGTTAGGGACAATCAGGCTGGCAGGGGAGTGGTTAGGGGGTGATCAGGCTGGCAGGCAGAAGTGGTTAGGGTCAATCAGGCAGCCAAGCAGGCAAGTAGTTGGGGGTCAGCAGTCCTGGATTGTGAGAAGGATGTCCCAGATTGAAGAGGGCGCAGGTTGGGCTGAGGGACACCCCCCTCCTGTACACAAATTTTGTGCACTGAGCCTCTAATAAAGTATAAGAAACTAACTATAAGGAAATATGCATAACATCTGTAAAAGACGGAAGGTTACTATCTATAATCAAAGAATGCCTACATATCAGCAGAAAATAGACAAATGGCTGGGCGCTGCACCGAGCAACGCTCAGAGTGCTGACGGCCCACCCACAGGCATTGCTTAGCAATGTTTCATAGTGTACAGGTCTTGCCTGTCTTTGAGAGATTTCTTCTTTCAGCAACAGAAACTTAGCTGCCTTTATCGTACTGTCCACACATCGCTGCAACGTATGGCCAATATGATGAAGTTCTAATTCTGGGTTCTGCCCTAAACTCTCCTTCTTTCTCCCCTTCCTGGAAAATGGGTACAAACGCAGGAGTAGAAGCAGTCATCTCAGACCCTGAGGTTTTAGAGCCACGTGTTGAAGATGGTAGAGCAACACGCCAGAGGAGGCCTGGAGCCCTCGTGTTAGCTTTGGGCTGCTTATACTTAAACGGTGAGTCAAAAAAGAGTAAACAACTATCTTATTTTAAGCCACTGTTATTCTAAGGTTTTGGTTACAGGACAGTTTATATCATCTTAACAAATACAGGCCGTGTATAACAAAGTCAGAAACACACATGGTGTTTGATCTGGGACTCTATGTCTGGGTCCCTCCCTTCAGGAAATATTCACACTCCTGTATAAAGGTCTTCACTGCATCACAGCTCCCAATAGCTGGAATGGCACCAGTGAAGTCTCTTTCCGTATGGGAATAGTTAAACTGTGGCTATCCATATCATGAAATACAAGACAGCACCTGTAACAAATGAAGTAGGATTTCATGCACCAAGGTGAAAAATAGCTAAGATTTATAGGAAGAAAAAAAGGGTAAGTTGTAGGAAAATTCGTATAATGTAGCATCACTTAGGTATTGGGAAAACAGAATATATCTATAATTTACATATTATATATGTGTATAAGAACTTCAGAAAACCTACATTGGTGTATACAAACTTTAGGGGCCAGGCAGTTACTTTTGGGGAAGTGAGACTTTCACTTTCTCATTATACTTCTCTGTCTTCTAAGCCCTTTGTTTTCAATTTTTACAATAAAGTCTTAATACACGTTCTGTGGAAGTTTTGTTTAAAAAGTAAAAAAGCAGAAAATAAAATACCCGTAACTTCATAATTAAGAGCAGGCTATTTTGAAATGTTTTGGCATATTTCCTTCCAGTCCTTTTTCTGCACATTTTACACAGTTGAAATAGTTTCTTTATGCAATGTTGAATCTATTTAGCATTTATCATAAGCATTTCCTCTAATATTAAGACATTCTCAATGGCCAAATAATTTTCCTTGATGCAAATGTACCATCATTTATTCTACACCTTCCTGTTTAGAGCACTTGATTATTTCTGTTTTTTTCACTATAATGAAATTATAATGAACAGCTTTATGCATAAAGCCATATTTTAGACTATTTTCTTGGGCTAAAGTCCTAGGAATGAAATTACTATGTCAGAGGGCATGAATATTTTAAAAGTACTTAACACTCATCCAGAAAACGCATTCCAGAAAAATGCTCATTTCCCAGATCTCCACCAGCACTGAATACTATCATTAAACAAACTTTGTTAATTGTAACTCTGTCCCTGAGATCTCCAAACCTGAAAAGAAAACCTGAAGCCTTAAGTCAAAATGGTAGTGAACCCACAGGAGGAACAAGAGAAAGCAATCAGTCTACCTGTTTCTCTAGCTGCCCATACTCTTCCCACCAATTTGTTTAAAATATATATATATATTTTGTTTTTATTTTTAATATATTTTATTGATTTTTTACAGAGAGGAAGGGAGAGGGATAGAGAGCTAGAAACATCGATGAGAGAGATTCATCGATCAACTGCCTCTTGCACACTTCCTACTGGGGATGTGCCCGCAACCCAGGTACATGCCCTTGACTGGAATCAAAACTGCAGGCCGACGCTCTATCCACTGATCCAAATTGGCTAGGGCGCTATCCTATTTCTTGAGGACATACCTCACTGACTCCGAACCAGCCCTGAGCTGAAAGAATGCTATTTGCTTACCCTCACCCAGAACACAGGCACCAGGAGGCCTGGAGACTCAATGAGACCCTTAGGGCTTCCAGCGATCATCCCACTGGCCATCCAACCAGTGTAAGAGCTTAAGCAAATGCGGGAACTCTTAGAAACACATGGGTCCAAGCCTCACTTGGGGAGTTTTGGATTCTAAAGACTCAGGATGGGATCTGGCAGCCCACACTTTTCACAAACATCTCCAATGATTCCAACAGGCAACCAGGTCTGGGGTTCCACTAGAGCCGTGGTCGGCAACCTGCAGCTCGAGAGCCACATGCGGCTCTTTGGCCCCTTGAGTGTGGCTCTTCCACAAAATACCATGGCCTGGGCGAGTCTGTTTTGAAGAAGTGGCGTTAGAAGAAGTTTAAGTTTAAAAAATTTGGCTCTCAAAAGAAATTTCAATCGTTGTACTGTTGATATTTGGCTCTGTTGGCTAATGAGTTTGCTGACCACTGCACTACAGGTACTAAAAAGCTCTTGATAGAATAAAAGCACACTTGAGATTAAGGAAGGCAACCCCTACATCACAAAGAGTGACCTTTCATTAAATAAATGAAGGTAAATTCATAAAACAAAATACCCTGAAGCCAAATTATTCATGCTTTCAAAATTTTTGCACAAGCATGTACTCATGTAATGTGTAAAAAAATACAAATTTGGGGAAATTATGTATATCTATACTTTTTGACATTATAGAACACCACTATATTGAGGTTACAGAACAAAGTACACAAAATGATTTAATTAAGCTACATACATACAATATGTATTTATTCATATAGATTTGAATAATGAAATGCCTAGAAGGAAATATATCACCTTTGTGTGGTAAGATTTCAGGCACCTATTTTTTTTTCTTTTTACATACTGGTATTTTAAATTTTTCTATAGTGGTTACATACACATACAACTGATAAACAAAAGCAACCGATAAAAGGATGATCTTTCTAGAAAAGACTATTCTTCGCTGGGATAAAAGCTACCAGTGATATCCAATTCTTCTAGTCTTGCTAGAAATCTTCCAGGAACCTGGAAATAATTCCACCCCTTCCCAGTAGTCTTCCCTCCAGAGACTAGTTTCACACTCCTCACCTCCCCCAAGGGCAGTGAGGCTTAGGTGTGAGGAACCACTCTGCCACCTGGTGGCCATGCCGAGGCATGCACTCCCATCGTAGCGCTGTAACAGTGGGAAGGTGTTAATCACAAAACAGGGCTTTTAGCTAGAGGGAGAGAAGAGACCTGCCAGGGCTGGGAACCACTGAAGATCAGTTACAAAGCCAGCTCACGGGAGCACTAAGTATGGCATGCTTAGATGAAACGCTGCACTTGTTTGCACAAGAAGGCAGCTTGTGGGGCAAGCAGCAGAGTCGGTTCCAAATTAATGGAAAGGGGCAACGGCTTTCACGGAAGAAAAACTGAACATGCTTGAAAGAATAGAAGAGGTTCTGGCTCAGGCGCCTGCTGAGAACCCACAGATCACAAAGGAAATAAATACAGCAGAGGAGGACTTTGAGCTGCCTCAGGGCCGTGATGGGCAGAGGGGTGACAATTAGGTAAGGAAAGGGCCAAGGGAGAAGCGATAGTAGGTAACGAGCAAAGAGACGTTGGTAAGGAAAAGGCACCGGGAAAACCCATTAGAGAAGGCTCCATCGATGGGAGAATTGCAGGTGAAGAGGGAGAAATCTAGGATAATAATTGTTATAATGGTAGCACGTACTACATGCCAGGCACTTACTATATACCAGGCAGAGCCGTGGATGCTTCACATGTACTCTGTATTAACTTATTTCAGCGTCACATACACTCTGAGATACAAATTAGGTCCCTCTTACAGATGAGGAAATTGAGGCACAGAGGTTAAGGAACTTGCCCAGGGTCAGAGTAACCCTGCGCTGGGATCTGAGCCCAGGTAATGAGTGAGAACTTGTGCTCATAACCACTATTCTACATACTACTTGCGTTGGAGTGAGAGGGAACTGGGGCATAATGTGGAAGAACAAAAAGAAAAGAAGTCACAGCAGAGGCTGCTTGAAAGAAATCTGAATAGTTGGTTAATTTTACTCAGAGTAAAAGCCACGGACCACCAAAGATAGGATGCATAATAATTGACAGCAAAAGACCTTAAGGCCACATAAAATATATACTATTAAGTAAGATACTGCGTTAAGAATCACTTAGCAATACTGAAACATACTTAGCAACTGTAAATGTATTCAGGCGTGTAAGTATACTTTCTTAGTCAAATAAGCACTTTAAAACAAATCCTTCCTGTTTTGAAAACCAGTGAGGTAGCAAAACAATTCCCCTGGTTTCAATTTTCAAAAACGGGTCCTTTACGTAAACTTTGTGAGAGCCAATCTTATTCACTGGTTTCCCCAACATCGGAGAGTCTAGCGGTGCATTTGGCAGGTTTCCCCTCAGAGAAAGCCGCGGAGTCCCCGGCAAGGGCTTATTCTGTGACCTCCTTCCTCACACCAGCCAGGGCTCTCTCTGAACCCTCTTCTGGGCCGGACTCAAACAGGCAGTTTACTGGATATCTGTTTGGGCAGCATGCCACGATCCCAGACAGAAGTTCCGGCAGAAGATGGGTGGATGCCATCTGGCTCAAGGGATTTAGTCACATTTAGTTGTCATTTAGGCCTGAAACATCCCATGGGCTTAGTGCTGTTCCATTTAACAGCTCTGACCTATGTCCTGCAAAAGACATTTCAGAATGGGAATCTCTCCAAGGATTTCCATAAGATGAAAGGACCGGATTCTGAGGCCAGCTGCTACTTTGGTTTAGAATCATCAGCTAGGCCAAGGTGACTTCCTTGCCAGTTCCCGTTTTACAGCGTTGGGGGGATTCTGATGATTGGTCCTTGGAGTCCCCTTGAAATCAGTGCTAAGACACCTGCCCTGACATCTCTGTGGGGTATCCTGCTCTTCAGGCTCTCACACACACTGTCCTGAGATGGCTTTTTAGACTACAGGGTGACCAGTGGATACTGTGTTATAGCCAAGTCATTTCTAGGCTATCTGGAGGTTACTATATTCTGTACAAATCTTAAATATATATGGGTTTATTAAAAAATACAAAGGGTTAGTTTCTTATCATCACTGATCCCAGAAAACAAGGTGATGAGTCCTGGGTGGGGCTGGAGACTAAAGGCCAGCCCTGGAGCAGACCAATAGACACTAACTTACGACCTCCAACAAGTGGCCATTCTCGAGGGCAGCTCCACCCGCCCCCTATCCGCACACTCCTTATTCATTGCATGCTCGGAGGCAGGGGTCCCTGTGTAATGTGCATCTTGAAACACCAGGGAAGAGATCCCGAATTTTGACCCTGATGGACCCTGATGGACGGGCCAAACACGGTGGCCATGCTGCAGTGAGGATGGTGGACGTGAAGGCTTCGGCCACTGTGATCTCGCCTTGCTCGCTTGAACATGGACTTGCTCTACTACATTCAGTCCTCCCAGTGTCAGTGGCCCGTCATCGATGGAGCGAGTCAAATAGAGGATCTCGCACATGTGCCAATGCTGACAGGCACCTGCTCTTCCCCATGGTCATAGCCACTCCGCCTGCACCTCTGGCACCTCCTCTCCGGCCCCATTTGTTCACCAGGATTAGCAGAGCCTGTTTACTCAGGCAAGTTAAAAAGCACTCCGACTTGGGTGCTAGACTCGGTCTTGCCTCACTGCTCCAGCCTCAGGAGAACACTGCAGGGACCAGTGAGAATGACAGTAAGCTCACTGTTTGGAGGGCTATCTGCACAGCACACCATTCTGCCCACGTCATGTGCATTACTTTGCATAATCCTCATAATACCTAGGAGGCAGGTACTCCTATCCCCGCTTTACAGGTAAGAAAACTGAGGTATCGAACACCAATTTACTCCTTAAGGTTGCATACCTGGAAAAGCGGCCGAGCTAGGATGTGACCTAAGTAGACCAGCTCCACAGACCGTGGCTTAGTGCTGTCCTAGGTGCCCTGCGCTGGCCCTCCTCCTGCCGGCTCCCTCCCTGCTCTGAGGGTGACAAAGGGCTGGTCTGCTGAAACCGCCACAACTTGAACTTTTACCTCTGCAGTGACTTCGTCTGATTTCCTTTTGAGTCACAGCAGCTGGAGCCCTAAAACTTCCCTCCCAGGCTGGGCCCACTGCTCTCTGGGATGCCTGTGTTCATCGGTGGGCATCCCCCGCAGCGACTTCACTACAGGCGCCCTATTCTCTGCAGAGGCCACGGGCCAGGTCTCACTGACACAGTGCTCTGTGCTCTGCGCACGCTTGTCTCCTGAGGGACACCTCCTGTCTATCTAACACAGCCAGACCCACTTTTTTCTTTTATTATTCACAGAATTATAGAATTGCGGGGCTGGGAGGAACTGTGCGGACTGTCCAGTTCCAGCGCCCGTTCTATTCGGTCTAAAAGAAAGAGGCGGGACTCCTCTCCAAGAAGAACGGCATGTGAACACAGCAGCAGACAAAAGCTCCATTGTCATTCTGAGGGTTGGTGCAGAAAGACCTCAAATCCATCAGATAATCGAATAGGCTACCCAGGGAAGAACATCTCTGTGTCTAACACAGTTTCAAAGTCATAGACTATTACCCTGTGCTCTGTGGATACTGTGAATCTCTAACAGCCGTTCCAGGAATCCCCGCCGCCCCCCCGGCTAATCTAGGAAACGCTTTTATCACATGTGACAAGGCCCTCTGAGCCTGGCTCGGGATAACTAAATTAGATCCCGCGCTCCCGATATCCGGCTCCACTTCAACCACATTATCAGAATGGAGAGCTCACCCAGCGCACGGCCCTGCAGCCCCTGTGCTCATTTGTCCCGGGCGCCACATACGCTGCCTGCTGGCGAGAGCCGTGGCTCTTTATCGGCTGCCTGCAGCCTTGGCACCACAGCTGGCATCTACTCACAGAAGCTGCTCTTTCCTCTTTCTTCCGAAGTCCTTTTGGGCAAGTCGGGTCCTGTCTTTCCATCTGCCTGCTGGCAGGTCCCTGCGCTTCGGCCACCTAGTACCAATGAGAGCGCCTGCACGGGGGCGCACGGCGGCTCTCTGCTCTTGAGAACTCAACACCTCGGTCAGCAATTAGACCTTAGAAAGCACTCAGCCCTCTCCAGCTTTCTTCCCCTGCTTTTGGAAGAACGAGATGCCCATTTGGAAAAAATAACCTTCTGTTCAGAGATGTACAGAGCAGAAAAACAAAAGCCCACTACTGTCCCAAGAGGTGGTAGCGACCATGAAAACCTGCAGGCCTTCCTCTCTGCCGACCTCAGAGCCTGGCAATCTCTCGTCAGTCCCAAGCCTCTGGAGCAGCTGCCAGCATCCCAGCACCTCACATCTGCCCTCTCCCGAGGCTTCCAGGCCGCGGCCCTCCCTGGCCACCGGCTCTCCCGCCTTTGCTCCGCCGACCCTCCCCCTGGCCTCCTGATGAGGAGTGTGCGGAAGACCCGGTCCTCGTCCTCCTCTGTCCACACTCCTTCCTCAGGCTCCCATCCACCATCCTGGCTTTCAGGCCTTCTAGCCGAAGGCTGCTAAACATACATGTCTAGTACAGACTCATGGATCGATCTGTGTATCCTACAACTCCATCTGGAAGTTTAATAGTAGTTAAAATTCAACATGTCCAAAACTGGACTCCAGATCTTCCTCCAAAAACCTGCTCCCTGCCACACTCTCATAAAGTGTGCAGTCAAACTGCTCATCCTTTCTGCCACACTGTACGCCTGATTCATCAGGGATCCCTGCTGGCTCTACGTGTGAAATATGTCCAAGACGAAACCGGTTTGGCTCAGTGGATAGACTTGGTTGCGGGCATATCCCCAGTAGGGGGTGTGCAAGAGGCAGCTGATCGATGTTTCTCTCTCATCGATGTTTCTCTCTATCCCTCCTCTTCCTCTCTGTAAAAAAAACATTAAAAAAAAGAAAAAAGAAAAGAAATATGTCCAAGTTCTAGCCACTTGTCACACCTTCACTGCCACCATCCAGGTACACACCACCCCATGTCTCACCCGGAGGACCAGCATGGCCTCCTGGGTGTCTGCCCCGTCCTTGCCCACGCCCACAGTCACAGAGAAGCCAGAGCACCCTTTGAATGATCGTGTCCCTTGTCTGCTCAAGACCTTCTTACTGCTCCCCTTCCACTCAGAGAAAGGCCATAGTCCTACAGTCTACAGAGTCCTCTGTGAGCGGGCTCTTGTAAGTTCCCTGGCCTCCCCTCTGCCGACTCTTCCCTGGGTCACTGTGTTCCAGGCCCCCCCCCCCCCCCCCAGGCCGCCACTACCCCAATTCCTGCAATTGCAGGCATGCACTGCTGAAGGCCTTTGCACTGGCTGTTCCCTCTGCCTGGAGACTCCTTCCCAGATGATCATATGGCTGGCTCCCTCCCCTTCCCAAGCCTTTGCTCAAATGTGACCCTATCCTGACAGCTTAACTTGAAATTGCAACCTATCCCTTCCCCACTACCTAATAACGCCTTTATCCTGCCCTACATTAGAAACATTTATCTTTTCACGCCCTAACATTCTTTTTAACTTACTCTGCTTGTGTTTATTGTACGTCTTTCCGAGCTAGTATGCAAGCTCCACCAGAACAGAGATGTCTGTCTGTTTTACTTTCCAATGTATCCTATGCCTTCAGCAGTGCCTAGCACGTGGCAGGCAGTGAACAAAAGCCTGGCGGGGCTGAATGAGGTCTCCTAGGCCTGCCCAGCAGGTGTGCAGAAGCCTTTCTGGCACCAAGACCCTTTCATGCTGAAGGGTGCTGGGCCCCTGGGACTGCTGCCAACTGGGTGAGGCCACCTCTTCTGAGCACCTTCCCCCGTGCCCCTTCCCAGCCAGGCACCTGCTGGGGCACCTTCTGCCTGTCCAGCCCACTGCCGGGAGCTCCCACCTGACGCCCAGGCCGAGCACCTGTCCACTCACCTGGAAGTCCTCCTCATCCAAGATCTCTTTCCTCCACTTGATCAAGAAAGCTGCACACACGTAGAGATGGAAGTGGGAGAACCCCTCTGGTTCAGACTGGGAAGGCAAAGAACAGTTAGGTCTCCCAGCCCTGACAGGAGCTGGCGCTAGTCCTCTGGGGTCCAGTCCGCCTGCAAGGTGGGGATGCAGCAAAAGCACCCCTTTCGTGGCTGGGCAAACGGGGGCCTGAAAAGACTGACAGAGGCCCTGCCTGTGAGGCTCAGGCAGACCCGGAAGCAGAGAGGAGGTGGGGCAGGTCTCCTCCACCCCAGGCCCCCGGCTGGGACAGCCTGGCTCGGAGGGGAGGGAATCTCTTCGTACCTGGTATGTGTCCCACAGGCGGATGGTGCAGCGAAGGGGAAGCTCCCGCATAAGCAGGTTGTTCATCCAACGGAAGGCAAACTGTAGGTATTCCACCTCGTACCGCCTGAAGTGATTGTGTACCTGCTCTGGAACAGGAAGTGTCATTGGCCTGGGGCACAACCTGGGGGTCAGATCCTGGAAAAGTCCAGGAGCCAAGAAGGCAATTTCCATTTCTTTTTACCCCTCCCTGGGAAGCCAGGCCGAGCGTCACGCTGGCATCCGACTGTCCTTTATGTTTGGTTCCACGTCTCACACACAGCAGCTCGGACAGGCAGCTGAGCACCACTGTCACACCCCACAGTGACAGCCGAGGCACCCTTCTTCCCTCCCAGGACACACACGCTTCACTTGGCTGCGTGACCTTATCACTCAGCAGAGGAGGAGGCAGGATGGAAAGGAACGGGCCCCCTCCTGCCAGCGAGGATCTCCTCCTCAGCCTCCCTGACAGGCGGCAGGCGGCAGGCAGCAGGGACTGGCCCTGCCAGTCAGAGAGGCAGCCCTCCCTGGAGTTAGTGATTCACCGGGAAGTGCTCCCACACACTCCACAGAAGCCAGCGCCCGAACTCCCACCTTGGGCGTCCGTGTGGTGTTCTGGAACACCCCCAAAACAATCCCGATCCTGTTTTCTGTGACAGCCCTTCAAATAATACGTCATAGAATGTTTTTATACCACTGTCCTCCTCAGTTTCCTAACCTATAAAATGGGGATGATCACCCACACCTCAGAAAGTTTGGGAGACGATAAAATGAGAAAATAAAAGTGACAACAGTAGCACCTGGCATGTGATACTTAATTTCTGAAGGAATAGCGATTAACAATGGTTATTTTTGGTGGGTAGAATTCAAGGAAGGGGGAAAGTTTTTACTTTTTATTTTGTGTTTTTCTGAATTTAAATTTATGTAATATTACTTCTATGACTGAAAGAATAAAGATATATGCACTTAAACATCCACTACCCTAATGTACTGTAGCTTTATTTATCATGTATGTGTGAGGAGAAAAAAATAGGCTGGGCAGACAGTGGCAGAAACCACGCCTCTGTCGTGTCAGCCGGCTCAGTGCCCTACCCCTGCGCATGCGCTCTGCACCAGAATCCAGGTGACGGATGCGAGAGACCCTCATGCAGGCCCCACCGAGGGACTAACAGCTGGGTCTGGGCGGTAAGAGGAAAAGCATCCACACATGACATAGAGGAAACCACTATAAATAAACACGTGAGTGGGGGAGATCGAAATGTTATCATAAAAGGAAGCTGAGGCCTAGCCAGTGTTGCTCAGTGGCCGAGCATCAACCCACCAAGAGAACACTGAGCATCAAGAGCTCACTGGTTTAATTCCTGGTCAGGGCACATGCCCAGGTCTCAGGCTTGATCCCCAGCAGGGGGAGTGCAGGAGGCAGCCAATCGATGATGTTTCTTTCTCATCAATGTTTCTAGCTCTCTCTTTTCCACTCTCTCTTTAAAAAACAATAAATAGCCCTAGCCAGTTTGGCTCAGTGGATAGAGCATTGACCTGTGGACTAAAAGGACCCAGGTTCGATTCTGGTCAAGGGCACATGCCCAGGTTTTGGGCTCGAACCCCAATATGGAATATGCAGCAGGCAGCTGATCAGTGATTTTCTCTCATCTTTGATGTTTCTATGTTTTTATCCCTTCCTCTCTGAGATCAGTAAAGATATATAAAAATAATAAACAAATAAATAAAAAATCAGTAACATTTTTTTTTAATTTTTTTTTTTTTTTTTTTTTTTTTTTAAAGAAGAAGGTGGAGTGGAACAAATTGGGAACCTGGGAAGAAGAGTGAAAGATACCCAGTTTCTATGTGGGGGAAGGGCAATGCTTAGCTGAAGCAGAAAACCAGTAAAGGCACTCTGTTAGCTGGTGCGTAACTGGTGACGTCATAAGAAGCTCTGCAGCTTGATTGGTGCCGAGGGTCTCGCCTACAGGCCTCGCTGTGAGGCTTTATGTGCGCTTCTGAACCCCAACTCTGACCTCTCCCTGAACTGCCTTTTAGTCTTCACATTCCATGATTCCAAGCCAGAGTCAAGGACATTCTGCTTCTGGAAGAGCCACCCAAACAGGTCTCGGGAGCTATGGGAGGTCTTGCTGGGGGTAGCCAGGCCTGAGGGCCCAGTGTCAGGGCCTCAAGTCCCGCCATCACCACTTGGAGGGCAGGTCAGCCTACGAGCTGCTGCTGAGAGCGGGAGAGCCCTGGCGGTTCCAGAGAAGAAGAGGGATGAGACCAGAACCCTTACGCAGAAGGCAGCTGTGTGACAGGCGTGTAAGGGGAGAGGTCTGGAGGAGGCCTGGCTGGCCCAGAGCTAGGGCAATGGAGCAGAAAGGGTGACTTGAGGAAAGAGGGTGAAGGAGAACTGACAGACTTGGTGACAGAGAACGAAGGAGAAAAAATAATTTGAGCAAACAGCAGGGTTCGCCTTGCTGCTGAGATGCGGAAGGTGCTGGGGGCCAGCAGCGCAGAGCACGCGGGAAAGGGTCACACTGGGAAGGGGCTGAGGAGGGACTCGTGCTGTGTGCTGTGTCAGCCGCGTGCTGTGTTATTGCGAGAGGACTCCTCTGAACCTACCATCAATCCGGCTGACCAGCTCTTCCAGCGCCTTGACCTTCTTCTGGATCCCTGGTTGTGCGAAGGTGTAGTTATCCTGCCAACGACACAGAGCCAGCATAAGCAGGACTCACACAGCCGTGCTACCACCTAGAGTCCACAGAAACACACGTGAAGGCACAAGCGGTTTTCCAAGCCGGGGCAGTGTTGGGAGAACAGAGGGATCTACAGAGCAGCGGTGTGGAAGCCTAACAGAGCCCCGCTCTGTGGAGGCGAACCGTGGCCCAGGAGGCAAGGGCGTGCGCTGACGACAAAGCCAGGGCAACAGAGAGACTTCCTGAGACTCCAGGGGACGCCAGTACTGCCTTTTGAAGGCTGTAAAGCTAATGAGAGAGGCAGGGATGATGGACCCAAAGAGGAGGCGCTGTGCTGGGTGGGGGGCTGTCTGATGTAAAAGAGCAGCAAGGAACCCAAAGGCCCACAGGACCCCGGGACGGGCGCCCAAGGGCAGACCCACCCACCTGGATGCCGTCCAGCAGCTTGCTCATGCACCAGAAGCTGTCGGCTTCAATGCTGCGCAGCACGTCCTGAGACAAATTGGTCACGTCGAAGTTCTCCACATCCTCTTCTGTAAAACAAAAGGTGGAGAGAGTCCAGAGGTCTTCTCTAAAAAACGGAGAGAGAAAGATAGAGTCTAGTATCTTCCACAGGACCCGGGGCCAGGGAGAGCCAGGAGAACCTGATACCAAGGGGCGGGCCTGCCCTCCTGTCAGGCGGGCGAGGCCAGGGGAGTTCCCGAGGACCTCGTTACCACAAGGACTTCATTACCACCAGCCCACTGGGCCCACAGAGCTTTCTCCTCCCTGCACTTGTTCATTCGGTTTTAGAAAAAGATACTCCAGGCCTCATGTTCAATCAGCTATGGACCCAGCCCCCTGGACATAATCTAGAAAAATTAATTGATTTCAGAATTCAGTGAGCTGTCTGGTTCACTCATATGTAGTGAGAGCAGCTGGGATCAGATAGCCCTATAGTTCAGTTTTATTTATTTATTTTAAAAAATATATTTTTTTATTGATTTCTGAGAGAAAGGAGAAGAGAAAGAGATAGAAACATCAATGATGAAAGATAATCATTGATCGGGTGCCTCCTGCACGCCCCCTACTGGGGACGGATCCCACAACCTGGGCATGTGCCCTGACCAGGAATCAAACCATGAGCTCCTGGTTCATAGGCTGATGCTCAACCACTGAGCCATGCCAGCTGGGCTTTAGTTTTTATATTGTTTTTTGTTTTTGTTTTTAAATATCTTATTGTTTTTAGAGAGGAAGGAAGGGAAAGAGGCCCTGAGTTCTATGCCAAAGATGGCTTCTCTCCTCAGGCCCACAAGCCCTGTCTGAAAGTAGGACATTCACTGCAGCCCTGGAACTGCAGAGACACAGGCATCTGACAACACTACTCAGAACCCAGCCCTTCCACTTATGAGAATTATTACCCAGACCTACGACTGAACCTCCTCAAGATAGCATGTAACAACTCTCAGATTCTGCTCCTGTATAAACAGCATTAAAAAATATATAAGCTTTTATTGATTTCGAAGAGAAAGGGAGAGGGGGAGAGAGACAGAAACATCAATGATGAGAGATAATCATTGATCGGGTGCCTCCTGCACGCCTCCTACTGGGGATGGAGCTTGCAACCCAGGCATGTGCTGTAGCAGGGAATCGAACTGTGACCTCCTGGTACATGGGTCAACTTAACCACTGAGCGAACCAGCTGGGCTATACACAGCATTGTTAAATGGACTTTAAAGACTGTAGAAACCCTTTGGGGAGGGGAAGTGTCTTATCAGAAAAGCTATGACTCTGGAAACAACCTAGAAGTCCAACTTGAAGTGCAGACACATGTAAATATAGGTTAATACATATAAAATGCTAACAACAGGGCTTGGCACACCGTAGGCATGATATAGTTTTAGATGTAGCTTAATATGAATTGGTAGTACCTTGGGAAAGTGTGTCACTGTGTTAGGGAAAAAAGCAAGGTACAGCATTATGTATGGAATACTCTCAACCATTTACTGCACATATAATATTTACATGTGCTGACAAAGCACAGTGGAAAGACAAAACACATCACAAAGTTTACAGGATATGTTCCCCAGGTGGGAGGAATAAAGACTTTTTAGTTTCATTAAGCAGTATTAGACTTTTCAGATTTCTATAATAAGCATAATTTTTATAGTCAGGAAAAAAAAAAAATATATATATATATATACTAGAGGCCCAATGCACGAAATTTGTACAAGAGGGCTTTCCTTCCCTGGCTGCTGGCACCAGCTTCCCTCTGACACCCAGGACCCAGGCTTCCCTCTCAGTCCCGGCTTCATCCAGAAGGATGTCCGGTCTAATTAGCATATTATGCTTTTATTATTATGGATACTATTTTAGAAAAAAAACAAACACCAAAAACCTAACAATTGACTACACCTGCCTTTTATCATAAAAAAAAAAAAAAAATAAGGAATAACGAAAGCTTGCAGAAAGGAAGACTTCAGATAATATATAAAGGTCCATTTGAGAAATCATATTAAGAAAAAAAATCCTTCTAAGAAAGGATTTTCCCTAACTTAACACTTACTATGTAGTATTTTTTGGGGGGTGGCCTTATATGCACTATTAGTTTAGTGAAGTGGTCCTGGGCTCTGAGACCAGCTCAGAATCTCCTGCCCGCTTTGCTCTGTGTTTCATCCCTAAGGCCTGGCGCGTGGCTGCACGCACTCTGCTTCACTGCCCACGTGTGCCTCCCACTTTACATGTCCATTCCCCCGGACAGGTACCCAGGTGCCTCCAACCGCCACTGCCACAGACACTCCCTGGAAACTGTTCCTTCCACAGTGAGAGCTGCGCTGGACTCCCCAGGACAGGCTCACAGCAGCGCAGAAGGCGCAGCGCTCACACTCACGCTCACCGTCCCAGACCGCCCTCTGCAGGAGAGCGCTGTCAGACAAAGTGAAAGCCACAGGAGGGCTCAGGGCAGACCACTGCCACTGCTCACACATGTGCCCACAGGAGGACCCGGTGCTGCCCACGCAGGTGAAGGTCTTTCCCGCCATGGGTGGGCGTCCTACACTCGCAGAGCACCGTGCCGGACATGTCACACGTAGCAGAGTGACAAGGAGGAAAGGCCTGGGCCCCTGACAACAACGGGGACACAACACCTATCAGTCCTGGTGACCCGTGGCTTTTGTCAGACAGAGTAGCACGCTGATTCTGAGCATGGACTCTGGAGCCAGACTGCACAGCTCGAACCCCGACTCTCGCACTCACTGTCTATGTGGCTCTGGGCAAACGACTTCACCTTCTGAGCCTTACTTCCTTATCTGTTAAGGTGGTCTTTCCTACCAGTGTCAGAGGATAATATAAGGATTAAGTAAGTTCATATATAAAAATGCTAACAGTGCCTGGCACAAAATAAGCATTATGTAAATGTTAGCTTGTAATATTGTTATTAAATTAGAAATAAATAAATTCCTATCTGGTTTCAGCCTCAGTTTTTTAAAATTAAATTTATTGGGGTGATACAGGCTAATAAAATTATATAGGTTTCAAGTGTACAATTCGGATACATTATCTGTATGTTACACTGTGTGCCCACCAGCTGAAGTCAAATCTTCCGTCACCATAATTTAACCCCCTCCCTGGCCCCCACCCCCTCCTCTGGTAGCCACCACACTGCTGTCTGTGTCTACGAGCTTTTGTTTGTTCTTTTGTTGCTTTCAGAGCCTCAGTTTCTTTGGATCCCTGTTAGTCACGTCCAAACTTAACCTAATTCCAAAATGTACCTTAAAAGTAAGTCAATTTTCAAAGTTTCCATTCCCACCATTTGGTCTTAAGGAGAAGCCCTAACAACATGGGGTCTTACATTGGCAAGATGCCACTCTTTGTAACTGTGCCAATTCCAAACGTTCAGCTGTCTGTCCAGGGAGCAAAGGGACCAACAGACAGATGCTGACCCTCTTAGGGGGCATTGGTTCGGGGTTGCTGTTTCCTCATGTTGTGCCATGTGCCAGGCCTTCCCTTTGGCCCTTTGCTTTTGCAGGCAGTGGGACGGTTCACCAGCACTTTGGGAGCAGGAAGAGGTTAGTTGCAGTGTTCTGCCTGCTGGGAGGATAAAATTCACACATTCAGTCAAAAACTGTGAGCTGAGCGCACCAGCAAAGAGCAGCAGAGGCAGGGAGGGGAGGCCCAGCTCTCTGAAGGGCCTCAATCAGCATAAACAGTCTGTTCAGAAGGATCATTAGATGTCCCACTTGAGGAAATTCAGCATCTAATTGAGCTGGAATGGGAAACCATGCCAGCAACGCAGTCTCGAATGAGGACAGTGTCTTTGGTTGTTAGAGACATTCAGCAGTCAGGACTCAAACTGGTGGGAATGAGATTTTAAGGAATATTTTATGGCTATTTTAGGAGGCAAAGCATCCAAAAAGAGGAAACCCAAAGCTCCTTATAAAAATCAAATTGCTCACTGTGGGCTTGCCAAGAACATGCCCATTTATTAGCTGATAAAATGTACTTGCGTTCTGGCTCCTGTCAAATGTTTATTTTTCTGAGAACTCCAAGTCTTGGCCTAAAATCAGCCTCACACACACCTCAAGAGCTCCTCAACAGCTTTGGGGAAAAGCTGGTTTTGCTTACCCTGACAGGAGGAACCTGTGCACTCACTGCTTAGGCATTTCCCAGGAGCCATCGGGACTGGGCAACCCCACACTGTGGCTGCCGGGTCAGAAGATGAGGCTGACGCAGGCCGGATTCCGGCAGCCGGCTGAGACGGGGTCTCTTCCCCAGCCTCTGGCCTGCCTGGTCCTGTCTTTATTTTTTCTAAAGTAAACTCATAAGGATATCTTATAACTTTTCTGATGACAAAAGTAAACTGAGAAAAGGAAAATGTAAATCTTTTCGGCCATACATCTAAAGAGTCTCATAAAACAGACACTGACATTTTTCATCCAAAAAGTTTTAGGAAAAAGTGTCAAGGAATTCATGCAGTTCCTGTACACAATCATTTTTAAGTGGTTCAACTGCAATTAGAATGTACGACTGGGTGTTGTCTGTTTAGCACTTCCAGGCAGGTGTGTGACGGCAGCGACCGCGACCAGGATGCCATCACAAGCCCGCTATGGAGCGGGTGAGGCCCTCGGCCAATGACAGAACGTCAAGCCGCCGCAGAGAACGGAGAGTGAGCAGAGCTGGTCTCTCCCAGGGAGGGGTCAGCGGAAAGACTCCTGAGGTTCCTACAGAGCAATCTAGAGGGAGGCAGCTCTGCTTCATGAAAATCATGTACCAAACTGTGTGAGAGAGGTGCTGTCTTAAAGACACAGGAGCAGCTGACCCTGGAGCCCCTCCTGACTCTGTGCCTGTCAATCAGGGGAGTGACTAAACGCTGGACATTAACTCAGACTAACAGATGGGCTCTGGCTATACACTACCCAGTGTCATGACACCCTGGGTAAAATGAATTAAAAAAAATACCACCAAAGAGGCTGCTGGCGAACTGGGCCTCCTGGTTCTGACTGCAGGATCCAGTCAGGTATTTGGGTTGTTTACAGTTTTTGTCTATATGAAATTACATGAGCCCAAACTGAGTGTTCAGATTACGGGGGCAAGGCGAGCAGGTCCGGCACCCACCTAACCTCCGAGGACCGGCCCAGAGATCCCCCTAGAGAGGGGCGGCGTGTCACGGTGCATGTGAACGAGCTCTGGGAAGTCCTGGTCCCCGAGGCCAAGGTCAGCTGCTCAGAGGCTCCAACATCTGGAACGTGTTGGCTACCTGGATTTCCCCTCTGTCAATTTCTCACTTATTCCTGGGTTTGGATGAGAGTGGACGAGCAAGTGGGCAAGCATGCACACGTCCCTCGTGCCACGCGCAGGGAGAGCAGCGAGGTCTCAGCCCAGAGACAATAAGCCACAACTGGCCTTGGCGTCTTCCCTCCTCCCTGATAGTAAACTCAGCACTGGGCATGCCACCAAAGGCACACTCTGCTCTCCAATGCCAGCGGGAAGCAGCTGGCGCCGCACTCTGGCTGGCTGCCTCCAGATCCACGGCTAGGAAGAGCCTCTAACAGCCCTCAGCTGCCTGTCACAGGGGGCTGCCTCGCTGTGAAGAGGGGCCAGGAGGCATCTTGAGGAAAGGGTCAGAGCTCCGACAGGGTGAGCACTAACAAATTCAGCATCAGCTCCACTGCCATTTCCCTTCCGACCAATAGCATTAAATAGAGAATGAAATGTCCTTACTGCTTGGTTCAATTGATCAGGTGTAGAGATAGGCAAACTGATTAAAGAAGCTTTCCTTGCTGGGGCGGTGGGGGGAGGGTTTGGCGGGAACCGGAGGTGACTTCTGCAGTGCTGGAAATGTTCCATGTCCTGATATGGGTGCTGGTTATTTATCGGAAATTCATCAAGCTGTGCATGTATGATACATGTTCTTTGAAATATGTATGTTATATTGCAATATAAAGTTTACATTTCAAAACTTTAATCCTCAATCCAGGACAGGCCTTTTTAAATTGATTTTAGAGAGGAAGGGAGGAGACAAAGAGAGAGGAAGAGGGAGAGAAACATCGATGCAAGAGAGAAACGTTGATCGGATGCCTCCCTCCTCCACCCCACAACCTGGATATGCACCCAGACTGGGAATCAAACCCACGACCCCTCAGAGCACAGGATGACACTCCAAGCAACTAAGCCCCAATGGCCAGGGCTAAAGTTCACATGTAAAAAAGGAAAAGGGAATGTCCGCGTAGGGCAATAATGAAGCCCACCATTAGTTCTTCCAGTTTATCACTGGCACCCACACCCATCAGACAGGGAAAAACAGGACTGGCAGGGTGGGTACCACATGCAGAATGGGATGTAAGGGGGAGAATGAGGCCTCCCAGTGACGGAGAGCTGGGACTGCAGTGTAACCCACAGCCCAGGAGCAAGACATGGCAATATGTAGGGTGTTTAATATTAACTTATTTTTTCTAAATCTTGAGGTAACTATAAAAAATTAACTGGCTTGCCCCCTGGCCTCCTTCAGGGCTTTGCTCAAACACCCTCTTCGCAATGTGACTTGGCTCACTCCTCTGTTTAAAGCCTGCCCCCGTTCCCACTCTTGCCAATGGCACACCTCCGTCCTTTCCTGCTTCGCTTTCTCGGCAGCACCATCACAATCCAACTGACACCTACTTTTCTATTGGTTGTGTTTTTGTAGGAAAGAAATTTCCTTTTACATGTAATTAACACACAGCTGACTACATGTAAGTGCACAGTTCTGTTTTGACACATGTAGGCTTCTGTGCAAAAATGCCCCGTCCAAATAGAGAGCGTTGCCATTACCAAAGGTTTCCCAGGCCGCCTCCACCCTCAAGCACTGTTCTGGTGTCCATGGCCATGGGTCATTTAAACTCTACGTAAATGAAACCACACGGTGTGTGCTTTCTTTGTGCAACACAATGGTGTTGACGTGGTTTCTTCCATGTTGGTGCCTTTCATCAGTAGTTTGTCCTTTCTCAGTGCTGTGTACTTTTCCAACGTATGATCATCCATTTTCCTGTTAACAGGTATTTAGGTTGTTTACAATTTTTGTCTATAGGAATAAAGTTGCTGTGAGTATTGTTGTACAGCCTTTTAGGATGATAAGCTTTCCTTTTCCTGAATAAATAACTATAAGTAAGCGGCAGACTTTGCCCACTTTGTTTATGGGCACCCCCCATGCCCAGCCCAGTTGGTGCTCAATGAGAACCTCCTGAGGAGTGACGGTTCCTCAGCCCTCGGCAGGGAGAACCTCTGGCTAAGCCGGCACAGTGCCGGGGCATTGCATGCGATTCACTGCCCTCCAGTGGCCAAGCCCAGCAAAGCCATACTAATTCCTGGATATCTTGCAAAGTTCTCTCAATCTTTTCATTCTCTCATTATCCTAGGTATGTGGAATGCATATTTGGGAGACAAAATGAAGGCACTTGGAATATAAAGATGTTTATAAATAGTCTCTGGCCTCAAAGGATCATAGTCTGGTGGCAGAGAGCAGGAGGGAAGCACAAACAGTAACTTGCATTATGGAAAGCGCTACAACTGCAATGTAAGGATTATTACCAAAAGCGTGCCACTGCAGCGTGGGGGCCGGCGGGAAGTCCCAGCACAGGCTTCCAAGGGGAAGGGGAGTCTTAAAGGAGCACAAGGATTAGCCTAGGGCCTCGGTTGGCAAACTGCAGCTCGAGAGCCACATGCAGCTCTTTGGCCCCTTGAGTGTGGCTCTTCCACAAAATACCATGACCTGGGCGAGTCTATTTTGAAGAAGTGGTGTTAGAAGTTTAAGTTTAAAATGTTTGGTTCTCAAAAGAAATTTCAATCGTTGTACTGTTGATATTTGGCTCTGTTGACTAATGAGTTTGCCGACCACTGGCCTAGCAGTGTTTCCCAAAGGGTGGTACGCGTACCCCCAGGGGCACGGGAAGAGCTTGGTGGGGGTATGCGTTGCACCGGAGTTTGGTGGGGATATGCTCTGCACCGTGCTTAGCTGCGCCTAATTCTACGTTCTCATGAGTACGAGGGGTACTCAGCGTTATGAAAATTATAGAAGGGGTACACATATGTCAAAAGTTTGGGAAACACTGGCCTAGGGGATAAAAGGATGGTGCAGAACAAGGAATGATTTAAAATGTCAATGCAGGATTGCTAAGCTTACGGGGTGAGGCAGGATGCTACTGAAGGGCTTTAAGCCGAGGAGCTACATGGGCAAGTATGTGCTTAAATGGTGTGGAGGATGGTTTGAAGGGGATGTAATTGGAGATGACGAAACACACTTGGCCATTTCAGCAGCCCAGGCCTGAACTCGACCAGTCATAGGATAAATGGAGAGGGAAACAGCTTCTAGAAATATTTAGCACATAAAATCATCAGAGCTTTATAACTTACTGGATATGAAGAATGAGAAAAAAGAATTATCAACACTTCTTAGCATTTCTGACTTAAGAGACAGAAATGCTGCCGAGGGGAGGAGAGGAGTCAGTCAAACACCGATCTGAGGAGCCAAGGGGTAGCAAGGACTGCCAGCTGTCCACAAACAACTGTCCCCCTTCCTCCTTGGTGACAGGACCCCTAAGGGTACTGGCCACGTGGGATACAGACTGTTTTCCAGCCGCACTTGCAGAGAGTTACAGACATAAGACTAAGTTCAGACGAAAGACTTGAGCCCCAGCATCACGTACTTCAGAAGCGAAGGAGTGAGCCTTTCTCCCCTCCTCCTCCACCCCGGCTGGAACTCACAGCTACGCTGGGACACGAGAATGTAGAACAAGAGAAGGGAGCCTGGACCTCTGATGTCTGCGAGCAGCGTATAAGTCCTATACTATGACCTCTTGACTTTTAATGTGAGAGAAAGCAGCTTTTCTCTCGTGGGTAAGGTACTTCAGGTGTTTGGAGTTCCCTGTCACAAACACAGGTAACCAGGTGCATGTGAGAAGGAGGGGAAAGCCTGCCTCGGCGAGTCCCGGCGCCGGTGTGCTTCTCTGCGTGAAATGCAAATGCTGTGCTGGTCACGCAGAGAAGAGGGAGCTGCTCCACGCTGGTCCATTTGCAGCGAAAGAAATCACCAGGCTTGTCTCTTCCTTTGAAAACAGGACACGCCCTGAGCCCTGTGTGATTTCCTCATGTGTCACTTAAGTAGTTGCTGTTAAGCAGCTTATTTTGGTGATGACCTCACTATCAATTACATGTTAACTTAATATGTTCAGAGCTAGATCAATAATATCGTCTAAGTCCAAAGGTTTGGAGATTACAGACTAGAGGTACTCTGCAGTCACAGGGATCATAGTCACAGGGATCTGTCCGAGAAAGAAGCTGCCTGAGGGAGAGGATAGTATGGACACCTTCTTTATCGACTCAGAGGGTATGTGGATCTGTTTTCAACTATTTTACAGAAAACATGACACAGAGCATGAAGCAAGCTCAGGTACTAATTTATGAAAGTGACAGAAAACAGGTGGGTAAGGACTTAGGAGAGAGGCCAAATAATGTCTGGGAGGCAGGTGGGTCCCACAGCCCTACCAGGGCAGATCCTCCATGCTCCAGCTCAGTGAGATGGGCAGTGGGTGGAGGCTGCCTGCTGACATGAGCACAGGAGGCCGAGGGCAGCTGCCTGGCATCATATCAGAGGTCAGAGCACAAACCTTCCTAGCAGCTGCCTTGTTAGGATATGGCACCATTAATGAAGGGGATAAGAGGAGGATTATTACTCAGAGAAGGGAACTATTCTTGAAAGCCACAATTTGTATCTATGTCCAAGAAAGGCTTTGAGGCTGCCGAGAGGTCTAAATGCTTTGTTTCTTTGAAACATAATTTATATCCATCAACTGATGAGCAGATAACGTGTGGGATAGCCACACAATGAAATATTATTGAATTCCAAAAAGGAATGAAGTACTGACAAAGCTACAATATGGATGAAACAAAAATATGCTAAGTGAACTGTATTTAAATAAAGGCTCCCAAACCTTCTGGCCATCTGACTTATTTAACCTCCCTAATCCTTAGCTGGCTTAACTATAAAATGGGGATAATAGTACCTACCTTCATAGGATTATCGTGAGGATTAAATAAAACTGATTAACAAGGCTTTAGCCCACACAAGACAAACATTCACATGTAAATAAATGGCAGCTATTATAATTTTGTTGTTCCCCCTCCAAGTAAAGATGGGTAACCATGGAAAAGGCTCAGGGGTGCTCTCCATGTACTAACTGTACTCTGACACTGAGAGCTTAGACATCTGGAGATGGCTGCGCCAGCCTTGCTAAGACTTCTAGTGTCCCTTCCTGATGTTTGATCTGCCCCGTGTGCTCTGGAAGACTCTGTGTGATTAAGAGGTGGCCTGCTGCTCAGCAGAGTGTCTCACTATATGCCAAGAATCAGAGCTCAAGGAGTAAATCTATATATATAAAAAGCTAATACGTTAAGTGTCCGACCATCTGACTGACTGCTATGACATGCCCTGATCACCAGGGGGCAGATGCTCAATGCAGGAGCTACCAAGCGGCAGTTCTCAGGTGACACACCCCAAAACCAGAGAGGAGGGAGCTCGATTCCTTGTGGGGCTGAGCAATTCCACGTTCAGCGTGGGTTATGTTGATACTGGGGAATGTGGTCCCCGAATCTGGTTTACTGCACACTTGTGTTTGTGTTCCATACCCTGTAAGGCGGCAACTTTCAGAGTGACCTCTTGTACTCCAGGATCCCCCGGGGGATGTCGGAGAGCCAGTTTCACCCCGATCCCCACAGGCCAGGCTGAGGGACCCCACTTGCCGGAGGGACCCCGCTCACTCCGCAGACATCAGACCCCGGGGAGGGCCACGGGAGGTTGGCTCCAGGGCGTGTCCGGCCACCTTCTAATTACTTTCCTTTCAATGTGTATGAATCCGTGAACTCACAAACACAAGGAAATATGTACAGGATATTCATTGCAATGCCATTTTTAACAGCTAAAAAAGTGTAGATAATTTAAATGTCCTTCTATAGAAGAACTGTTAAATAAACTACAGTAAAGCCTTATTATGAAAATAAATATTCATGAATACTATGAAAATGATGAGGTGGGGTAGATCTATATGTAGAGTTGGAAAGAAGCTATGATGTTTGTGAATGAAAATAAGCAAGATATAGAAAAATATGGGCAGTTTGATCCCAATTTTCCAACCGAAGAAAAATAGTACAAAGAAAAATAGTACAAGCAGGTCTATCCACATGCAGGAAAAGTTCTGGAAGAATATACACCAAAGATCAGTAATAGTAGTTATCTCTGGTGGGGGAGGGTAATAACACTTCTAAATTGTTTTGATTTTTTTAATGAGCATGTACTTCTACTGCAATTGTTTAAAAGGCAGAGAGCAGCCGAAACTGGTTTGGCTCAGTGGATAGAGTGTCGGCCTGCAGACTGAAAGGTCCCGGGTTCGATTCCGGTCAAGGGCATGTACCTTGGTTGCGGGCACATCCCCAGTGGGGGGTGTGCAAGAGGTAGCTGATCAATGATTCTCTCTCATTGATGTTTCTAACTCTCTCTTCCTCTCTGTAAAAATCAATAAAATATATATTTTTTTTTTTAAAAAAAAAGGCAGAGAGCAATCAGAAATGTGCTTGCTGCCTGCTCTGGAGCAGAAAATGGAGTAGAGGGAGCCATGAGAGGTCCAAGGACAAGAATGTCTGAAGTGAGATACCACCTAGTCATGTAAAGAGCACAGGCATTAAGGTCAAAAGGCCTGGGTGCTTTAAAAATCAGGATGACATTCCTGGTTGGTAATGGCAAAGCCCCTCTCAAGGTTTGGAAACTGAAAAAATAAGGGCTAACCCTACAAAATCCTAAGGGAAAGAGATGGATGGGAACAGGTGAGATGTATCAACAAACTAGCATGTGTGAACCTGATCTGGACTCTAATTCAAACTGTTAAATATATTTATGAGAATCTGGAAAATTTAAATACTGTTGTCTAAGAGATTATATTAAGGAGTTATTATTACTTTTTAGATGTAATAATTGCATTATGGCTGTGGGTTTCTTTCATTATTAAGTTCTAGAGATACATATGAAAATATTTATGGATGAAATATGATGCTTGATATTGAGATCAGCTCCCAAAGCTGAGGGGATGGAGAATGAACAGAGGTAGAGATGACACAAGACTGGCTGTTGAAATTAGGCAATAATTATATGGGGATTTGTACTATTATTTTACCTACTTTTACATATGCTTAAAACATAAAATAGTTAAAATGTTTATAAAAAATGAATGGGCCCTGCCTTCCTAGGTCTAGGAGAAGGGAATCTGAAGTGTACTGCAGAGGCAAAACAGCTAAGGAAGGCTTGGCATAGAAGCCGACGCTGCACTGCATAAACACAATGGGTCAGCAGGGGGCGCTGACAAGCCGAATACTAATATTAGAATGCAGTCCTATCTATCAAAGAATTGCTAGAAGCAACCAAAAAATCCCATCAGTTGCATTGCTCTTAAAAAAATTAAATACCCTTGCCAAAAACGGTTTGGCTCAGTAGATAGAGCGTTGGCCTGCGGACTGAAGGGTCCCAGGTTCGATTCCGGTCAAGGGCATGTACCTTGGTTGCAGGCACATCCCCAGTAGGGGGTGTGCAAGAGGCAGCTGATCGATAATTCTCTCTCATCGATGTGTCTAACTCTCTATTCCTCTCTCTTCCTCTCTGTAAAAAAATCAATAAAATGTATTAAAAAAAAATTAAGCATCCAGAATTAAGCTACTTCCAATAGTTAACCTATTAACGTGAGGGGGAAATGAGAAGTCCTCTAGCAAAAACTTTATTTATACACTTCTGGTGGCTAAATTTTACTAGTCACGCTTCTGCTTAGGATCACCTGACAGAGTGGGCAAGAGTGACCTTCCACTCTGATTCCAGTTCTGCCCTGGTTGATGCTAATTAAGGGAAACAGGATGATGTCATTCTGTTGTCTTACTTTAAAAAAAAAATTATTTATTAAATTAATTGGGATGACAATGGTCAACATGAACATATAGGTTTCATGTGTGGATTTCTGTTATAAGATCTGTATATTGCACCATGTGCCACCACCAAAGTCAAATCTTCTCCTGTCATCTCATATTAGGACTCCCTTTACCTCATACCCCCTTCATTCTGGTGACCACCATTCTGCTGTTTGTGTTCATATGTTTCAGTTTTGTTTATTTTTTCCCTGAAGTTTCAGTTTTATATTCCACATGAGTGAAATCATATGGTTCTTAGCTTTTTCTGTCTGACTTATTTCACTCATGTTGTCTTACTTTTTGAGACTGCCGCATGGAGATTAAAACACCATCCCTCTAAGTCCCTTAGAAAATCTGAATAGGACAAATCAAGTGAGACATTTCTTAGCCCCTCCAATGTCAAGAATCTCCACTCTAGTCCACTTCCTCATTACTCTCCTGGCTCCTACAATGGTATCCTCTAAAAACCACAATTACCCACATCCTTTCCCCTTATTCCAAGTCTAAAAAAAAAAGTTCTAATCCTAGCTCTGCCACTAATAAGAAGGCAAAGAATCTTACAACCCATCTGTGAGGTGAGCAGATTGAATGGATGGTTTTCTAAGAATCTTTTCAATGTTCTGACTCCCTATGAGCTTCTCTTTAACTAAAAAAACAAAGCAAGGAGAATCCAAGATGGCTGCACAGGTAAACACCTAATTGCAGCCTCACACAACAATTTCAATAAAATACAAAATGAACATTATCCAGAACTACAGGAAAGTCGACTGACTGGAAATTCTACAATGAGAAGGAAAGAGAAAACCAGAAGGAAAATCAGAGGAGCTGTAAAAGTCTAAGCTACGGAGACACGCTGTGCGCATGGAGAGGACGGAGCCGGAGAGGAGGGGGGGGCTGAGTGCCTGGCTGGCGTTCCCTAGCGGGAAGGAGATAAAAGCTCCGGACTGTGTTGAACCCCAGTTCCGACAGCACTGAACCTCAGTTCTGGGCGAGACCCTGGGGACCCGGACACATAAGGAAGGAGTCTGGGCTGTAAGGCGGAACCTCAAGGGAGTGGCGAAAGGCAGTCCCGGAGGCACGCACATTGCGCGCAGAGAACGGACAGTTGACTGTGCTGCTGGATTGCCCTAGCGGGAACGAGACAAAAACTCCAGACTGCTCTGAACCCCACTTCCAACCCCACTTCCAACTGAACTGAACCCCAGTTCCGGGCTCATTGGGGGAGAGCCTAGACTGTTTGGTAGCAGGCGAAACTCAAGGGCACCTTTCTCTCAGAGGTGCTTGCAGCGAGTACCAAAGGACACTGAGGTACACTGAGACTCAGGAGCCTCATAGTGGGGCTGACGGAAGCTGTAGGCTCCACCCTGAAACTCTGCCCCATCCAAGCTGAACACAGAGACTTTTAAGGCTACCAACTCAGGGAAGCTGCGAAAATGCCGAGACAAGAAAACAGATCACAAATGAAAGAAATGGAGGATAAAAAGTGATTGGATATAGAGTTCAAAACCACGCTTATAAGGTTTTTCAAGAATTTTCTAGAAAAGGCCGATAATATAAACGAGACCTATGAGGATATGAAAAGGGATCAAGTAGAAATAATAAGGGATCAACAAGAAATAATAAGGGATCAACAAGAAATAAAGAATACATTGTCTGAAATAAAAAAATATTATACAGAGTCCTAAAAATGGAAGATCACAAGAATCAAGTCAAAGATTTGGAACATAAAGAGCCAGAAGACACTCCTCCGCAGAAGCAAGAAGACAAGAGAATCTAGAAAGTTGAAGATAATGTAAGAAACCTCTTGGACAACTTCAAGTGAACCAACATCAGAATTATGGGGATCCCATTAGATGAGAGAGAGCAAGATACCGAAAACATACTGAAAGAAACAGTGACAGAAAACTTACCCCACCTGGTGAAAGAATTAGACCTACAAGTCCAGGAAGCACACAGAACCCCAAACAAAAGGAATCCAAAGAGGACCACATCAAGACACATCATAATTAAAATTCCAAGAGCAAAAGACAAAGAGAGAATATTAAAAGCAGCAAGAGAGAAACAGGTAGTTACCTCTAAAGGAGCACCCATACGATTGTCAGCTGATTTCTCAACAGAAACCATGCAGGCCAGACGAGAATGGCAAGAAATATTCAAGGTGATGAATAGCAAGAACATACAGCCAAAAATAATCTACCCAGCAAAGCTATCACTCAGAATCGAAGGCCAGATAAAGAGCTTCACTAACAAAAAAAAAGCTAAAGGAGTTCATCACCGCCAAACCAGAATTATATGAATTGCTGAAGGGGGTTCTTTTGGAAAAGAAAGAAAATAAAGATAAAAATTATGAACAAGAAATACGTAACTATTAACAAGTGAATCTAAAAACCAAGGGAATTAAAATAATTTGATGAACAATATTAACTGATGAATATAATAGAATCAGAGGTATGGAAGGGGAGTGTGGGAAGAGACTGAATATAAACTATGCACCTATGGATGAAGACAATGGGGGGTGAGGAAAGGGCAGAGGGTGGAGTGGTAACCTGGTGAAGGAGAGGAATAAAGGGGGGGAAATGAGGAACATTTGTAATAATATGAACAATAAATATTTATTAAAAAATAAATAAATAAAAATTTAAAAAAATAAAAGGGAAAAAAAAATAAAAGAACAAAGCATCAGGCCATGACAGATGGGTTTTCCTTTGAACCTCTAAGCACAAGTGGTTAAGGAAACCAAAAAAAGGGGAGCATCCTCAAATCCTTTCAAGACTTGTGCCTGATTTAGGCCAGGGGAGGAGTCTTGGGTTGCACTGTCACCGTGACATCTAATCACTCTACCCAAGTGACAGGAATCAAGTGGAGTAAGAGGTGGAGGAGGAAGAGAAGAAATCAAGGTGTGGTGCTCGCCTCAGTCCATTCCATCACCTTCAATGTGAACTGGGTTCTGGTGCCACAACCTTTCCCCTCTACATGTCCACATCCTGCCACTGAAAAATAGCATGTGGTCCTAGCTGGTTTGGCTCAGCCTGAGGATTGAAGGGTCCCGGGTTTGATTCCAGTCAAGGGCATGGCCTCAGTTGCAAGCTGCTGGCCCTGGTCTGGGGCATGCTGGAATCAACCAATTGATATGTTCCTCTCACATAGGTGTTTTTCTCTGTCTCTCCCTCTCTCTTCCACTCTCTCTAAAAAAATCAATGGGAAAAATATCCTCGGGTGAGAATGGGGGGGGAAAGCATGTGAGCCAAAGTGGGAAGTCTATATACAATCTAAAATTCCAGCTTTCATGTATGAGGGCATGTTTCAAACAACTTCAAAATAATCCTAAAACGTTTTCACATAAATCATCAAACCATCTGTTTATGACAGAACATATCAATTTGGTCATTCTTGGAACAAAGCAGGTCTTTTTTGGTGAGATTTGCGACCATTTTAGGAGAGAAATTTCAGGCTGTTATTGCTATTAAAATAGGCTTACCTGTGACCCTAGCCAGTTTTCTCAGTGGCTTGAGCATCAGCCCTCAAACTGAAGGGACCTGGGTTTGATTCCTGTCAAGGGCACATACCTCGGTTGCAGGCCTTGGTTGGGGTGTGTGTGGGAGGTAACCAATTGATGTGTCTCTTTCACATCGCGTGTCTCTCTCTCTCCCCGTCCCTTCCACTCTCTCTGAAAATCAATGAAAAAAAATATACTTGGGTGAGGATTAACAACAACAAAAAAATAGGCTTAACTGTGTACTCTAAAGTCTGTCCTTTCTCAGCAAGACAGGCCTACTGGCTGCACTCGGGGAGAACAAACAGACCAAAGATGAGAAAGAACAATAGCTTGTTCAACTTGGTACTCATGCTTCTTACCCACATGTTCTGAGAGGAAGACGACAAAGAACGGAGTGACCAGGTCATTAATTCCCTGGACATACCCACTGGCAGGGTGCCGGATGGCCCAAATAAATAGAATTCTTTCGAAGATCTAGGAAAGAAAGAGACATGACTGTAAACCATGGGAATACACTCCCTCCCTCCATTGATCTATCTCACAATTCATCTTAAAGTTGCTGCAAAATTTTTAGGAAAATATTTTATTTTTTTTAATTAAAAAAAATATTTTATTGATTTTTTACAGAGAGGAAAGAGAGAGGGATAGAGAGTTAGAAATATTGATGAGAGAGAAACATCAATCAGATGCCTTCTGCACACCCCCTACTGGAGATGTGCCCGCAACCAAGGTACATGCCCTTGACCGGAATTGAACCTGGGACCTTTCAGTCCGCAGGCGGATGCTCTATCCACCGAGCCAAACTGGTTAGGGCAGGAAAATATTTTAAATACTACAAGATGAAGTATAGGAATATAAAGTTTCTAAGACACTGATAGTTTTTAAGTAGAGGTGGATACTTCTCGCCCTTTGTCTTTTCAGTATCTAGTCACTATGATATTAAATTGGGGAAGCGGGGAGGATGGTGACCCAACAGCTTAGAAAAAGGTTTGCAATGATGTCATTGGTTCAGGATGTCATTATTCAGAATGTCTAAGTTCCGATCCTTCTGCTAAATCCTTTTTGTCATTACAGAATGCAGATAGGAAATACCTTCTCTACCGCCCTCTCCTTTCTCCCCCGCTGAGACAGAAAAGGATCTAGTGATAGACGATAAATGCAGGAAGTCACTTCATATATCAGGATGCAACCCAGACATTTGCTAGGGATAGGGAGTTAAATAAATACCATTCTATGGATTCCTACAGCTGGGAATCTGAGAACAGAGAAATCAGCCGCAGCCTCCATGGAAAAGCCTCTGGGGTGAAGCATGTTAGCCACAAGAGGCCAGAGGCTTAGGATGGGGAGAAAGAAGAGATCTTTATGGCCCCATCACAGAGTCTGGCCCTGTCCCACTCAGCTACACGCCCCTCTGCTTCCATCAGGCCCCCTGAGCTTTCCCCATCTTCTCTCAGCCTGCTAATGCTCCCAGGCTTCATCCCACTGACCACAACTCCTGGGCTCGACATGGACTGTCCGCATCTCCATGAATCACACAGAGGTGTTGGTGACATACAGAGGAACAGGAGCCTACAGGGGGCACATGGGCTTGCAAAGCCCCAACAGTCGGCTCTGGGGGCAAATTGAAGAGGCCCTCTCAGAGGCCAGGCAGAGGGACAAAAAGCTCCCAGGGAGAACGGTTAAAAGGAAATGGTTGTATGGTTTGTAGTGGGGTAGCTTGTGGAGGAATCTCTTCTACCAGGAATCTGTAGACACGTGTTGAGCCTGCCTCCCAGCTGGCCGAGCTGAGACACTCCCACTGTCAACACTCCTGCACTTCCATGAGTGAGAACAGGGCCCTGGGTGGAAGGCGCTGGCCTCTCTGCCTCTGCCCTACCCATGCCCACTTGCTCTCTGGGGCTGAGGGAAGGGCAAAGTGTCCTCATTTGTGTTAGACCCAACACTCTAATGGGGGCCAATCTACATTCTTTCCTCTCTGCTGCTAAACGACCCTAGAAACTGTAGGTCAAGCTAGACCAGCCATGTTCACTCTGTCTCCTCACAGCTCCTGTGGCCTGTCTGGATGTTTTTGTTAAAAGCTCCTCCAGATCAGTCCTTTAGGGCTAACCAGGCCTGCACTCCACACTTACAGCCCCTTGTGAATACACAAATCCTGGGGACTGGCTTAAACACTGGCCAGTCCTCTACAGGAAGGATGGGACAATGTAGACACACTCACCCTGAATTAGTGAAGGTGTCAAAGAGGTGGAATTTGAACAGTATTCTGGTTACCACAGGAAACCATGGCATTTCCACTATGGAACAAATCTGGGATGACCTGGTCTGGCAGAGGTGAGAGGAGAGGGTAATCCCTGAAGGTTTTTCTACATGTCTTCTATCAGTGTGGTAATTCTGACTTATTTTAGTTAATGCCGACAAGCCTTTCAGGTTTGCAAAGCAAGTCTTTCAGTATTCAGGGTTTCTCAGTTCTCTGCTCCTGGCTAGCAGTTTATTCTATTTAAGAGGATTTGTCTTCTGGTGTGGCTCAGTGGTTAAGGGTCAACCCATAAACTGGGAGGTCACAGTTTGATTCCTAGTCAGGGCACGTGCCTGGGATGCAGGTTCCATCCTCAGTAGGAGGTATATAGGAGGCAATTGATAAATGATTCTCGCTCATCATTAATGTTTCTCTCTCTCCCTCTCCCTTCCTCTTTCTGAAGTCAACAAAAACATATTAAAAAGAAAAGAAAAAACAGGACTAAAGCCTGCTAGACAGAAAGGTGATTTGAGAAAAGTTGAAAAGACTAACTACAGTTTTATTTTTCTTTCTTTGTATTCAGGTTCCACTATAAGGAGAAGCCTTTTTTATAAGCTACTTTCCCTGTCTCCAAGTTTAGAGTAAACATGCACAGGTAGAAGTATCTGAACGTCCCCAAGTTAAAATGGAGAATGAGCAGAGCTGATTCTGTACAGGGGACAGAAACTGTACAGGGGACACAGAGGGATCCTGAATGGGTTTTTAGCTTCCTCTTAGCTCTTATAGGTAAAATAATGGTGTCAACCTCAAATCTTCTTGATGCTATTGGTAAGTCATGAGGGTTCCCCCAGTAGAGACTTCTGGGTACATATCCAAAAGAGTATAAAACAGGTCCTGGCTGGTTTAGAGTGTTGACCCACAGACCAAAAAGGTTGTGGGTTCAATTCCTGGTCAAGGGCACAGACCTCAGTTGCAGGTTCAATCCTTGGCCCTGGTTGGGCCACATGTGAGAGACAAACAATTGCTGTGTCTCCCTCACATCAATATTTCTTTGTTTCTTTCTCCCTTTCCTCCACTCTCTAAAAAAAACTAATGGAAAAAATTTTCTGGGGTGAGGATTAAAAAAAAAAAATTGAAACAGGGACTCAGATATTTTGCCTGCCCATGTTCATAGCAGCATTATGAACTGTCCACTGTAGATGAATAGATAAAAAATATATGTTATATACATATAATTAAATATTCATCCTTAAAAAGGAAGGAAGTTCTGGCCCATGCTATAATATGGATGAAACTTGAAGTTATTATTTGAAGTGAAATAAGCTAGACACCAAAGAACAAATATTGTATGAACTCACTTATTACAGGTACTGAAAGTCAAATTCATGGAGAAAGAAAGTAGAATGGTGGCTGCTGGGGAATACAGTTAGTTATTGTTTAACAAGAGGCCTGGTGCATGGATTCGTGCACCAGTGGGGTCCCTCAGCCTGGCCTGCATCCTCTCGCAATCTGGGACCCCTCGGGGGATGTCAAACTGCCAGTTTCGGCCGATATCCGCCGGCCAGGCCCACGGGGAGCGGGCCTAAGCAGGCAGCTGGACACTCTTAGCGCTGCCACAGAGGCAGGAGAGGCTCCCACCACTGCTGCTGTGCTCGCCAGCTGTGAGCCCGGCTCAGGGCTTCTGGCTGAGCAGCGCTCCTGTGGGAGTGCACTGACCACCAGGTGACAGCTCCTGCATTGAGTGTCTGCCCCCTGGTGGTCAGTGCACGCATAGTGACCGGTCCTTCCACCATTTGGTCAATTTGCATATTAGCCTTTTATTATATAGGATAAGATAGATGGGGACAGTTTCAGTTTGGGAAAATAAAAAGTTCTAGAGATGGATGGTGATGATGGTTGTTTTGTTATGTATATTTACAACAATAAGAAAAATCAAAATCATTATCTCAGCTTGATAAAGCAGAACAAACACGGGACTAGGAATTCTAAGATGTGGGCTCCAGAGGTCATTCTGTCACCAGGTAGCCTCAAGACTGGGGGCAAGCCCCTTGAACTCAGCACTATTGGCCTAAGGATCTGTTAGGAAGAACATGATAATGCATAAGGAAGTGCTCTGAGGGCCACAGCTCCACATCTGCACACAGTACACCGCGTTAGCTGTGCACCTGCCGTGGTCAGGGGGAAGGCTCCAGCGCCCATCCACACAGAACAGGGCCGCAGAAACCTGAGGGGAGAAGGGGGAGAGCGTTCAGTACTTCCCTCACCTCCTGTACAAGTGGCTGCTGGAACAATGGAATGAGAGGATTCGTCCTTGGAATGTCAATGTGGATCTGAAAAAGAGAAGCCATGGCCAAACACAAATGCCACCTTATTTTTCTGGGACGTTATTTTCTTATAAGGACGGGTAGCAAGGGAGTAAGAGTGAGAGCACAATGTTTCTTTAGTAAGAACTAACTGACATACAAAAAAAGTCTAGTTAAGCCAACCTGTCCATCTCAAATACGTTTCCATGATAGCAACAGCTTACTGAACAGTGAGGAAAACTCCCCCAAAACCACTTACACAAATAGCAACAGGCTTCACACCAAGAGAACCCCTGCTTTTCCCTATTGCTCTGAAGTCTGTCTCACTTCTTTAATAGTTATGATCAAAATGTGGAGCCTTCTTTCCAAATCTTAGTCATCAATAGTTTCCAGGAACTACTGGTAAGAGCTCTGACAGCTGCAAAAATGTGCCAGGACAGGGAGCCAAGAAGGACCTGCTCCTGAAGCCACAATGCAGAAAAAGAGGGGAAAGAGCTGACCTTCAGTAACTGGCACCGCAAGTTCTGACTTCTGTTTCCAAAGAGGGCACTACCGTGGGTTTGGGCCTCGGATTCCCCGGTGCCCAGTCTAACAATGTGAGGACTGTGTTGGCAGCGGCAGAGGGTACTTCAGTTCTTAGGGCTCGTTGCAGACAGCTGCCTCCCGAATCTTTTCCCTCTTCTACAACCACCAGACTGCTCTTCTCCCCCTCCACCTTCCCACAGGCATGGGGCCCACTATGAGCAATGATGGAACGCTCCTGGCCAAGGCTGCTGAGGGCGACAACTCCTACAGACAGACAGAGAGGCATGGGTGCTAACCAGGCACTGATGGACTGTCCAGGGGGACTGGACCACTCCTGAGTGAACGCATCTTTCATCTTGTGCTCCATAATCCTTACTACTGGCATGAGGTCTGTGGAACAGCAGCGCTGGCCTTACCTGGGAGCTGATTAGAAGTGAAGGTCTCACCCCAGACTTACTAAATTAGAATGTGCATTTTTATCATAATCCCTAAGTAGGATTTCACCAACATCCTAGGTTATTTGTATGCATATTAAAGTTTGAGAAGCACTGCCATTGGCATGGGGTAGAGTGAGGGAGTGGGGATGAGGGATCTATTTAAAATTATTAAAACCAGAGCTACTGAATTAGAAAAAGGGAAAGCAGTTCTGGGAATAATTTTTCCCAGAGCCCCCATACCTACACTGCATTCTCCCAGGAATAAACGTCATTCCTAAGCAGCACACATAGCCTGAAGGCCTGGGAAATCTGTTCCCCAATAGCACTCCCAGAAGACACACCTGAAGTTTATGACTAGCAAGCGAAGGGCAGCAGGTGATAACTGTACCTGTCTGTAGGTGTCCTGGTGATGTTCCTCATTGCGAGAGTCGTAATACTGCTCAATGAAGCCAAAATATTCCTCCCGCTTCCTCTGCAGGGTCAGCTTCCTCCTCTCGGTGTTGGCTGGGAGATAGCCCTGTGGACAGGACAGCTAGTCAGATGGGGACAGATGCTGGTTGGAGGAATCCTTAATTTTTATTTTAGTCTGAGCAGTGACTTGGAAACTATCAGAGAAATGGAAAAGTGCCACGAAAACAAGGGTGGATCCCATTTTGGTTTCGGCCACCGTGTCTGCCTTCCCTCAGCCAGTGAGACCAGATGTGGGCAGATGAGCCAAGGCCAGCGTTCCCAGGATTATTTCCTCTTGTAGCCTGTGCTGGGCTTGGAGCTTGCACTGCTGGTGAGCAGAGCTAGCACAGAGAGCAGTGCTCCTAGGTCAGTCGGGGGAACTGGACCCAAGTCAGGACCTCTGAGGGCTATGTGTGTACAAGGCAACACTTCCGAGAATCATAGGGAGACAGTCGTGTCTACAGCAAATCTCAGCGACGTGCCATGTAAGTATGTGCCCGTTACCCATGCTTTTCCATGTTAGCGTTCGGAATCACCAGCTGGGGAAGCTGAATGGAATCTGTGACACAGCAGCTGCAATGTCCAGACACAGAGCTTCTGGCAGCAGCTCCCTCCTAGCCCAAGCTCCAGGCCAACTTCCATTCTCGTCTCTGGTCTAGATCCCACTCCCAAGTATTACACCTCCTGCTCTCCTTCCGTTCTCACCAATCTATTCTTCACAGCTCTTGAACTTAATTAGAAATGGCAGAGGCAATGATTCAGGGTTGCAGGACAGGGGTGGGGAGCAGCCAGGAGGGAGACCCTTCCTCTCCCAGACACTCATGCAATACATTCCACAGAGAATGCTTGGCAGGCAGGGACTGTGGCCGATTCATTTCTGTATGCCCTCCCGCCACCTGGCACGGTGCCTGGTGAACAGCAGGCCTCAATAAATCCTTGCGAGAAGAATGAGGGAATTTTAGGGGCTCAGGAAAGCCAAGTGCTCCTGTTACAGTGCTGGCCAGTGTTCTGCCCCCAGTGAAAGTGGGACTAGGCAGGCCTGGCAGGGAGGCCCTTTCATCAGCTCTTCTCAGTCGCACAGTGGGTGTCAACCACTGTGGTTTTTCCTCTGGAAAGGGAGCGAAGCCCTGGGGCAAGCGCTGGGACGACCAGGCGTCACTCTTCTTCCTCCCGTGTGCTGAGAACGTGAGATTGCGCCTGTGGTAACCAACGTGTCCTCTTCTGTGTGTGTTAAACTCTCCAGAATGTGTGTCTGCATTCTGCATGCACAGACACAGGACTGCAGCCCCACAGTCCTGTCATCTCCAGAGGGACTAGAGCAGTCTAGGGAGTAAGCCTAATGGGCCACACTAACCTCATGGGTGAGAAGGGCCGTGTGAGGATCACACTTCTCTACACGGGGGTAGAACTCACCGACAAGAGTCTCCACGTTACAGGTCGAACCTCCCTGGGAACACCTGGCCAGCTACACTTCCTCAGTTCATCTGCAACAGATAACAGCTTCTTGGATTGAGCTCTTCCCACAAATGCCCTAAAGCAAACCTCAGCCTGATGCCTCCCACCATTCCAGGAAGATGATCATCACCATCACCACCACCACCAGCTACTGACAGCACCAGGGGAAAGCCCACAACAGCCGAGCAGCAAAGTGCCAAGGACACGCTCTATGACAGGGATCCAGTCTGGGCTCAGCGGTGAGAGGGGAAGAGAAAGACCAGTGTGGATTTCAACAGAATCACCATGAGGTGGGAGAGCCCGACGCCAGAATAATTGCACTATGGTCTACAGGCCACAGAATCCAGTCCCACCTAATTTGGTCCCTAATTCCTAGTAACATACTCTGACTTAATACCTGCATGTCACTGCAATGGGCACCAGATCAGGAGATGCTGGAAAAGTAAAAGAAGGAAGAATAAAGAGCAATAGCTTCCAGGGCTCTGAGAATCCCAGTCACCAAGAGGCCCTATCTTGCCCAGGGCTCACGGGGACTCACCTAAGTCAGTGTTGTGGCTGGAGAGAAGCTGACGGAACTTTTCTAGGCGGGTTTTCTCCCGGACAGTCATTGGGGGTGCCCCAGAAGCATTCTGGTCTGAGATCCGGGCAACGAGGGGGATGATGGGTCGGATGGGGAGTGACTGCTGTTTGTGGAGTGCATTCCTTAGGCATGAATCACCTGAGATAATTCGAAAGAGAAAGAGACGGGCTGTGTGAAGAGCACAGACTCTGAGTGACCTAACTGCTCAGTACGGTCTCCTCCACGAGCCCAAGCAGCACAGTTTGTGCACCCGAGGTGCCCAGCTGAGGGGCACAGGGGATGGAAACCCAGCTGTGCTCAACTCTTCTGCCAGAGGATGGGCTGCGTTTTTTATTGTGCATACGTACAAGGCATCTTATGTGCTAATGGAGACTCGGATGCTGCAGCAAGTTCGAGAACTTTTTTGGCAACCCCTGATGGCAAACTAATGTTTTCTTTCTTCCCCAACCTGGGACTCTCCTTGGTGCCTAATGATGAGCTTTGGGACAACACGTGTTCACCTTCCCTTTCCGCATCACAGAGCACACAGGAAACGACCACACCATACAGCACACTGCCATGCGAGGCGGCTCTCCTGAAGCCCAGCCCCACGCCGCTGCCCCGGGGTCCCTGGCCCAACTCTCGCCCTTTCCTGGCGCACCATGTGCCCGGCATGGGGGAGACGCTCTGGCCGAAAGCAACCCCACTTTTGGTAGCTGCAGTTCCTCCCTGCTGCACATGTCTCCCAGCATTTAATTCTGCTGGGATCTGACTAAAATGGCAAGAGCAGACTCTAGCTGAACTCTAGACATTGACAATGGTCCTAGACATTTCTACCCCAGACGGTAAGGTGGGAGAAACAAGCAGTATAGGACAAACATTATTGAGTGTTTACTATGCATATCTCTCCTTTGATCCTTACACCATACAGTGGGAATTGATTAATTTATTACTAAGCCTCAGATGAGGAAACTGCAGCTCAGAGAGGGTAAGTAATTTACAAGGGAGAGCTGAGAGGCCACCTCGATCTTTCCAAAACCCTTATTTATTTTACCATCCCAAACAAAACTCAGGTTTAAACTCTGTCTGAGCTTGCATGATGTTTCACATTCTTTCTATATCAGGGCCTTATAAGCTTAAGTCACAAAAGAATTACCAGTGAAGAGTGACACCAGCACAACCATCAGGTTTAGAGAAACAAGGGCTGCAGGTACTTGGCTCACATCGCAGCGCTGAGGCCCGTGTGCACGTCTGGCAGCAACGACTGACAGGCAGATGCTAGATTCATAAAGGGAAGGCCCTCGGGTGTCCTGGCTGCACAAAGGTAGCAGCTCATTAGGGATAACGGAGGGCTCTTCCTCACACCAGGACACTTCAACCATGGTGCACAGACACCGTCTGCAGCTGTGTCCCCTGGTCACCAACACTAAATGCCCGCCTGCACCTGGCACCGAAGGTCCAAGCTGGGGCCCGGAACAGCTACGGAAAGTGTCTGGGGAATGATTTTAAAGGCCTTCCAGGCCAATTTCATGACCACATGCTTAATCTGAAACTGTGAACGAAGTTCTCTTAGGACCTGAGCCAGGACATGCTCCAGGGCTCAGCATTCTTCTACTTCCTTTCCCCCTTTGCCAGTCAGCTGCTTTAACTTTCACTAAAATGACAGCACTTCCCTCTCTCGCTCAGAATAACCCCAGCCGTTTTGGCTCAGTGGGTAGAGTGTCAGCCAGAGGACTGAAGGGTCTCGGGTTGGATTCCAGAAAGGGCATGAACCTCGGTTGCAGGCTCGATCCCCCGTTGGGGCGAGTGTGGGAGGCAACCAATTGATGTGTCTCTCTCACTTCAATGTTTCTCTCTCTCTGTCTCTTCCCTGCCCTCCCATTCTCTAAAAATCAATGGGAAAATATCCTAGGGTGATGATTAACAATAAATAAGTGCACACTGAGAATCTCCCAATATCTGGTAAAGCCACATCACCTCCACCAGCTGCTGAAGCCTCCTGAAGGACAGAGGGCATCTCCTCCTGCCCCCTCCCTGACGGGCAGGCAGCTGGGACGCAGGGCCTTCAGGAACAGGAGACAACCTATGCTGGTGGCTGCTCCCCACCCTGAGGAGGCCCACCAATAGCACCAAACCTTAAATAGATTAGTCAACATTCTTCAATCTAGCCAGGCCTAAAGCACTGTGAAGCAATCAAAGTTTTGGACCCCAGTGCAGGAAAGAAAGAAGAGATTGGCAGGCAACACCTGCGTGTCAGGAAGTGAAGCCTCCGGACACAGGGCCAGGAAGCCACCCAGTGGGAGGAGCAAGTACAGCTTATGACCAGTTAGGCTCACTGATGTCATACCTTAGGCTTGAGCTTGCTTATTTACTATCCAATGGAAAATCTGAGTGATGCCCTAAAGAAAAAATGCTTTTATTTTAAATGCACTCTGCTAAAAAGGTCGAGGCTATGGAGGTGAGCAAGATGGACTTACTGGAGTTTCTGGACAGTTGGGCATCACTGCTGGACTTTATGACGTAGTTGGCAGGAATGTCGGATGTTGTTGACTGGGACCGTTCTGGTTTCACCCTCAGCTTGCTGTGGTTTTCTAGGACTTGAGCGGCAGTTGCCAAAGCAACTTTTGAGTTCAGAGTTTGGAAAGAAGGGGGGGAGAAGTCCTCTTCCTCATCATCGCCGATGTCCCACGCATCACTGGTGTTCCGGGCAAACTCATGGAAACTGGAGGCCTTCTTATTCTTCAGAGGAACTGCGTTGACTTTTGACCGTTCTTTAATGAAGCTTTAAGAAAGGAGACACTATTACGAAGGAATGGTCTGGCACATCTCACCACTTGCTTAACGTACTGCTAATAGTTTTACAAGAAATCTCATACACAATCAATACCTTCTTCAAACAAAAAAAACACCCATGTCCATTCCTCATCTAGATGCATCTAGACCAGCCCAATGCTGCAGCAGAGGTAGCAAGACAGCAACGCTCACCAGCTGTTCCATGTGCTCCTCTATACTTTCCAGTCCCCTGCCACTTAGGTGAGGCCACATGGGCTGAGGAGAGAAGTGAGCAGATCATTTCTAAGCCCAAGCATAAAAGAACAGGTGTGAGTTCTCCATAAACTTTCTTCTACCACAGTAACTGAGGCGGCTCCGGATGGCGGCACCTCCCTTAGCCTGGACAACAGCGTGAGTACTGCAGCCCAGCCTGCCCTCCACTCCACCCTAAGCCATTAAACTTTGTGTGTCAACCCACCGAAATTTTACTTAACCTGTTAATGGCAATATAACCTAACTACTCCTTAGAGTTGGACATAAACTATTGCTAGAATAAGAGAAGTAACTTTAGTAGACCATAAATAGCATTAAACATTGAGTTCCAAATGAACACGTGGTCCTTTTTTATTCTGTTAATCCTTACCTAAGGATATGTTTATTGATTTTAGAGAGAGAGGAAGGGGGAGAGGGAGAGGGAGAGGGAGAGGGAGAGGGAGAGGGAGAGAGAGAGAGAGAGAGAGAGAGAGAGAGAGAGAGAGAGAGAAACATTGATGTGATAAGAGTAACATCAATTGGTTGCCTCAAATAGGGAATCAAAACTGCAAACTTTTTAGTTATGGGACTACTATCCAACCAACTGAGCCACCTGGCTGGGGGGGTATTGTTTATTTTGGTTAAAAACTGCAAATAACATAAATATCTAGAAATTGGAAATCCTATCTAATAATCTAATAAAAAAGTAAAATGCAAATTAACCATCACTCCGAGACAAAAATGGTGGTCCCCATGGCCACAAGATGGTGGCGCCCAGGACCCTCAGCCCTGCTGCTGGAGTGTCTAGGCCTGTCCACCTGAGGGGGCAGATTCAGCCTTCCAACTCCACCGGTGCTGCAGCGTCTAGGCCCCTCAGCCCCGCGGGGGTTCGTGTGGACCAGGTGGCAAAGCTGTATCTGCCCCCAGACATTGCAGACAGAGCCCGGACAGCAGGGTTTGGGGGCCTCCTTAGTGCAGAGGCAGCGGGAACACCCCCAGGCCCAGCAGACAGAGCCCGGACAGCAGGGCTTGGGGGCTTCTTTCGCAGGGTGATGACTGTGAAGCCCCAGGCCCAGCAGACAGAGCCCGGACAGCAGGGCTTGGGGGCCTCCTTAGTGCAGAGGCGGCGGGAACACCCCCAGGCCCAGCAGACAGAGCCCGGACAGCAGGGTTTGGGGCTTCCTTAGTAAGGCGGTGGTGCGAACAGCCCCAGGCACTGCAGACAGAGCCAGGACAACAGGGCATAGGAGCTTCCTTAGTGTGTCAGTATCAGTGAAGGCCCCAGGCCTGGCAGACAGAGCACACTGCAGGGCATTGGGGCTTCCTTCGCATGGCGCATGGCGAGGCAGAGAGCAGACAGCAGGGCATGGAGCTTCATCTCCATGGCTGTAGCGAAACCTCCATGCCCCACAGAGAGCAGAGAACCACGGGAGTGGGCCTGAGCCATCAGTAGGACATCCCCTGAGAGCTCCTGGATTGTAGAGGGTGCAGGTTGAGCTGAGGGACCCCGTGCATGAATTTTGTGCACCGGGCCTCTTGTGATGAAATATGGTTGCAGTCACCAGATGGAATGTATACTGCCAGTGAAAATCATATCTTGAAAACAATCTAAAGGAAGTAAAACTTGGAGCCAAAATTATATATTTTAATGGTCTCTTTATTAAAAAAAAAAAAAAAAAAAAAAGACTAGGAAGAAAACATATTAAAATGCTAACACTGAGTGCTTATACTCCTCTGAATTATTCATGTTTTTTAAACTGAGCATATAATTTTTATTATTCAGTGGGAAATAAATGTTTTGTTGGTTTTCATCAACCCCCAAAGTAATAATACTTATAAACCTACTGAATGAATAAGTGGAAATGTACTAGAGTCCAAATCAAAGAAGATGAAACTGAGGCATTGCAATGCAAATACCTGCATGTCAAAATCCACGGGAGCCCTGGCCGGTGGCTCAGTTGGTTGGAGCTTTGTTCCACACTCCAAAGGTTGCAGGTTCTATTCCCAGTCAGGGCACGTACCTAGGTTTCAGATTCGATCTCTGGTTGGGGTTGTAAGGGAGGCAACCAATCGATATTTCTCTCTTACATCTATGTTTCCCTCTCACATTGATGAGTCTCTCTCAAATCAATGAAAACAGATCCTCGAGGGAGGACTACAAAAAACAATTTTGTTTTTTAAATCCACTTGACCCAGAAGGCAAATGATTCCCCTGCAGACCTTCTGAGGCTGCCTGCTCCAGCCTCATCCTTACGGTTGCTTCTCCTCTGTAAAAGGGTCCAGGAGCCATATCTGCAGTACACACCGCAGAGGCTCCACTGTAGGAACAATGGGCAGATGTGTAAGAAAGTCCTGTCACCAGTAAAACACTGTATAGGAGCACGAGGTTATTATTGCTGCTTTCCTCCTCGGCGGGTAAGTGTACCTTATGATTGCACATAACAGATCCGACAGTGTGATATGGAGCACTCTGGATCGCAAGGTTAACTAACTACTGTTTTCCTTTCTGTTTGGTGTTTCCTAAATATCTCTTGATATTTTGAGAATTCTTTAAAAACAAACAAACATTGATTTAAGAAGCTGAATTTTAACTCAGGTCAAACAACTGACTGGATGCTAAAGTCTAACCTTGGGTGAAGCAGATGCACACTTGGACTGGATTACAATCTACACCCAGAGATGGGCCGTGCTGAGGGTCAGGTTCTAACAGACACTGAGCTTCCTCTACAAACGAAGGAGGTAAATTAGCTGAGTGCTGAGAACTTTCACATATTTTGCTATATTTTCCTTTATACCTTTCTATACATTTAAAGTATTTCGGAGAATCCAAGATGGCTGCTAGGGTAGGCAACTAGCCGCAGCCGCACACAACAATTTTAATAAAATACAACTAAAATATAAAATGGACATTACCCAGAACTACAGGAAAGTCGACTGATTGGAAATTCTACAACGAGAAGCAAGGAGAAAACCAGAAGGAAGCGCGGAGGAGCTGTAAAAGCCTAAGGTACGGAGACACGCGGCGCGCGCGGAGAGGACGGAGCCGGAGAGGAGGGAGGCCGAGTGCCTGGCTGGCGTTCCCTAGCGGAAAGGAGAGAAAACTCCGACTGTGCTGGGCCCCCACTGCTCTGAACCCCCGTTCTGGGCCAGACCCCGGGGACTCAGGCTCAGCCATAGGGAGCTGGGCTGTAAGTCGGAACCCCGGGGTAGCGGAGAAAGGAGGTCCCGGAGGCGCGCACACTGCCCCCAGAGAAGGGACGGTCGGCTGTGCCGCGGGATTGCCCTGACGGGAAGGAGACTGGGGCTCCAGACTGCTGTGAACGCCACCTCCAACTCCACTTCCAACTGAACTGAACCCCAATACCGGGCTCATTGTGGGAGAGCATAGACTGTTTGGCAGCAGGCGAAAATCGAGGGCACCTTTCTCTCAGAGGCGCCGGCAGCGAGCACTGAAGGACCCGCATAGGGCGGGGCTGACGGAAGCCAAAGCTGCAGGCTCCACCCTGAAACCCCGTCCCATCTGTAACTGCGAAATGCGACAACAAAATAGATCACAAACGAAAGAAATGGAGGACAAAAAGCGTCTGGATATAGAGTTCAAATCTACGCTTATAAGGTTTTTCAAGAATTTCCTAGAAAAGATGGATAAGGCCTATGAGGATATGAAAAGAGATCAACTAGAATTAATAAGGAGTCAACAAGAAATGATAAGGGATCAACAAGAAATAAAGAATACATTGTCTGAAATAAAAAATATTCTACAGAGTCCTAAAATCAGAAGGGAAGATCGCAAGAATCAAGTCAAAGATTTGGAACATAAAGAGCCAGAAGACACTCCTCCACAGAAGCTAGAAGGCAAGAGAATCCAGAAAATTGAAGATAATGTAAGAAACCTCTGGGACAACTTCAAGCGAACCAACATCAGAATTATGGGGGTCCCAGAAGATGAGAGAGAGCAAGATATCGAAAACATACTGAAAGAAATAGTGACAGAAAACTTCCCCCACCTGGTGAAAGAATTTGACTTACAAGTCCAGGAAGCGCACAGAACTCCAAACAAAAGGAATCCAAAGAGGACCACACCGAGACACATCATTATTAAAATTCCAAGAGCAAAAGATAAAGAGAGAATATTAAAAGAAGCAAGAGCAAAGAAGGTAGTAACTTATAAAGGAGCACCTATACGATTGTCAGCTGACTTCTCAACAGAAACCATGCAGGCCAGAAGGGAATGGCAAGAAATATTCAAGGTGATGAATAGCAAGAACCTACAGCCAAAAATAAGCTACCCAGCAAAGCTATCACTCAGAATCGAAGGCCAGATAAAGAGCTTCACCAATAAAAAAAAGCTAAAGGAGTTCATCACCACCAAACCAGAATTATATGAATTGCTGAAGGGGGTTCTTTCAGAAGAGAAAGTAAACAAAGATAAAAATTATGAACAACAAATACGTAACTATCAACAAGTGAATCTAAAAACCAAGGAAATTAAAAAAATCTGATGAACAATATTAACTGTTGAGTATAATAGAATCAGAGGTATGGAAGGGGAGTGAACTGACGATTCTTGGGGAAAAGGGGAGAGGGGGGCGTGGGAAGAGACTGAACATAAACTGTGCACCTATGGATGAGGACAATGGGGAGAGGGGAAAGGGCAGAGGGTGGGGTGGGAACCTGGTGGAGGAGAGCAATGGTGGGGGGGGGGGGAGGAACATTTGTAATAATATGAAAAATAAAAACTTATTAAAAAACAAAACAAAAAAAAACAAAAAAAACAAGCTTATGAAACAATGGATCAGAACAGAGACCCCAGAAGTTGACCCACATTATTATGGTCAATTAATATTTGACAAAGAGGCAAGAACGTAACAGTAAAAACAGTCTCATCAACAAATGGTGCTGGGAAAACTGGACAAACACATGCAAAAAGATGAAACTAGACCACCAACTTAACTCCATACCCCAAAATAAACTCTAGATGGATAAAAGACTTATGTGTAAGGCATGAAACCATAAAAAATGCAAATATAGGCAATATCAGACATCTTATGTAGTAATATGTTTATGGATACATCTCCGAGCAAACAAACTAAGGAGAAAGTAAACAAATGGGACTACATCGAAGTTGAAAGCTGCACAGCAAAAGAAACCATCATCAAATTGAACAGGGAATCCACTGTTTGGGAGAACATATTTGCCAGTGTTATATATCTGATAAGGGGTTAATATTCTGAATATACAGTCTTATACAACTCAACAAAAGGGAAACAATCCAATTTTAAAATGGGCAGAAAACATCAGAGAAATGCAAATTAAAATCATAATGATATATCACACCTCACACCTGTCAGAATGGCTATTATCAAAAAAATCAAACAAGTGTTGGCAAGGATGTGGAGAAAAGGGAGCACTAGTTCACTGCTGGTGGGAATGCAGATTAGTGCAGCCACTGTGGAAAACAGTATGGAGTTTCCTCAAAAAATTTAAAAATGGAACTTCCATTTGACCCAGCAATCCCACTTCTGGGAATACATCCAAAAAAATACCAAAACACCAATCAGAAAGTTTATATGCACCCCTATGTTTGTAGCAGCATTATTTACAATAGTTAAGATTTGGAAAAAGCCCAAGTGCCTATCAGTAGATGAATGGATTTAAAAAAAAAAAAAAAAAGCTGTTTGACATTTACAACATGGAATACTACACAGCTATAAAAAATGGATCTCTTATCCTTTTGGACAGCATGAATGGATCTGGAAAATATATGCTAAGTGAAATAAAGCAATCTGAGAAAGATAAATATCGCATGATCTCATTGTGGAATCTAATGAACAAAATGAATTGACCACCAAAATAAGATCTGAAGCATGCAGGCAGGGAATAGACTGGCATACCTCCATGTGGTGTTGGGGGGACAAGAGATAAATCAATGAACTTATATACTTATATTCATTGCCCATGGATGCAGGCAATAGGATAGTGAAGACCTAGAGGGGGTTGGGAGGGGTGGGAAGGGGAGTGGGGGGGGGGAGTGGGGAGGGGGCAAATGGGAGATATCTGTATACTATCAGCAATAAAAAATACAATTTTTAAAAAAGATGAAGTCAGGTACAACTTGAGCTGAATAAGTCTGACGATCAAAAAAAAAAAAAAATAAAGTATTTCATTATATTTTTTGAAGCAGGTGAAGATTCAATACAAATGAACTTGCTTAAAAATTAGAATTTATACAAATACTAGTTAAGGCTTTGCAAATCAAAATAGGAAGGACTTATTCACACACAACAAAGAGGAAGGGCTGCCATTCCCTGTGAGAAAGACACGAGAGATTCAAAGCAGACCATTTTGAGGCTGCTAGAAATTACTTTAGGTCTACCTACCCCACAAAACCCAAAACTCAACTAACCCGATAAAACAGTCAGCTCTGTCCTGAGGACAGAGGCCTCTGAGGAGGCAGCGGTTAGTATAGCTAGAGCGGTGAGAGTCTGAGGGCGGAGTGAAAGAGGAAAGTGAGAATGAAGGTGTTGGGTGTAACACAGAGAAAGCAGAAAACTGCAGACCAGTAATAATGATGGAGACATTTAAGGTTTTGAAGATTTCCCAGGTTCATTGATTTTATTCTCTCCAGAGGGGATAATATAAATTCATGCACACACAATGGTTAACATTTATGAGCTATTTACTAGGTGGTAGGCTCTGGGCTAATATTTACACATGCCTACTTTCTTATTAAGGCTCATGGCTGGTGAGTGCAGCAGCAGTGGCAGGAGCCTCTCTGCGGCAGCGCTAAGGACCCTCAGGGATGTCCACCTGCCGGCTTAGAGGACACAGGCCGGACTAAGGGACCCCCACCCTAAGTACACGATTGTCTGCACTGGGCCTCTAGTTTACAGATAAGGAAACTGAAGCTGACTGAGGTCCTGGCAGGCAGCAAAGTTTGGGCTCAAATCCAGGCCCACCTCACTGCAGAGCCTGCATGCTCTTGACCTACTCCACCTAGAAAAACGGAGCGGGAGGGGAGAGTGGAGGCCTAGTGGGACCTGCAGCCTGGGAAGAGGAGTTGCCACACAAGCTGAGCACATAACATAGCTATCATAGCTCCCAGTGTGCACGCTGATAGCCCTCGCTCTCGTCTGGTAGGAATGACTAAACAGACTGTGCATGCCGGTAGCCAGAATGGACAGCAGTCACTTCTAGGGGTGTGGTCATTGGAAGAGAAATGTCTCTCTTCCCTTGAACTCCAGCAGTTCCAGTGAAAAATTAATCCAGGTGATTCTAGCTTGGGGGACTCATTTTAACATGACCCCAACTAAGTTATACCTAGCCAAGGTATAATAATGCCACAATGTATCTTAAAGTTTAACCAAGATTATCATCAAAGTTACAACCGAAATGGCCTCGATAGCCATCTTCATCATACCGCCTCACAACTGTGCCAAACTACAGTTTAAAAAGCATTTTCACAGATGCTCATTTATTTAATCCTCACAACTCTGTGAGCTGAGTCTTATATTTCTGTTTTATGGGTGAGGAAACTAAGGCTCCAAGTTATTTGCCCAAGATAATGAAGCTATAAGCGGTAAAGCAAAAGCAATTCAAGAAGTGCAGGTAAAACTAAAACACACAAAAACATAATAAATGGCACATTTAAGAGAAATGCAGTCGTCTGGTGAAGAGTAACTTCTTCAGTGTTAACACAGACACCTACAGATATTTTGAAAAGGAGTGGCTACAGGTTATACTGGTTAGAAAACAAAAGTTCAATTATTCTGTAATTTGTCTAATACTACACTGTTTTACTGATATGGCTGTTCACACAATAGAAATGATACAGATTTGTTTAGAAAAATAATGTTTGACATTGGTAAGGGATGTGAAGCAATTGGGGATTTACTAACAATCAAATGAATCCAGTCATCACAATAGCTAGTGTGGCTCCGTGTGAACCAGCCTTATACTAGGAACAACGGTATCAAGTCAGAGAACAATAAATTTAGAAGCCTGTCATGCTATCAAGTGGCCAAAGGGGCCACTCTGCAATAAGAGTAGTTTTATATGAGCTATAAAAATTATTGTAGGCAATATTATCACTATTGGTAATAATTTGGCAAATTGAAGTCAATACACACAGACGGGAATGTTACTTGCTCATGCAGTCTGGTTGATTGAAGACCCAATGTAAAGGTTTCTGCTGTGATGGCAATTAACCACCTAGCAATTAACGGCAGTCTGAAGTGGAACGATAGCCATATAGTGGGAAAAGTAATAAAAATGTCCCAACAACGGTACTAAAATAAGGACAATTAATGTTTTATAATAATCTGGAATTGTAAAATGATCCAAACCTAGGTGTTTTCCAGGTTGTAGGCTATTAATACCAAACCACCATGTGCATGAAAAGGAGACACGATTTATTCAGTGACAATTATATTCCTTCCAAATTGCAGAGCTAGGTGATTACCTCTATTAAAGGATGAATGCAACTCTGCTGATCAGTTAAAACAATGGTCAGCAAACCATGGCTCATGAGCCACATGTGGCTCTTTGGCCCTTTGATTGTGGCTCTTCCACAAAATGCCACGGTCTGCGTGAATCTATTTTGAAGAAGTGGCGTTAGAAGAAGTTTAAGTTTAAAAAATTTGGCTCTCAAAAGAAATTTCAATCGTTGTACTATTGATTTTTGGCTCTGTTGACTAATGAGTTTGCCAACCACTGAGTTAAAACATTCATGGTTTTATATCACTAACAGGTGGAAGACAAGAGTATATAAAACTGGTCTTAGCAGTTTGGGATATGGTGATACTATTCAAGATCTGTCTTAAGTACAGAATCAGAGAACACACAGTTGATGACTGGTGCAGACAAGGTATGATGACTTTAATCCAAGCATAAAGTGGGATAGTACACTCCACTGCCTTATATATGGATAGATAGATTTATGACACAAGCAGCCCGCCCCACCCCTGGCTGCTCAATGCCCACATATGCAAATTAACCCACCATCTTTGTTGGGTTAATTTGCATAACCACTCCTGATTAGCTGGTGCATGTCACAAAAGTATGGTTAATTAGCATGTTACTCTCTTATTAGGTAGGTGCTGGGGTTGGCCAGTGTGGCTCAGTGGTTGAGTTTCGAACTATGAACCAGGAGATCACAGTTCAATTCCCAGTCAGAGCACATCCCCAGTGTGGGCTTGATCCCCAGTGTGAAGGATGCAGAAGGCAACCAATCTATGATTCTCTGTCATCATTGATGTTTCTATCTCTCTCCCTCTTCCTTCTTCTCTGAAGTCAATAAAAATATTTTTAAAATAATAAAATAAAATATACTGGAATGGATCTATTACTAATCAACAAATCCTGGCTGTGAACAAAACTGGCTGCAAGGAACTGAATTCTCAACTATGATGCTTAAGTGATAAAGATCACAATGTCAGGGCTGGCTGGTGTCTCTGCAATTCTCTTGCTCTTTCCCTCTGGTTACAAATAGTTTCTGCATCTTAGTTTCACACTACCACATTCAAAAGCAGGAAATGTGAGCAGAGGCAAAAGAGGCTTTCTTCACAAAATAATCTCTCTCTGATCAAAAGAAATCTTTCCAAGAATTCTCCCTCAGGAGACTTTCTTATGTCTCATTGGCCAGAGTCCATGAGATGAGGCCACCATAGACCAGTTATTGGGATTACCAGAAATTACTGTAAAAGACGTAAACTAATACAGATACCTGCTCTAAGTATACTGTCATCTTATTAATAGCTGAATAAAATTATGGTTCTTAAAAAAGCAGGGCCAGAAGAGACTGTTGGGTAGGTAATCCAGCTCCTGCTTTACTAGCCAAAGACCAGGTAGTCTGTTGTTGGTAAAACCAGGAAATAGAATTCATTCTACTTAATGGAAATATCACAGAAAACATGCTCTCCTTAGAGCTAATACAAAGTGCACACTAAGAAACATGAAGTAAAAGTCCACTGTCCAAGTGAAGAATTACATTCTTTCATTCCATAAATGTTTACTCAGTGCCTACTGTGTGCTACATGCTGCTCCCGGTCCGAAGAGTAAAGTGGTGAACAAAACAAAGCCCCTGCCCGCAAAGAGCTTACAGTCTAGTGGTTTCTGATAAAGTCTTACAGAAAATAACAGCAGTCATACTTCCAAAGTAAGACTGTACTTCTACATACGGCCAAATTGCAAAAACAAAACAAAACAAAACAAAACAAACAAACAAACATGACTAGGTTGAATTACAGAAAGTTCACCATACATTACACTATTTTTAAAATATTAAAATATTACTAATGTAGCCCTGGCCATTGTGGTTCGGTTGGTTGGAGCATCATCCCATACACCAAAAGGTGACTGGTTCGATTCCCGATAAGAGCACACAGCCAGATTGCAGAATCTATGATGTTTTTCTCTCACATTGATGTTTCTTTCTCTCCCTCTCTCTCTCACTCTCCCTTTATCTCTCTAGAAAATCAATAAAAAAATAAAATATTAGTAATGTGTAGTTGATATAGCACTTTTTTAGGTATTCACAATACTGTAATGTACATTATCTTTACTTCCCCATTGACTGTGAAGGAAGAAAGGGTGGATATTATTTCACAGGCCCTAAGAGGATGAGAACCTAGGTCTCCTGCAGCTCTCAGCTTTTAGTACAAATTAATATTTATACTTAATGAAAATAATATTTAAACTAATATTTAGTATAAAGGAACCACATTTATATTCAAAGATAGAGGCCAAAGTTCTTAGAAAATCTGAGAAAATGACCCATCTCCTCATTGTGACTGAGTTGGACCATTAGAGAAAGTTGTGATAAAGTGATATTTAGAGGCATGGATACACATCCATACATCTTGGACTTAGCTAGGGTCTCTATTGTGTTTGAAAATACCTCATTAGAATCTACTACAGAAATAGTCTCTAGGGAGCTTTTAGTTCTATTGTATGGCGGCTGGGTTTCCATGAATGTGTCAAACAGAAAGAGGATGAGAAGAAAGCCAGCCCTAGAGTTATATTCTTTGAGCCCTAATTCTCAGGGTACGAGTGCACAAAAGGCCGACCTATCTTTGTTCAGAAGCCAGGAGCCCCACAAACCAGATTTCTCGCTTGAAGGAGGTCCTCAATCATCCAATTTCAGGACAATAGTTAATCAATAAAAACTTTTTCACCAAAATAGAGAATCCAACATCAAATCCTACACAGGGCGTCTCAAAGGAATGTATTCACACTTCAATAGCTGATAGCTCAATTTTGAAAATGAAATGTATTTTTTAATTTAAATTCTTTATTGTTTAATGTATTATATAAATCTCCTTTTTCCCCCATTGACCTCTCCCCAGCTGCCTCCAACCCTCAGCACATGCTCTCACTCCACCCCACCCCACCCTTCATCTGTGTCCATGGTTATGCTCATAAATGTATTTTAATAAACACTGCCTTTATCGTTATACAAAGTGTATGTATACATTTTGGGACATCCTATATGTCTACTACCAACGTAGAAAATAAATCTTTTAAGTGAGTTAATTTCCCACTTAATAACAGATGTTCAGAGGTAAAATTATTCATCTTCCGATCCAAAAGAGAGCAGAAAAGCTAGAAAAGGCCAAAGTGAAAAGTGTCATTTCAACAAAGTAGGGGAGTGCTAGCGGTGATGAAAGAAGTACTCAAATGAAAGGAAAAACAACTCGACTTACTTTTTGGTGAGCCGAGGGTCCAGAGGAGGGTGCTGTGCTCCATACACAGGCTGGATGCTAAAAGCAAATAAAGAAAGAGGCTGTCAGGACGCTAAAAATGTTGGGTGAATGTCACCTGCATCACAAAATTGGAAGAGACTTAGAGAAACAGGTCACCTCCAATAACTATATCCAATCCAGCCCCAAAAGATAGTAACCAACTCTTAAAAAAAAAAAAAAAATTATTTTAATTTAACAATAGGAAGACAAACAATCCAACTAAAAATGGGCAAAGGACCTAAATAAAATACTTCTCCAAAGAGGACATACAGATGACCAAGAAACATAAAAAAATGCTCAATGTCACTGATCATCAGAGAAATGCAAACTGAAACAACAATGGGGTATCACCTCACACTTGTCAAATGGCTACCATCAACAAATGAACAAATGAACAAATGACTAGTGCTGGTGAGGATGTGGAGAAAAGGGAACCTTAGCACCCTGCTGTCAGGGATGCAGACTGGTGCAGCCACTGTGGGAAACAGTATGGAGTTTCCTCAATAAATTAAAAATGGAACTGCCTTATGACCCAGTGATTCTACTTCTGGGTATATATCTGAAGAAACCCAAAACATTAATTCAAAAAGATATACCAGTGTGACTCAGTGGTAGAGTGTTGGTCCATGCACCAAAGGGTCTTGGGTTCGATTCCAGGTCAAGGGCATGTACCTGGGATGCAGGTTCAATCCCTGGCCCTGGTTGGGGCATGTGCAGGAGGCAACCAATTGATGTATCTTCTCTCTCTCTTTCTCTCTCTCTCTCTCTCTCTCTCTCTCCTCTCTCTAAAAATCAATAGAAAAAATATATTAAAAAATATATGCACTGCAGCATTATTTACTATAGATAAGATATGAAAGCAACCTAAGTGCCCATCAATAGATGAGTGGATAAAAAAGTTATGGTACATATATACAATGGAATATTACGCTATTCCATAAAGCGGGACAGAAGTAAAAGTAGAAGAATAAGTATGTACACTGATTTCCTCATCTTTTACTGAAAAGTCTCAAAAGATATTGAAGGCTAATAGCTCAAGTAATAGAGACAAAAGTATGTTCTAGCCGGAACCGGTTTGGCTCAGTGGTAGAGCGTCGGTCTGCGGACTGAGGGGTCCCGGGTTCGATTCCGGTCAAGGGCATGTACCTGGGTTGTGGGCATATCCCCAGTAGGGGGTGTGCAGGAGGCAGCTGGTCGATGTTTCTCTCTCATCGACGTTTCTAGCTCTCTATCTCTCTCCCTTCCTCTCTGTAAAAAATTAAAAAAAAATTAAAAAAAGTATGTTCTAAGATATAAAATAAACCTAAGAAAAATAACATAGCCAAATAAAAACAGGTGGGGAGGGGATAGGAAATACAACTACTAATTTTATCACTGCTTCTGGTAGAGAGGAGTCTATAGGTATGTCTGAAGAAATATGGTATAAAGTTATATATATATAAACACTAAGATGAAAGGATAAGCTTTCCAAATTAACAGAATATACACATGCACACGTTTCAAAGCATGTACAGTCCTTAGCGTGAAAAATTTTAAAGAAAATATTAAAAATAGAACTAAGGCCAAATACATTAATCATTACAGTAAAGGTAAATGGACTGAACTTACCTATTAAAAGAAAGAGAATTAATATTAACAGAGGACAGAGAACTGGTTGGTTGCCTCCTGTACTCACCCTGACCTGGAATCAAACCTGCAACCTTTTGGTGTACAGGACTACTAAACTACCTGGCCAGAACATGCCACCATTTTTGTTTGTTTTAATTTTTAAAAAATGATTTTTAGAGAGGAAGGGAGAGGGAGAGAATCATTAATCAGCTGCCTCTTGCATATCCCCTACTGGGGATTGAGCCCACAACTCTGGCATGTGCCCTGTCTGGGAATCAAACTATGACCTTCTGGTTCATAGGTCAACATTCAACCACTGAGCCACACCGCCATGCTATGCCACCGTTTTTGTAAAAAAAAACTTTAACATAAAGCATATCCACATTTTCACATAGAATTAGGTCTATGTACTTATAACCTATCTCAGAAAGAAGACATAAGATAGCAGTAGCAAGAGGTTTGGAAAGGAACTGCGTGACTGGAGGACCCAGCGGCATAGAGGTTTAGTTTTCACTGCAAACCTTTTTGTGCCTTTCCCAGTTATTATTATGTAATTGTATCACCTTTTTAAGAAATAAATTAAGCAATCTTAAGAGGATTGGGAGGTTTAAATGAGACAATGTGCAAAAAGCCCTTTTAACACAATTCCTGGCGGGTGATAACACTAGCAGGTAGTGAGGTTGATTTGCAAATGTTAAAATGCGACCAAGGACACACTCAGTGCCAAAGAAATGATTTTCTTTTTTAAAAATATATGTTTTATTGATTTTTTACAGAGAGGAAGAGAGAGAGATAGTTAGAAACATCGATAAGAGAGAATCACCGATCAGCTGCCTCTTGCTGGGGATGTACCCTACTGGGGATGTACCCGCAACCAAGGTACAGGCCCTTGGCCGGAATCGAACCCAGGACCCTTCAGTCCACAGGCCGACGCTCTATCCATTGAGCCAAACCGGTTTCGGCAAAGAAATGACTTTCTATCTACCTCCCATTTTTGTAATTTATTCCTCACCCAACATTTAGAAAATAGAAAAAGTTTACCAGGTACCTTATTTGACATCACTGATGTGATCCTAAAGTTGCTTTTAAATAAAAATGTAGCCAATTTAATTATTTTCATATTGATTCCTACTAAGATTCCAGAGGGAATGTTCTTGTGTACAGATCTTTAGTTCTGAATACACTACAGGTCCCGTGCACAAAATTCATTCACTGGGGGTGGGGGTGGGGTGGGAGGGGAGTCTCTCAGTCCTGATGGCGAGAGGGTGCAGACCAGGCCTAGGCACCCCACAGGTGCAAGATCAGAGCCAGGGAGGGACGAGAGAGGTTGGCCAGCCAGGGCGGGACCACAGGAGGGATCCAGGGTGTGTCTGTCCATCTTACTCAGTCCCCGATCAGCCAGACCCCAGAAGCAAGCTAACCTACGGAGCATCTGCCTGCTGATGATCAGTGCAGGTCATAGCAACTAGTTGATCAGTTGACTGTCTGCCCCCTGGTGGTCAGTGCGCGTCATAGTGAGCGGTTGAGTGGCCTTAGCATATCATTAACATATTACACTTTGATTGGCCAACTGGATGACCAGACACTTAGCATATTAGGCTTTTATTATGTAGGATTCCCTACCTTTTTAGCTATAAAAATCTCTACTCCTAAACTTTTCTGGACAGTTATTAAGTAGTCTATAAAAAACCATTTCATATACTACTATAGAAATACAAACAAAACAACTTTAATGTGTTTACAGTTTCTTAGGAGAGAAAATAAGAGGGATCAAAGAATAATGTGAAAGTTTGGCTTCCAGAGAAAAGGCTTAGACAAAACAAAAATTAAACAAAAACACTAAAAGAGCCATTGATTTGTATTTTAACATTTGCAAATACTCTAAGAGGAGTACACTTGAACTCTCCAAGTTCACAAGCCTCTTTGGAGTACAATATAAAGATCGGAGGATAAATTTCAAGAAGATATCAACAGGCCAGTTAGGTTAGCTTACTGGGTAGAAAAAGAAGACCCCTTATTTTCAGATCCTTAGATCCTCTCCTAAAAAGAGTATTACCACTTGTCAGTAATATATGCAGAAAAAAGCAACCCCAATTGTGCAGGTTTATGGGCCAAAGACCATCAATTACTATGCTGAAAAGGAATTTAAAATCAAAGTGGGCATGTTTTAAAGATGTCAGCACAGCCAGAAAGGCCATAAGTGATGACAGATTTCATCAGCAAAGGTATCAGAGCCCAAACGAAATCTGTTAACATATTCTTGAACCAAACAGCGTTAGACCTCAAACAATTTGTATAATTAATTAGTTTATTGAATCTTAAAAAGGACAGGCAAGAAGTTAGAAAACAGAAACTGAGGTGATCACAGAGATTAAATTAAGACAGACTAAAAGCCTGGCAATTAAGGTGCTCCACTTCCTGGCATTTATAATTCACCTGTACCATCCCTTCTTCTCCCAAATCCAAACTCACTCTAGAGCAGGAGGGTCGCCACTCTGCCTTCCAAACGTACCTAAGTTACTAAGTCAGGCTCTTCTCCCTACTCCCTTTTCAAAAGTGTATCCATACTGAAACATTCCCTTTAAATTCCACACCCACTCCAACTCCCCTGCCAGGAGACATTCTCTGACCCTGCACCAGCATCCAATAACCCATGCCTTCTCTGGTTCCCTAGATACATAAATCAGGGCTAATACCACTTTTTAAAAATAAAAATTTTATTGTTAAGAGTATTACAGATGCTCCCCCCTTTTTTTCTCCGCCCTATCTCCCACCACCCGGTTCCTGCCCCACCCCAGGCCTTTACCACCCTACTGTCTGTGTTCATGGGCAATGCTATATGCACATAAGTTCTATGGTTAATCTCCTCCTGTCCTCCCACCCCTCTTTCCTCTGAAATTCATCAGTCTGTTCCATGTTCCCATGCCTCTTGCTCTATTTTATTCGTCAATTTATTGTGGTCATTAGATTCCACATATAAGTGAGATCAAGTGATATTTGTATTTCTCTGACTGGCTTTTTTTACTTAGCGCAATACTCTCCAGTTCTCTCCATGCTGTTTCAAAGGGTAATAGATCCTTCTTCTTTAGAGCTGTATAGTATTCCACTATGTAAATGTATACAGTTTTTTATCTGTTCATCTATACTTGTGCTGTTTCCAGATTTTAGCTATTGTAAATCCACAAGAGCAGGCATATGTAGATCAATGGAAAAAATAAACTATTTAAAAAAGGAACTAGGTTTAGATCATAATACTAGGTCCTTTATGGTCAACACTTACATAAGAAATAAGGCATTATAGACCCGAAGCACCAGTAAGCCTTTCCCTTCCTTCCTAGAAAGCCATTTTATTGAATCTGGCTTTTTTCAGCCTCAGTTTTTGTTTTTTTACGTTTTCATTTTCTACTAGAGGCCCGGTGCACGAAATTCGTGCACAGGGGTGGGGGATGTCCCTCAGCCCAGCCTGCACCCTCTCCAATGTTGAGGGCAGTCGGACATCCCTCTCACAACCCAGGACTGCTGGCTCCTAACTGCTCACCTGCCTGCCTTCCTGACTGCCCCTAACCGTTTCTGTTTGCCAGCCTGATTACCTCCTAACCACTCCCATGTCAGCCTGATTGATGTTTAACTGCTCCCCTGCCAGTCTGTTTGCCCTGAACTTCCCTCTTCTGCCGACCTGGTCACCCCTAACTGCCCTCCCCTGCTGGCCATCTTGTGGTGGCCATCTTGTGTCCAAATGGGGGCAGGACCTTTGATCACATGGGGGCAGCCATCTTGTGTGTTGGAGTGATGGTCAATCTTTATATTACTCTTTTATTAGATAGAATAGAGGCCTGGTGCACGGGTGGGGGCCAGCTGGTTTGCCCTGAAGGGTGTCCCAGATCAGGGTGGGGGTTCCCTTGGGGTATGGGATGGCCTGGGCGAGGGGCCTGTGGTGGTTTGCAGGCCGGCCATGCCCCCTGGCAACCCAAGAGGAGGCCCTGGTATCTGGAATTTACCTTCTACAATTGAAATTCAGTAGCCTGGAGCGGAGCCAAGCCCCCTGCTCGCTCCATGGCGGCAGCCATTCTGTTTGGGACTTATGTGTCTTGTATAATTGACACTTGGTAGCCTAGAGTGGACACTTAGGCGTGGTAGGGCAGGCGGAAAGCTTGGCTTCTTCCATTGCCAGAGAAACCCAAGCCTCTGTGGCCGCAGCTATCTTGGTTGGGGTTAATTTGCATATGTGCTCTGATTGGATGGTGGATGTGGCTTGTGGAGTGGAGTGATGGTTACTTTGCATATTACTCTTTTATTAGGTAGGATGAATAGTATTTTTTGCATGTTTTAAAAACTAGATAAATGAGCCTGGCTGATATGGCTCAGTGGTTAAGTGTCAATTCCAGGAGGTCACTGTTCAATTCCCAGTCAGGGCATATGCCCAGGTTGCGAGCTTGATCCACAGTAGGGGGCATGCAGGAGGCAGCCAATCAAGGATTCTCTCTCATCATTCGCTTCTTTTTATTTCTCTTTCTTTCTTTCTTTTTCTTTTTTTTTTTTTGTTAATCCTCACCTGAGGATATTTTTCCATTGATTTTTAGAGAGTGACAGGGAGAGGGAGAGAGAGAAGCATCAATGGGAGAGACACATTGATTGCCTCCTGCACACACCAGGTGACGCCGGCACCTGGGGCCAGGGATCGAGCCTGCAACCAAGGTACATGCCCTTGACCAGATTCAGTCTGTAGGCTGATGCTCTATCCATTGAGCAAAACCAGCCAGGGCAGTGTGTGTGTGTGTGTGTGTGTGTGTGTGTGTGTGTGTGTGTATATATATATATATATATATATATATATATATATATATAATTGTTGATAGTTCATCATTGATGTTTCTATCTCTCCCTCTCCCTTCCTGTCTGAAATCAATAAAAATATATTTTAAAAAGAAAAAACTATATAAATGGAAGCACACTGTATATATGACTCATTTTGACTCTCAATCATAAATTCTATTTTAAATATTACTTAATTTTATAGCTAGCTGTCTGATCTCCCTGACACAAACTTTAAAAAAAAATGCTCCAAGCCGAAGCCAGTGGTAGAATGTCGGTCTGCGGACTGAAAGGTCCCAGGTTCGATTCCGGTCAAGGGCATGTACATTGGCTGCGGGCACATCCCCGGTAGGGGGTGTGCAAGAGGCAGCTGGTCGATGTTTCTCTCTCATCAACGTTTCTAGCTCTCTATCTCTCTCCTTTCCTCCCTGTTAAAAATCAATTTAAAAAAAAAAAGCTCCAAAAAAGTATAAAAACCATATAATTCACATTTTCAAACACAAATAAAAATACAGAGAAAACTGTAATACACATCTATGAACCCATTACTCTGATTTAACAAAGGTTAACATTTGTCACATTTCAGTGTTCATCTCATCTTTCAGGAGAAGAAATAAACATACATTTATTTATTTATTTATATATTTACTTATTTTTTAAAAAATATGTTTTTAGCCCTGACCAATGTGGCTCAGTTGGTTGGGTGCTGGCCTCTGCATTGTTCTTGTTTGACTCCCAGTCAGGGCACAGGCCTGCATTGTGGGCTCGATCCCCAGTAAGGGGTGTGCAGGAAGCGGCTGATGGATGTTTCATTCTCATCACATATAAGTGAGATGATGTGATATTTGTCTCATGTTTCAGTCTTTCCCACTTCCTTCTTCTCTCTCTAAAAATGAATAAAAAATTTAAAAATATGTTTTTATTGATTTTAGAGAGATAAGAAGGGAGAGAGAGAGAGAGAAACATCACTGGCTGCCTCCTCACACCCCCTACTAGGAATCAAGCCTGCAACACAGGCATGTGTCCTGACAGGAATCGAACTTATAACCGCTCGGTGCATGAGACAATGCTCAACCAACTGAGCACCACCGGCCAGTGCCACCTCCCTCCCTTCCTTCCTTCCTTTCTTCATTCCTTTTTTAAAAGAAATTAAAGCGTTAGAGAGATACTACTTAAGTCCCAATGGCAGACCCCAGTCCCGTTTCCCTCTCTCCCTGTGAGATAACCAATATCCTAAAGTGGGTATGAAATCCTCCCCACCTGTTGTTATGCTCTGACATATCCTCATGTGTCCATAAACAATATACAACACTTCTTATGCTTTAAAACTTCACATCGAAGATTGCACACCATATGTATTGTTCTACAGCTTGCTTTTCTCACTCAGCAATGTGTTTTAACCCAGCCCCACTTTTAAGTTTTTCTGATCGCAAAAGTAACACACGCTTAGTGGAAAAACTGGGAAGTCACTAATCCACAGCATCCTCACAGGGGCAGCGTGCCAAGCCGACTTTCAGCTTCTAAGGAGCAGTGGTGGTGCAGGTCTTTGTACCCCTTCACCACCGGGCAGAGGGCGACACACCAGCAGGCACTTAACAAAACTTAATGAGTGAAGACTGGAACTCGACAAAACCCAAGCCTCTGTTTTAAGCTAGACCTAAAAGCTACAGGCAAACACATCTCAGAGAAACCACATCGGCTGGCAGAGCTTGGCTAGGCAGAGCAAAGTATGCCACAGGATATGCCACAGTGGAGACAAAAGAGCAAAATCCCTGTCAAAACTCCATCAATCCCTTTAATAAAACCAACAACACAGAATGTACTGGCCTACGGGGTTTAGGTAGTTGGAACAGAGCAAAAACCTTGGTGGAAAAATCAACAGGTGTTTGCTTAGCACTAACAAATGAGCTAAAGCAAACACGGGAATAGAACTTAGAACTATCCAATTTGAAACCAAGCGTTGGCACCTAATTCAGGTTCAGACTCCCACTTGATCCAAGTCTTCCAGAAAGGGGATCTACACTGTTTCAGTGACAATTTAGTATCTTCGCTTACTTTATTAGTAAAACATATCCAGGCTAAGGACAGGTTGTAATGTACCTGCCCAAACAGGCGTGAACCATTACAACCCAGTCTACTATCAGAATCATTAATATTATGAAAAAATGACCAAATGATAGAGAAGGCTCCTTCAGAATTCAAATGACTAGACACTTTTCTCAACTTCATTTAATGCAAGGAAGAGTTCTTTTACTTTTACACCTTTTTTTTTATTTTTAGGGAGAGTGAAAGGGAGGGAGGGCGGTGTGGGGGGCGAGGGAGAGGGAAAGAGACAGACATTGATGTGAGGTCTGGGACTGAACCTGTAATCCAGGTACGTGCCCTTGACCAGGAATCGAACCTGCAATCCTTTGGTGCTCTATTCACTGAGAAACACTGGCCGGGGCCAAACACATTTTTTAAAAATCCTCACCTAAGGATATGTTGTAGTTTTTTAATTGATTAAAAACCAACAGAGAGGAAGGGGACACTAGAGAGGGCACACCTCAGATCAAACCCGAAACCTAGGTATGGGCCCTGACCAAGGATCGAACTTGCCACCTTTTGGTGTGTGAGACAATGCTGCACAACAAACACTTTTGCTTAAAAAGAGGGAAAAGCCCTTCCCAGAAAGGTTGGAAATAGGAATACGGGAAGGAGCCAGCTCTGGCTCACACTCGTCGCTCCTCTTCCAAGTCTCATCCGCACCTTTTCACGGGAAGGCCACTCCCGTGGATTGGCTGAGGTGCTTTGACAGAGGGTGTCTTAATCTTAGCAGAGATGGAGGGCGGGGGACGAGGAAACAGTAGCAGAGAGAGCATGAACCAGGTGTCAGTAAGTCTGCAGTGTGATTTGTGACAAGCTCCCCCCCCCCCCCCCCCCCCCCCGCTTCCCCTGGCCTCAGTTTCCTCCCCGGCTGTGGTCTTCGGAGTCAATTACAAATTTCATGACACTCAGATGTCCAGCAGCGCTAAAAGTGTTTACTCACTATTTTCAAAGACAAAAGCCTCCCACTGGCAACCCCCACCACAAGACAGAAAAGCCCTCCACCAGCACCCCCCACCTCACCCACTGTTACTAGGAATCTTGCTGGGTGTGAGTGGAGTGACATGAGTTGGAATTGATAAGTTAAAACTTACCACTCAACTTCAGAACTGGTAAGGGCCTTAGAGCTCACTTAATCCAAACCTCTCATTCATAAAGCAGAAAATCAATTATGGAGTTTTAAATTTAAATTTGCCCTAAAATTTGGCTTTTTCTCTAAGCCAAGTCTTACCAGATTACCTAAACCAGAAACCTGGGAGTGACACCTCCTTAGTCCCTCCTTCTCCCTCACTCCCCAAAACCAGCGATTTACCAAGGCTGCATGTAGGTATTTTCAATCTTGACCTCTATTCACCATTGCCCTAGTCTGAGCCTCTCCCTTCACTGACGGCAGTAGCCTCCTAACTATATTCCCTCTGATTCCCAGCAGAGGTGCAGTAGTGGGTGGAAGAGTCAGGGGGGTGGAGGGACTCAAGTGTTTGGAAATGTGTAAGTGCATGTGAGAAGGGTAATTTTCCTAATAACTGGTGGGCCTTCTTGACACTTAGTGGACAAGGGCCAGAGATGCTAAACATCCTATATTTCAATACAACACAGAATTAACCCACCCAAAACAGCAACTATGTGTCCCCACCCCTAAACGTTAAAAACACTGGTCCAAGCCATTTTTCTCAGGGTACCCAGGATGATCTTACCTAATAATAGACAAACATATAAATTGACCGTACCTCTGCTACACCCACAGCCAATCAGAGTGAGTATGCAAATTAGAAGCCCAAAGATGGCGGCCGCCCAGCTGCTCCAGGTGTGGAGTGGCAAGGCAGGGTAGGACGCCTGCTATGGTGGGGGGGGGGGGGGCGGCGGGGGCGCGAAGGGATCTACAGGAGTGGAGTGCCGCAGCAAAGACGAAGATGGCAGGCTCCGGCCAGAGTCTGCAGCGAAGCAGTGAAGATGAACTGGCAGAGTCTGTAGCGCAGACGAAGACGGCAGACTCTGGTCGGAGTGAAGGCCTGGGTACCGGTTGCTGGAGGAAAACTGGTGCTGGAAGCCAAGGGGAGGAAGGCCTATTACATGAATCTCATGGTGCAACAGGCCTCTAATATTTTTATAAATGCAAATCTGATCATGTCTCAGCCCTCGTCAACCTTCTAATGGGATAAAGATCAAAGTCCATAACTTGGCCTATTTTTCCAACCATGAAGTTCCTGGAAGACTCGGAGAATTTGGATTTTATTCTAACTATAAATGAGAGGTGTGTAAGAGAGCCAGAAGAGAATCAGGAAAACCAATTAGAAGGCTACAGCAGTTCAGGCAAGAGAGGACTCAGATTGATCCATGATAGTAGGGGTGGAAGTGGTGAGAACTACTCAGATTTGGAATATATCTGAAGAAACAACAGGATTTGCTGGTTAGTTGGATGTGGCAGGAAGGGAAAGAGAGGAATAAAGACATTAGGATTTTTGGTCTGAGGAACTTGGTGAATGTTAGGACCATTAAGTGAGATGGAAAGAATAGCTTTGTGGGGGAGGGGGGGAAGATAGATTTATGGTGCATGTGGAAATTGAGTTCTGTTTGGACATGTTAATTGTGAGATACGCTAATTGTTTAAGATCCATATGGCAAAAGCTTTCATCGCTAGAACTCATGTTTCTTTCCCTCAATTCAGGACTCTTTTCTCAGGGGTTCTTAAAGTGCAGCTCCTCAGTTAGCAGCAGCAGTCTCACTTGGGAAGCTCAACTTTTTAGGTCCCTTTCAACCTCAGAATCTGAAACTCTGGAAGTGGGGCCTGGCAATCTATGTTTTAACGAGCTCTCCTGGGGACTCACCAGGGTTTGAGAATCTCTGCTCAAAAGCATACTCTTCATGGCTAAAGAACACTTGACACCATGACTGTCCCACATTAGGCTTCTGGTGCCTCTATAAGCTCTCTACTTAATTAACAATAGGTTGGGTTTTTTTCCCACCTGAGATTCATTGGAGGCTCCAGATACACTACTAATCAAAGTTTTTCAATTCCAGTTTCACAAACTAGAGCAAGGGGGAAAACAAATAAAAACAGGACATACTGTATTACAACTATTCTATCCTGTATAATAAAGAGGTAATATGCAAATTAACCCTCATGCCCTCACAAGATGGCTGCCTATGACAGGGCCGGCAGGGGGGTTAGTGAGGGATGACCAGATGACTGAACAAGCAGGCTGCATGGGGAAACCAGGCTGGCAGGGGTTAGTGAAGGATAACCAAATGACTGAATTGCAGGCTGCATGGGGTGATCAGGCCAGTAGGGAAGGCAGTTGGGGGTGACCAGGCTGGTAGGGAGACAGGGGGAGTAAGAGGTGACCAGGCAGGCAGGGGGAGCAGTTAGGGGTGACCAGACTGGCAGGGGCTGGTGGGGGGGGGGAGTGCAGTTGGGGGCAATTAGGCTGGCAAGGGGGCAAGTGAGGGGCAACTAGGCCGGTGAGGAGGGCAGTTGGGGGTGACCAGGTTGACAGGGGGGTGACCTGGCCGGCAGCAGGGGGAAGTTAGGGGCAATCAGGCCAGCACACAGAGGCAGTAAGGGATGATCAGGTCGGCAGGGAGAGGACAGTTAGGGGCGATCAGGCAGTCAGGCAGGTGAGCAATTAGGAGTCAGCAGTCCAGGATTGGGAGAGGGATGTTCCAGATTGGAAAGGGTGCAGGCTGGGCTGAAGGGACCCCCATCCCATGCACAAATTTCATGCACAGCGCCTCTAGTATATAATAATAAAAGTATAATATGTAAGTTGACCAAACGACCTACAGCAGAACAACCGTCTGGACGACCTTCTGGTACACACACACACACACTGGCCCCAGGCCAGCCAAGGCAGGTGCAATGTGATTGGTCAGGGGGCCCTGCCATCGCTCCATGATCGCCCCACAGAGGGAGACCCAGGCCAATGTTGGCAGGGCGATGGATCAGGGGGTGGGGGTGGGGGCTCTGTGACCACCCCAAAGAGGGAGGCCCAGGCCACCCTCTGCACAGTGATCAGTCACAGCCGAGTGGGTGGGGCCTCCCTCTGCTGGGTGATCAATTGCAGAGCCCCACAGAGGGAGGCCCAGCCCACTGGCCAGCAACGCAGTGGTGGTGTGCGGGCTGGTCAGCGATCGCTCCGCAGAGGAGGCCCAGGCCAGCCAAGCAATCACACCACACACTGTCGCCCTCAGAGAGGCAACGGGTGGGGCAGTGCTGCACAGATGGCAAGTAGTGGCAGTGGCAGGGCCAGCTGCCAGCAGCCGGGGAAGGAGAGCTCCAATAGGCCCTGTCACCGGCCAGGCCTAGGGACCCTACCGAAGGGGTCCCGAATGTGAGAGGGCACAGGCCGGGCTGAGGGAAACCCCTCACCCCATGCATGAATTTCGTGCACCGGTCCTCTAGGCATTTTCATAACAGCTAATATTATTGAGTACCTCTTTCTATGCATTACCTCATTTAACTCTCATAATAGCCTTATGGGTTAAATACTCTACCCCCATCTTACATATGAGCAGTCTAGGCTCACAGATTAAATAACTTACCCAAAGTCCCACGGGTAGAAAGTAGCAGAGCTTGGATTTGAACTTGGGCAGTAAGTTCTTTCTTTTTCTTTTTTAACATAAACATTGTGGGAGTTTAAGATGTACAATGTATTGTAACTGATTACCACTAAAATGTTAGCTAACACCTCTAACCATGTCACATAATTATCATTTCTTTTTTGTGCCGAGAACAATTAAGATCTAGTCTCCTAGCAACTTCAAAGTATTGTTGGCTATAATCACTATACTGTGCATTAGATCTCCAGGATTTATTTAATTACTAGCTGAAAGCTTCCATGTAGTGCATGCTGCCTCCTATCTTCCCAGGAATACTTGATATATTTAGTACACTGGGCTCTAAGGACACGACAATAGGGTGGTAAAGACATGGGAGGAGAGGGATAAAGGAGGGGGAAATGGGAGACAACTGTAAAACTATCAAGAATTAAAAAAAAAAAAAAAAAAAAAAAAAAAAAAAAAAAGTACACTGGGCTCTTAGGAATAACTCAGAGAACTTAAAAAGGTGTTTCATTTGCCCTGGCCAGGTGATTCGTTAACTCAGTTAATTGGAGCTTTGTCCCCTGCACCAAAAGTTACGGGATTGATTCCGGGTTAGGGCACATACCCAAGTTGCAAGTTCAATACCTGGTCGGGGCATATAAAGGCATATCAATAAAGGCATACTCTTGGGTGAGGATTAAAAAAAAATAAAAAAATAAAACAATCCCTAGCTGGTTTGGCTCAGTGGATAGAGTATAGGCCTGCGGACTGAAGGGTCCCAAGTTCAATTCTGGTCAAGGGCACTGGATTGCAAGCTTGATCCCCAGTAGGGGGTGTGCAGTGCAGGAAGCAGCAGATCAATGATTCTCTCTCATCATTGATGTTTCTCTCTCTCCCACTCCCTTCCTCTCTGAAACATGTGACATGGTAGAGGTGTTAGCTAAATATAATAAAGAGAAGTTTAATTCTATCAAGTTACAATAAGACCCAGCAATTCTACGCCTACATATACTTAACACATTGTGGACAGATCACAGAATTCTTGTGTTTTCTGTTCTAAGGCTTGTGGCCAATCATATTTTAAAAAGATATTAGCTTGTAAAAACATGTAATAAATAACTTCAAAATGCAATTGGTATTTAATTTTAAAGTGTGCCTTTAACATTATGTAAAACATTTTGTACTCAGTCAATAGAAACTAATTTGGCCACTGGGTAAAGTTAGCAATAAAACTACTGGTCCGCAATGTGTTAAAAGAAAAACATACATCCACACAAAAACCTGCACATGAATTTCATAGCATTATTCATAATAGCCAAAAAGTGGAAATGACCCGAATGTCCATTCACTGATGAATGGATAAACAAAATGAGATATATTCATACAATGGAATATTATTTAGCCATAAAAAGGCTGAGCCTTGAAAACATGCTTAATAAACATGCTTAATAAATTAAAAAAGGTATCATATTACATTATTCCATGTATATGAAATGTCTAGGATAGATAAACCAAACAGAAAGACTAGTGGTTGCCAGGGGCAGGGGTTTGGGGGTTTGGGGTGTGGGAAGGCGTATGGAGAGTGACTACTAATATATATGGGGTTTATTTTTGGGTAAAAATGTTCTGAAATTAGTGATGATGGTTTACAAAACCATCCATGAATTTTTATGGTATGTGAATTATATCTCAGTAAATCTGTTTTGAAAAAGGATGCTTAGGTAATTCATTGTGAACTTAGGCTATTTTACTAAATAAAATTCCTATTTCTAATCGTGAACATTGTCAGGTCTTAATCAAAGAAACTGAAAGTAACCTGCCATCACTGAATTTTTCCCTTTCAATTTGCAAAGAGGAGTGAACTAGTTTCACTTCTAGGCATTCATGGACCTCGACCTATGCCATTTTACCACCACAGAGAAAGTTTTTCTTCACTCAAACCGAAAGAATACACATGTAAAAATTCTATTCTTGAGAAAATGCCCTCATATTTTCCTTAAATCAAAGCACTTACTGTCTCAAAATAGTTTTCTCCCACAACCAGGGGCTCCTGGGGCTTCCTTGCTAAAACCACAACTAAATAAAATTCCCTTCAACAAGCAAGCACTAGAAACTATTATGAATTGTGGCCTCATTTTAATGCCTTAAGATAAACAATGAATATAAACACCTCGTGCTGGGGTAAGGATCTGGGAAACATTCTTTTCAGTGTTTACTGGCTCTGGCAATAACAGTAAAAGTGATAACCAGTGTTTACTGAGCAACTATAACGTGCTCAATAAACACTGTCCCTGGCTCTTTGCAAACAGGGTGTTTAATTTAGTCCTCACAGTAACCCTGAGGAAGGTATTTTTAACCTCTTTCCATAGACAAGGAAACTGAGGCCTAGAGAGACTGAGCAAATCATCTGTCCCTCATTGTACAGGTAAGAGTCCAAATAATACCCCAAGTCTTCCTGTACTCAAGTGGTTTCTCCTCTCCCTCTCTAGAGTCCTCTTCAAAATGAAAAAGAAAGCCAGAAACTTGTAGAAACTAAAGAGACACCCCCCTTTCTATCCTACACAAGTAGTGCTTTGAAAAAGGTGACTACTCCTATAGTCCAAAAAAGGATATATAGAAAACAGAAGACGGTTAATAACAACTAGCAGTCAGTAGGCACAACATACCATGCCATGTCCCACATTGAACAGTTTCCCATTGATTCTGCTTATAGCCTTAGGATGTCAACATTTAATGATGTCACTATGGAAAACCCCAGTGAACAGTTAGTGAGGCTGGAGAGCTCACTAGATCAGGAAGGAAAAGGAATCAGTTGGCAGGAAGTGGTGTTTATCTAAAAACATAAAAGTCTTTGGCATTAATATTAACGCTGTAATTCCACAGGACTTTAATTTGAAGCTATCTCTGCATTCCTCTGTGTGATTTTAATATTGTATTACTAAAAGCTGATTCCCTCTCTATTCTCTATATGTTTAATAGGATCCTAAATAAAATAAGACTGCTATATAGCCACCTCTGACCTTCTTTACTCTTATGCTATATTAAAAAAAAAAAAAAAGTTCAAAGGATTATCCCAGAATCAATTAGGAAAGGTAGAATGTGGAGCACAACATGAATTTCATCACCAAGTAGACTGTAGCTGGCAGAAATCTTGAATTCACAATTGAAGCATGCGCTTGTCCTTCTACTTCTCAGGACTCTGCCCAAAGCAAATTGAAACTGTAAACCAACAGCGGATTGATGGATGTGCAATTGCTAAGCATTTCAACATACACCAAAAGGGGGATGGGGAGAAAGTAGCTAAACAACTGAAGAATGAAAAAACTTGGTGCATGAAAACGTTTTTTGCACAACATCACAATGCATGAGGGTAAGGAGTCACATGGGGTTCAACAAATCCTTAGAAAATAAATGCCAAAGAAATAACCTCGATTCTCGGGTCACCCTGCAATAATTCCTCATGGGAAGGGGCCAACTCAAGATGAAATAAGGTCAAGCTTGAGAGTTTTCCTCACTTCTCTACCTCCCCCACACACCCCCGCCGGTCCCAAGCTCCCAGCAGAACTAGGGGAGCCCAGGAAAAATATCCGTACGTGCTGAATTGGGGGCGGAGGGAAGGGGCCATCCCCCTGCAAACAACCACCTGTGCGTGCGGAGACCCCCAAGAGGGAGTTGTGTTTAAAGTAAGCAGCAGCTCTGGGGATGGCCCTCCCAGCCCAGGACGGGCACTGGCTACTCACCCAACTCCACGGTCCTTCACGCCGGACTCGGCCACCTCCAGGCTGAGGGCAACCCCTCTCGCGCCCTCCGCCCCCAGATCCGGCTGCTCCCACTCCCACCCAGCCACCCCCAAAGTCCACCGCCTGCCCCTCCGCCTGACAGCTGCCCTGCCCCCGCCCAGCAGCCCCAGCCCCCCCAACCCCCCCAGCCCCGGGTGCCAACACAGCCTCCCGGGGGCGGGGGCGCCCCAGGCCCGCGGGGTTTAGGGCTGGGGATCTGGAAGGGTTGGTCCGATCTCCTCTTCCACTCAGCGTCCTGGGCTCACCTCCCCGGCAGCTTGGCGTTCCTCTTCCAAAACTGCTTGCTGTTCTCGGCAGCCATGGCTCGGGCCCAGGGCAGGCCTTCTAGGCGGGCCAGCGGGGTACCCGGCGAGATGCCCCCAGGATCCCGCAATCGGAGGGCCGACCCAGGCCGCTTCCCCGCCGCCGGTCAACGGCTCCCAGCGCCTGGGAGCGCCATCTTGGATGTGGGCATCCCTGCATCCAGCGCCGCTGCCATTGGTGGGCTGCCCGGCCGCGGTCGGACGAGCCAATCAGGAGCCAGAACCCTGTCTGCCGCTGAAGCCGAGCCGTGACGTCAGGGGCCGGGCACACAGGTGGACGGGAAGGCGGCGCCCGGACGGCAGGGAGGCGGGGCGGACAGCTCCTCACCGCTAGAGAGGGGCGGAGGCCGGTAAAGGACCCACGGGGCGGATGGGGCACTGCTCTTTTGAGGGGAACAAGGTCCTTGCATCTAACATGTTTGGGAAAAGAGAGCACATGTATTATATGCATAAGTCTTGGCCTAAAACTTAAGACACCTCTGGTTATTAGCCTCCACTTTTCCTTTTCCTCTGAACCCGGGACTTTTTGTTTATTTGGTTGGTTGGTTGGCTGGTTGGTTGGTTGGCTGGTTGGCTGGTTGGCTGGCTGGGGTTTTGCTTTGTTTGTTTGTTTGTTTGTTTGTTTGTTTGTTTGTTTGTTTAAATCTGTGACGGAAAACCCATAGGATCCATAGCCCGAGGCTGGTAACCGTTCACGTGAGTAACGGTTAGGTCGCAAGTCCCTCTGTTAATTGAACGCTATTGAAGGCCTTGTGCTGGGAGTGAAATTCAAATGATCTACGACCTGTTTCAACCAGTAACTGCCGCTTTCTGACTATGAGAGCCAGATGCTGACAACAATATTCAGGAAATGTTCTTATTTTATTCATCCGATTCAGACTACCGAGTAACCTTTCTTGTGAGGATATCCTATATCTCCATGTCAGGAATCACCAAGATTAAGGCTATGTCCCCAAACAGACAGAATTTCTCTTATTAGCCTATTATAAATCTTTCACTCTTGAATTGAAGTCCAGTTTTGACTCAGAATGCCATTTAATGTTAACATTTCGAATCCTTTGAATGCCGTGACTGTGGGGTTTTTTTGCTCTTTTTCAGTTTCTGTGGTTATAGTCCAGGGATTAGGGCGTGAGCAGAAAGCACCCACCAGTCCAGCGTAGTTTCTGTCCCAACAAAAGATAGATATAGTGACAGTATATCAACAAGTAGACTGTCAAATTACAGTGGGGAGGGTAGGGATATCAGGGGGAGATAATAGATCAACCGAAGGACTTGTATAAATGCATATAAGTACAAGCAATGGACATAAAACTATGGGGAGGGAGGGGACGTTTGGGAGGGAGGGAGGGGGGCAATAAAAAAAAAATCAAGAAAATATGTAAAAAATAAATAAATAAAAAAAAAAAACAAGTAGACTGTCAAATTACAGTGGGGAGGGGAGGAAGATCTGGGGGAGAAAATAGATCAACGAAGGACTTGTATACATGCATATAAGTGCAACCAATGGACACAAAACTCTGGGGAGCGAGGGGATGTGTGGGAGGGAGGGAGGGGGTCAAAAAAAATCAATAAAATATATTAAAAAAAAAAAAAAAAAAAAAGACTGCGGAGGGGGCTTGTCCTCCACGCTGCTGACAGCTACCGCGTGTCCTTCCATATATTGGAGGACACTTAAGGACCCCCTGTCTAAAGAGGACCTTCTCTTGGATGCCCTCCAACAACCTCTTTCTACATAGGCATGACCCACCTTTCCCAGCTTCTTTTGCTCCCTAATTTCACCATCATGGGATTGTATGAAAAGGGCTTTTTTTACTTTTCCTGGACCTTACGTGTTTTTATAGACTTTCATCTCCTCTCAGATAGTTACCTTTTATGGGCATTCAATCCTTTTTTTTTTTTTTTTTTTTTTTAACTCTTAGCCTTTTAATCTTATCGTTTCATCATTTTAGCTCTTTTTTTAGCTGTTCTTTTTCTTGCAATACAGTGACCAGCGCCACACACTGAACTCCAAGAAGGGTTTTCTGAGGTTTTGTTGAAGCAGATGTTTTGTCTTTATTTACTGGCATTTTGGCTTTACATGATCTGATGATATCTTGACGGAATAATCTATAGAGACATCTAGATTCCTTTCCTCAATTGCAACTGGCAGTTCAGAGTTCATTATCTTAGAGGTGTCGTCAGAACTGTCTCCCGCCATGTAAGCCTTCTCACACTTGTCGGTGTGGCAGGTCACCTGCCCCTTCCTGGCCTCCTCACACAGCTTTACAAATGTTCCAGCAGAGCTCCCCGTTGACTTGCTATTTCACATGTGGAAAGCAGAGTATAATTTGTGTACCCAAAAATGTCTCACAGTATCCCCTTTTCTTAATGTTTTGTGATGCGTTAAATAATGCAGATTCCCTGGGGATAATGTTAACAGTATTCAACCCAAAGAAACCCTATTATTCCTCTTCTTTGTTTTTGACATCTAAGCCAGTTTAGCATCCAAGATTTTTTTAAAAATCACTCAAGTCATCTAGCAATGACTTAGTAAATAGGCTTTATCAGGGAAGTTGAGATTGTTGTGACTTCTCTCACCACCACTGTGACCTCCCAAATCTAAACCAGCCAACACCCTGACAGCAGCCTCCCTGCCTCCACTCCTGCCCCCTTAGTCTATTCCCCACACAGCAGCCAGAGAACCTTTTAAATTCTCAGTCAATGCACATCACTCCTCCAGGCGCAATACTTTGAAGTGACATAAAATCACACTTAGCATAAAATCTAAGCTCCTGCCCTAACAGGTTTGGCTCAGTGGATAGAGTGTCGGCCTGCAGACTCAAGGGTCCCAGCTTTGATTCCGGTCAAGGGCATGTACCTTGGTTGCAGGCACATACCCAGTGGGGGGTGTGCAGGAGGCAGCTGATTGATGTTTTTCTCTCAGGGATGTTTCTAACTCTCTATCCCTCTCCCTTCCTCTCTGTTATATATATATATAATCTAAGCTCCTTAAAGACCCTATGTAATTTGCTTCCACTCTCTTTCTTGTTTAATCTGTCTGCTCCAACCTCACTTATTGGTCTTTTTGCTGTTTCTTAAACACTGCAACTCTGTTCCTACCTCAAGGCCTTTGGTTAGCCATGAGGTAGGAACTCCTCCTCTTCTCCTAAGTATCTGGATGATTTCATTTCATGCAGGTATATCCCCAAATATCTTCACCTTGTGGAGGCCCTCCATGACCACCCATCTTCAATAGCGGGCTCCCCTATTTTTCCTTAAAGCACTGCCACTGCCTGCTATATTACATACTTGTGTGTTGTCCATCTCCATCCTCTATGTGAACTCACTAATGCAGGGATTGTGTCTGTTTTGTTCTCTGCTATAACCTCAATACCTAGAATAGTGCTTGACATATAGTAGATGCTTAATATTTATTGAGTGAGATAATGGAGAGTATAAATTATTGTTATATTTTGGTTTTATGTTGTTTGTGCCCATTTTTTTGTTGGAAAGGATTACAGAAAATGTTTTCTTTTCTTTTTTTAATATATTTTATTGATTTTTTTACAGAAAGGAAGGGAGAGAGATAGAGAGTTAGAAACGTCGATGAGAGAGAAACATTGACCAGCTGCCTCTTGCACACCCCCTACTGGGGATATGCCTGCAACCAATGTACATGCCCTTGACCGGAATCGAACCTGGGACCTTTCAGTCCGCAGACCGACGCTCTACCGCTGAGCCAAACCGGCTTCGGCCAGAAAATGTTTTCTAACTCTCCAGTAGGATGTGTCCACTTGACCAAAGATTCTATAAGCTTGTCTGTACTCTTGGTTGAAGAATAGTCTTCCTCTTTTGGGAAAGATTGTCCTCTTCAAACCCCTTTGTAGCTTTAGAGGAATGAATCTGTACCTGGAATGATGAGGGAAAGAAGCCACCACCTGGCCAGGAGATCAGTGCAGTCAACCCTCTTCATCACAGGGTGTTGGGTGTGGCAACCAGATCACCCTCATACCAAACTCTGCCCCACTAGCAGTAAACTTCCCAGGTGGTGCTTGGAACATTTTTGATGGAGGCTCTAGTGGCAGGTGTTGGCTGGACCACTGGACAAGTGATTCTCAGACTTCAATATATATGTCAGTCACCTGGAGCTCATGTTAAAAGCCTAGATTCTGACTCAGTGGGTTTTGGGTGGAACCTAAAATTTTGCATTTCTAACAAGCTCCCAGGTGACAATGACCTGCTGCTCTGTGGACCTCACTTTGTAGATCATTTGTTACTAGAACAGTCTGGCCTGTAATCCTTGAATTTATCTCAAGGGTTTCATTATTTTGAAAATTTAAATCTAAGACTCTCAATGTGATCTGCCTGCAAATTTTTACTTTCCCTCCCTTAATTTCACATTCACTCAAAGGAGAGTAAAGCAACTTAGTTTAAGGAAAAGCAGAGTAAAAAGGATAAGCTATGTGTGGGTCAAACTGAACTCAAAAGAAGTGGGTATATGCCAATTCTTAGAGAAAATTCTATGGAAGAGATCAGTTCTAAGACCTTCAGAAAAGAAAGAAAGGCCTGAAGAACAGTAGAGAGGAAATTTCAGAGCATGAGCTCCATGGGGAAGATAGAATTGAGAAAAAGCCTTTGGACTTGTTACTAATAATTACTTAGCTACCGGCAGGCTCTAACCTCAGCGAAGGAGTGGAGTGGATTTGGTGATGAGAGGGAAGGATTAAGACAGTAGAGCAAGAAGCAGCTCTCACAAAGCACTGCAGAATGTTGGACAGCTCAAGGGATGAGTCAATCTGGGATCTAAGAGAAGGGAGCTTTTTTGAAAGTTAAGCAAACAACAGGAAGAGCCAAATGAGAGAGATTGCTTGTATGATAGAAGATAAAGAGATAAGAAGAAGAAGAAGAAAAGACTGAAGAAGCAAGAAGTTATTGGAGTAAAGAGAGGAAGGAGAGAGGGGTTAGACTTGTGAATGAGAGTGAGTGGAGGGAAGATTAATAATTGTTTTTCTTGCCCTAGCCAGTTTGGCTCAGGGACTAGAGCATCGGTCTGTGGTCTGAAGGGTCATGGGTTCAATTCCAGTCAGGGACACATGCCTGGGTTGTGGGCTTGATCCCCAGTAGGGGGTGTGCAGGAGGCAGCTAATCATTGGTTCTCTCTCATCATTGATGTTCCTATCTCTCTCTTTCCCTCTCTTTCCTCTCTGAGATCAATAAAAATATATATGTATATATTTTTAATTTTCTTTCTTATGAATTTATTCTAAGAAAATAAATCAAAAGTAGGGCAGGTGAAGCTCTGTATAAAGATGTTCCTTGCCTTGTAACCAATAATAAATAGGAGGAAACTGAAAGGAATATAAAAGTTTAAACATGAGGCAATAGTTTCACAAATTATGCTTTGTGGTTTGTAATCTTGAACCATGCTATGCAATTAAAATATGTAAATTTGAATGCTACATAGCACATCAAAAATGTTTATGAGATGATGAATGGGGGGGGGGCAGAATGCACAATGTCTTTGCCTGATTTCAATAAAAATATATGGCTTTTGTCAAAGACTTGAAGAAAACATGGAAAAAAAAACCAACCAAATTTTACATCTTTTTATTTCTGGAATTTCTCTTTAATGCTACTACTTATTATTATGAACTATGTCACACAATAAACCAGGAACTGGCAAACCAGAGGGTCAGACAGTAAATATTATCAGCTTTGCAGACTCTACAATCTCTGATACAACTATTCAACTCTGCTGTTGAAGCATGAAAGCAACCATAGCAATATGAAAATAAACTAGTGTGGCTGTACTCCAACAAAACTTTTATTGGTGGGCATCAAAATTTTATGTAATTTTCACATCTCATGAAATCTTTTAATTTTTTCAACAATAAAAAAAAAATGTAGCCCTGGTCAGGTAATTCAGTTGGTTAGAGGATTCTCCCAGTATGCCAAAGTTGTAGGTTTTAATCCCTGGTCAGGGCACATACAAGAAGCAACCAATCCTATATAATAAAAGGCTAATATGCAAGTTGTCCCCTCAACTGTGAGTTTGGCCAGGGGGCAGGACTGACCAGCCAATGCCCATGCCCCATCCTGCCCCACCTTGGATTGCCCCACACCCTGATTGGGGGTGGGGGTGGCAGGCCAACCTCCTGCATCCCCTCCCCCAAGATGGCCCTGCCCCATAAGCCCCATTGAGGTGGGCTGGCCGGACCCCACCCATGCACAAATTCATGCACCAGGCCTCTAGTGAATGCATAAATAAGTGGAACAACAAATTAGTCAATCTCTCTCTCTCTCTCTCTCTCTCTCTCTCTCTCTCTCTCTCTTTCTTCCTACCCCTTCCTCTCTCTTTAAAATCAATAAAAAAAATTTTTTTAATGTAAAAACCATTCTTAGCTAACAAAAACAGATTTGGCTCATAGGTGGCAGTTTGCCAACCCCTAAAGAATAAAGAATAAATAACATATAAAAACAAGGTTAACAAACAAACAAAATCTTATGGTACAATTAAAGTCCCCTTTTGCCTCTCCTTGATCCCCTTCCCCTCCTCTCTCCAGTGGAAGCCACAATCCTGAGTTGTGTGCTTAGCATTCTCATGCATGTTGTAGACTTTCATGACATATGTGCATATCCATAAACAACATGTTTTTCATGTTTTGAAACTTTAAAATAGCATCACACTGTACATATGCTTCAGCAACTGGCTTTCTTCACTCAGCATTCTGTTGATGAATGAAGCTTTAGTTTACTCAAATGCAATAGAGTTTTTCAGTATGTTAATATTCTTCCATTGTTGTGCCCAGTTATTTTTATTTCAAACAGTGCTCAGTTAACATTCTTTTCCAATTTCCATGCACAAAATCTCCTCTAATGCAGCCTTTTTCAAAATACAATTTGTCAACTATTGGAGAATTGTATGAAATTTAAAGGCTGGTACCTTCATTGAAATAAGATAGACAGGAATAGAAAAGATCAAAGTGTTGTTGCATGCATATGAATAGGAATAGTTCTGTAAAATTTTTGTTTCAACTTTATATACACTTATACATTTGTGTGCATGTGTTTCTATGTGTACTTGGTTGTAATTAAAGTATATTTCTTAATAAGAGGTTTTGTTGGGGCAGCAAAATCTCAGACGTATGCCAAAAGAACTTCTTCACTGATACTACCCCTAGGGCAATGGAAGCTAAAGAGAAAATAAACAAATGGGACTACATCAAAATAAAAAGCTTTTTTACAGCAAAAGAAACCATCAACAAAACAACAAGAAAGCCCACAGTGTGGGAGAACATATTTGCAAATGATACCACTGATAAAGGTTTAATCTCCAACATCTACAAACAGCTTATACAACTAAATAAAAGGAAGATAAATAATCCAATTAAAAAATGGGCAATGGACCTAAATAGAACATTTTCAAAAGAAGACAGAAGGAAGGCCAAAAGGCACATGAAAACATGCTCAAAGTCACTAATTGTCCGAGAGATGCAAATCAAAACAACAATGCGGTACCATCTCACACCTGTCAGAATGGCCAACATCAACAAATCAACAAACGACAAGTGTTGGCGAGGTTGCGGAGAAAAAGGAACCCTCGTGCACTGCTGGTGGGAATGCAGACTGGTGCAACCACTGTGGAGAACAGTGTGGAGTTTCCTCAAAAAATTGAAAATGGAACTCCCATTTGACCCAGTAATCCCACTTCTAGGAATATATCCCAAGAAACTAGAAACACCAATCAGAAAGGATATATGCACCCCTATGTTCATAGCAGCACAATCTACAATAGCCAGAATTTGGAAACAGCCTAAGTGTCCGTCAGCAGATGATTGGATCCAAAAACCATGGTACATCTACACAATGGAATACTATGCGGCCATAAAAAAGAAGGAATTCTCATCATTTGCAGCAAACTGGATGGAATTGGAGAACATCATGCTGAGTGAAATAAGCCAATCAATGAAAGAGAAACACCACATGACCTCACTCATTTGTGGATAATAAAGAGCATTATAAACTGATGAACCAAAAGATAGATATAGAGACAGTATATCAACAAGTAGACTGTCAAATTACAGTGGGGAGGGGAGGAAGATCTGGGGGAGATAATAGATCAACCGAAGGACTTTTATACATGCATATAAGTACAACCAATGGACACAAAACTCTGGGGAGGGAGGGGATGTGTGGGAGGGAGGGAGGGGGGCAAAAAAAATCCAATAAAATATATTAAAAAAAATAAAAAATTAAAAATTAAAAAAAAAACAATTAAAAAAAAAAAAAGAGGTTTTGTTGGAAAGTTTTAAAACCACTGCTTTAAGGCACCTAGATGCCCTGGTTGCTTTGGTTCAGTGGCTAGAGCATCAGCCTGTGGACTGAAGGATCCTGGGTTCAATTCTGGTCAAGGGCACATGCCTCAGTTGCAGGCTCAGTCCCCCAAGGTTTACCCTAATCAATCTGCCCGAGGCTTTGAACAAAATTTTGGTGTTGGTTTTTTAAAAAGGTGCCTATTTCTCTAGCAAACCTCTGTCTCTCCCTGACAGAATCCTTGCTGATTTTCACAGCCAGATGTTATGTGGGTGCTTCTTCTTAACTCTTTTGCTCTGGGCTGGGAACCTACTTTGAGACTCCCTTACTTCTCAGGGGGAACACCCTGCAGCTTTCCAGGCTGCACAGTCACTTTGGAGCCTCAGCCACTGCCAGCCCTTTTTGCCCTTCTTACCAGTCTCAACGTGGCTTCTTCTGTAAGACCTTGGTTATAAGACTTCTCTTCAGTTAATATTCAGTTGGTTATTCAGAATGATTGTTCTATAATTTAGTTGTAATTTCAGTTTTTTCCTAGGAGGAGGTGAGGGTATCTTCCACCTACTTTGCCAATATCTTGGATGTCCTCATCCTCTTATTTTCCTTTGTTTTTTTCAGCTATGTTTACAACCATAAATAATATATTGTTTATATTAATGATATTATATCTATCCTTCTATTGCTTGTTTCTTTTAACCAACATTATGGTGTTGAGATTTACCCATGCCATTGAGTGTAGCTATAGTTCAGTCATTTCACTGCTATATAATTCTCCATTTTTTAAATAGCACAATTTATCCATATTATTATTGATTGGCATTTAGTTATTTCACATTTTGTGCTACTGTGGACTCTGCTACTATGAACAGTTGTATCCATGTCTCCTGGTTAAGTGGACAAGTAGAAAGGTTTCTCTAGGATATTGATTCATTAGGAGTGAAATTGCTGGTCTGGAATATATATATATATTAAACTTTGCAAAATAGAACCCAGTTTTTTTTCATAATGGTTTTATTACTTCCTTATTCCACCTGCTTGGGATGAGAGTTCCATTTTCATTTCCTAGAACATGGTTTCAACAGTAAATAAAAATTGGGGCAGGAGGTGGGGAGTTGTTTCAATGCCAGGTTCTTTAAGAACAAAATTGGGTTGAACATGAGGCAGCAAAGTAGACATTTTATTACCTGTTCAGTCACATATAAGTCTTTCTTTTTTCCTTCCTGCTTTCCATTCTTTCTTTTTTTCATAACTTTGTACATGATACTAATTCAAAACGTACAAATAAGTATATAGTAGATCGAATGGTGATCACCCAAAATAAGATATGTCCACATTGAAATCCCTGAAACATGTGAATATTACCTTATTTGGAAAAAGGGTTTTTGTAGATATAATTAAGTTAAGAATTTTGAGAAGAGATCATCCTGGTTTACTCAGTGGACCATAAATCCAATGATAAGTGTCCTTATAAGACAGCAGACACAGACAGAAAAGGAGGAGGCAATGTGACCATGAGGCAGAGGGAGTGATGAAGCCACAAGCCAAGGAATGCCTGAAGCCACCAGGACCCAGAAGAGTCAAGGAAAGATTCTCCTCGAAAGCCCTCAGAGGAAGTGTGACCACTGCCAACACTTCCATTTTGGTATTCCTGCTTCCGGAACTGTGAGAGATCACATTGCTGTTGTTTTATGCCACCAAATTTGTGGCAATTTGTTGTAGCAGTTCTAGGAGAGTTGGTCTCCCTCCATCCCTGGCCCATAGCCACCCATTTTTCCTTCTCTGTTGTGAATCCTCGTGTGTCATCCTTCTAGAAAGATTCTTACAGAGTCCCTCAATAATTGGCAGGGACATTCAAAGTGGTTTTACAAATGAGGAGTCTACAGCTCAGGGAGGAAGAAATTGTCCAAGGACCGTCAGGCTAGTCAATAACAAAGATGATCGGAACCCAGGTTTCCCATCTCTTGATTTTGTGCTCCTTTGGTATAAAAGAAGTCTAGGAGCAGATTTTGATACTAGGATAGGGAGAGAGAAGAGGAAGGTACTGGGCAAATGGAAGAAGGGGAACACCTGGAGATGATAAAAGGCTATAAAAACTGTTATGATTTCACTTAAGGTTCGCCTCAGTTCAGTAAAGCACTTTACCAGGTCATTGACAGACTCTCAGTAGAAATGAATGCTTCCATCCAACTAGCTTTTATTGAGGCTCTTTACATTCCAGGCACACACCCTTGATTTTACAGACCTTAATTTAACAAACTTTGGATTTAATGAACAAAATTTCTGGTCCATATTTCTTCATATGCGAAAATTAATACCCTGTTATTTTTTAAATGCTTTTAACAAAATTTGCTTATAATTAAATTAACAGGGTTTTGTTGTTGTTGTTATTCATTCACTGTTATTTTTAACAAACTTTAGTGAATAGGCCATATGTTGGAAAAAGTCGTGTAGTAATTGCACCGACATACATAAATATTACATATCTACAACTATAGCATACATATTTAAATTGAGGAGTCCCTGCTTGTAAACAGTGTTCGGTGAATGATTAGCAGGTGATGACACGAAACTACACAGTAATTGGTTCTGTTTTCTGGTGGAGTGACTTTCTGCAGCAGCTTTAATATGTGCTCCCGATGTTGCCACATGTGCTAAGCCACACAGCTGTGTGCATTTGTTTACTCTCAGTGACTGGTGAATGCATCCATTTACTAGACCTAATCAGCAAAAATTCAAAATTACAGTAAATACCTATGGAAAACTTTTCTGTGAAATTAAACTTTTCATACATACTTAATTTGAATTACACAAATGTGTCTACATAAATAAAAGCAGGTAAACTAATTTGTCAAACTTTTTTTTTTTTTTTTTTTTTTTTTTTTTTTAAATCAATCTTTATTGTTCATATTATTACAAAGGTTCCTCATTTCTTCCCCCCTCCACCAGGTTCCCACCCCACCCTCCGCCCCCTCCCCATCCCCCATTGTCCTCATCCATAGGTGCACAGTTTATGTTCAGTCTCTTCCTCCCTCCCTTTCCCCGATAGTAAATCCCTTTTCAGATAGTAAATCTGTTACTTAGCATTATCTCATATCAATAATACCTCCACATGCCCAATGATACACTTCACACAAAAGACATTTTCAAATAGGTCAACCAGCCTCATCCAGGCCCCACCCAAGGCACTTACAGATCAACACCCCAGCGCTATACTAACTCAACACATCCAGATCTAAGCCTTCATCAGTTGATTCAGCAGACCCTCAAGTTCCCGCAAAAGTTTCCAGCCATGTCTGAGAGGCAGCCGTGGGCAGGTACAGGCGAGGAGCGAGCTGTTTCGGGCCTGGCTGCTCCGGGCCTGGCCTCTGTTGCTCTGGTTCGTTCCACAACCAGCTGCTCCGGGTCTGGTCACTGCCGCTCCCGACCTAGTTGCTCTGGACTTGGCTGTTGCTGCTACAAGCCTGGCCACACCTGACCCGGCTGCTCTGGGACCGGTTGCTCCGGTCCCGGCCGCTCCGGGCCTGGCCGCTCCCAGCCTGACAGCCGCTGCTCCGGGCCTGGCTGCTCCCAGCCTGGCAGCCATTGCTCCTGGCCTGGCCGCACCAGACCCGGCTGCTCCGGGCCTGGCCGCTCCCAGCCTGGCAGCCGCTGCTCCTGGCCTGGCCGCACCAGACCCGGCTGCTCCGGGCCTGGCCGCTCCCAGCCTGGCAGCCGCTGCTCCGGGCCTGGCCGCACCAGACCCGGCTGCTCCGGGCCTGGCCGCTCCCAGCCTGGCAGCCGCTGCTCCGGGCCTGGCCGCACAAGACCCGGCTGCTCCGGGCCTGGCCGCTCCCAGCCTGGCCGCCGCTGCTCCGGGCCTGGCCGCACCAGACCCGGCTGCTCCGGGCCTGGCCGCTCCCAGCCTGGCCGCCGCTGCTCCGGGCCTGGCCGCACCAGACCCGGCTGCTCCGGGCCTGGCCGCTCCCAGCCTGGCAGCTGCTTCTCCAGGCCTGGCCACTCCCAGCCTGGCAGCCACTGCTCCGGGCCTGGCCGCACCAGACCCGGCTGCTCCGGGCCTGGCCGCTCCCAGCCTGGCAGCTGCTGCTCCGGGCCTGGCCGCTCCCAGCCTGGCAGCCGCTGCTCCGGGCCTGGCCGCACCAGACCCGGCTGCTCCGGGCCTGGCCGCTCCCAGCCTGGCAGCCGCTGCTCCGGGCCTGGCCGCACCCGACCCGGCTGCTCCGGGCCTGGCCGCTCCCAGCCTGGCAGCCGCTGCTCCGGGCCTGGCCGCACCAGACCCGGCTGCTCCGGGCCTGGCCGCTCCCAGCCTGGCAGCTGCTGCTCTGGGCCTGGCCGCTCCCAGCCTGGCAGCCGCTGCTCCGGGCCTGGTCACACCAGACCCGGCTGCTCCGGACCTGGCTGCTCCCAGCCTGGCAGCTGCTGCTCCGGGCCTGGCCGCTCCTAGCCTGGCAGCCGCTGCTCCAGGCCTGGCCACACCAGACCCAGCTGCTCCGGGCCTGGCCGCTCCCAGCCTGGCCGCCGCTGCTCCGGGCCTGGCCGCACCCGACCCGGCTGCTCCGAGCCTGGCCGCTCCCAGCCTGGATTCTTCGTGGTTGTCTACTGCTGTTCTGGGCCTGGCTGCTCCCAACCCGGCTGCTCTGGGCCGGGCTTCTCCGGGCCCAGCCACTCCGTGTCTGGGTGTTCCTGGACTGGCCACCCTGGGCTTGGCCGCCTCTGCCTCAGGCCTGGCTGCCACTGCCCCAGGTCTGGCTGCTCCAGTGCTGGCCGTTGATGCTCTTGTTCTGGCTGCTGCTGTTCTGGGGCCTGGCCACTGCTGCTCCGGGCCCAGCTGCCACTGCCTTGTGCTTGGCCACTCTAGGCCTGGTCGCCGCTGTTCCAACATTCTGTCCCTTTTTCTCTTCTTTTTTTTAAAAAAAACAACAAAACGCATTTATGTTGCAATGTTGGCTGGTGCGTTGAGTTCTGACTTAGTCTTTGATTTTTCAAGATCTTCTTTGTATTCTTTCTTAAGTAATTTTACTATCATTTGCTCTCACTTGATTTCTTCACATTGAGAACTTCTTTGGTTTCTTCCTCCTTGTCCTGGGAGCTCAGCAGGTTGGCCTGTGGCACCCCTTTGTTCTCCGCGGGCTCCCGCGCTGCTCCAGCCTGTTGCCGGGGTCGGCGCCGCCCAGGAAGCAGCCCCCGTCCTTGGCTCCGTTGCCAGCGCTCAGCAGTCGAAGGCTCAGGGGCACCCTCCCCCACTGGGGGCCCTGTCGCCCGGCTCCTTGCTGGCGCCCGGCTGGCCGGTGTCCGGCAGGGGCTCCTGCTCCTCGTGGCGTTCCTCCAGTCTGGAGCTTTCTTTCTCCCTCCCACTAGGGGAGTCCAGGATCAGAGTCAACAGACTGTCCTCTGCGCACAGTATGCGCGACTCCGGGGGCTCGGCCTTTCGCCGCGCTCCCAGGACTCCACCTCACAGCCCCGTCTCCCCCTGCCCGAGCCTGGGTCCCCAGGGACTGGCCCAGACCTGGAGTTCGGGGAGGTCTGGACTGAGGCTCAGAGCTGCCGCCGGAGGCTTTGTTTCTTCCAGCTAGGGTAATCCAGCATCAGAGTCAACATTCAGTCCTCTGCGCGCCATGTGCGCGCGACTCCGGGGGCCCCGCATTTTGCCGTCCCCCGGGATTGTCTCCCCCTGCCGGAGCCTGGGTCCCCAGGGTCTGGCACATAACTTGGGGCTCAGCGCTGCCGGTTCGGGGGTTCAGCCCAGGCTGGGGGTTCTATTTCCTTCCTGCTAGGGAACGCCAGGCAGCACCCAGCCCTCTCCTCCTCTCCGGCTGCGACCTCTCCGCGCGCGTGTGCGTGCGAGCGCGCAGCATGTCTCCGTACCTTAGGCTTTTTTTCAGCTCCTCTGATTTTCCTTCTGGTTTTCTCCCTCCTTCCTATTGTAGAGTTTTCAGTCAGTCGACTACCTGTAGCTCTGGGCAATGTCCACTCCACATTTTAGTTGTATTCCTTTGAAATTGTTGTGAGCTGCTGCGGCTAGGTGTATACCCGAGCAGCCATCTTGGATCCTCCTCTAATTTGTCAAACTTTTAACACCTACTTTATTATGTTATGGAATTTCAGCTTTAACAGACTCCCCAAACAGAAAACTGTCTGTTTGATTTGGCAATTGGGTTATTGTTGACCCAAATGGCTCAGTGGAGTCAGAGCCAATGAAGAGTTGTGGTAGCCTGGATTATTCTTCTCAGGTTTTCACTCCTTCTCGCCACATGACAACCTTGCAGTACATGAAGATGGATGGATTATATTCCCTGTTAGACTTATGAACAATGGAATGTGAACAAACGTGATATTCCACTCATCTCTTGTACTCCTATTATTCACCATGAGAAGAACATACCCTGGGGGCGGGGGGGAGGCTGCTGGTCTAAGGAGGACAAGAGAAGAGTGAAGCAGACAAATGCCCAATGGAAGCCTAGAAACAAGCATAAGCAAGAAAAGCAGATGGTTGGGTTGTAAACCACTGAGTTTTACATTATTAGTGTGGCATTAATTATTACAGAAGTGAAACAGAGGAGGAAAATGAGCTAGGAGTATTTAAGAAGCTTAGCTGTGAAGAGAATGAGAATAGCATATTCCTCTCCCTCCACTCCTCTTCCTCTTCCTCCTTTTTTTTTTTGTGTGTGTGTTGTTTTGCGTGTGTGTGTGTGTGTGTGTGTGTGTGTGTGTGTTTTAGCAACTCATGACATAAGTCCCTTTCCCATGTGTGGACAATTTTCCCCTGTATGAAACCTTGTGGGAAGCAGAGCCCACCTCCCAGTATTCTAGATAAATATACCAGATCCTTTCCCACTTTCCCACCCTCCCTTGTGAACTAAGTCATGTGCATGTGTCATAGGCTCTGCTAATAAAATCTGCCCAACGTAGACTTTGAATCAGGAGGAGCTTGTAATGCAAAGTAGCAGAAGCAGAAGTAGAAAAAAAAATCCATTCTTTTGATGGACAGTGCCAGTCATGGCAGCAAAACCCTGGTACTAAAAGGCCACTCTGTAACCATGGCATCAAATACTCATCAGTGCAGTAACAGTGTCTTCAGTGGCCCAGCTCTGTGGTGTGATGTTGGCTACTATCCCATAAGCAAAATCTCTGAATGTGGTGTGGTAGATTGAGTGCATTAATGGCCTCAATTCTTCACCTCTCCCTACATCCGTTATCTTGTCAGACCTTCCCATATTGATTCTGAACTCACCCTTGTGACTTGTTTTGGTCAATGGATGTTAGTAAATATCCATTTATTTACACAAACTAAGGTATGAAAAGCACTTGTGTGATTGGGCTTGCTCTTTGTCTTAGTCCCTTTGGGCTGTTACTGCAAAATACCACTGACTGGGTGGCTTATAAACCACAGAAATATGGAGGCTGGAAGTCCAAGATCAGAATGCCAATATGGTTGGGTTCTCATTAAGGCTCTCTTCCAGCCCTAGCTGGTTTGACTCAATAGATAGAGCATCAGTCTGCAGAATGAAAGATCCTGGGTTCAATTCTGGTCAAGGGCACATGCCCAGGTTTCAGGCTCAATCCCAAATAGGTGGTGTGCAGGAGGCAGCCGATCACTGATTTTCTCTCATCATTGATGTTTCTATCTCTCCTTCTCCCTTCCTCTCTGAAATCAATAAAAATAATATTTTTAAAAATAAGATAAAGGCTCTCTTCCATGTTGCAGACTGCTGACTTCTCACTGTATTCTCATATAGTGGAGGGAGCAGGAGATCTCTCCGGGACCTCTTTTATAAAGACACTAATTTCACTCAGGAGGGCTCCACCCTCATGATCTAATCATTTCCCAAAGGCCCCACCTTCTAATACCATCACCTTCGGTATTAAGTTTTCAACATCTGAATTTTGGGGAAACACACATTCAATCTGTAGTACTCTCACTGCTGTCCTCTGCCATTGTCTTCAGAACATGTCTTGGCTAGCCTGTTGAATGATGAGAGCCATGTGGCAGAATAACCCCAGCAGAGGCCATCCTAGTCAGCCAACAGCCAAATGAGCTTCAGATATATGGTGAGCTCAGCCAAAATCAACAGAGCTCTCTAGCCAACGAAGAGTTGACTCCAGACATTTGAGTTAAATCCAACTGAAATCAGCCCAGTTCAAAGCAGCCCCACAGAAGCTGAAACCCAGACTTGTGAACTAAATATATTCATGTTAGATGCCACTGAGTTTTTTTTGTGGTTGCTTATGTGGCATTATTGTGGCAATAAATAATATGTCTCTAGCCCTTGTCACAAATCTTTTCTGCTTAAATCAGCCAAGAGTTGGTATCTATTGCTTGCTCTAACAGAAAAATGGACTGGAAATTGGAAGAAAACAGGGTCAAGGGAGAGATTGTTTGAGGTGGGAGAGACTTTAGCATGTGTATAGTCAGAGCATTGGAGGGAGTTCTGTTTGTTAGGAATAAGTGTGGCTATAAAATAACAGTGCTTTAAACATAATAGAAGTTTAAGTTTTTCTCATGTAGCAGCTGAAGCTGGAGTAGCAGCTGTGCTCTGTGAAATTTTCAGGGGCCTGGGCTCCTTGTCTCTATGCCCCATCATGTCCTCGCCCAGTTGGTCCAACATGGCTTCCCACCACATCCACATTTTAGCCATTGGGATGAGGGCAAGGGAAGGTATGACTTTCTACATAATCCTTGGTGGTTATATTTATTTCTTCCCCTTTCAACTCATCCTTAAAAATTGGTCACATGGCCACACTCAGTTTCAAGGGAATCTGGGAAAGGCAAACATATGGCCAACCACATGTATACCTCACAGTTGTGTGTCTGTGGAAGAGGGGCAAACAGAAAATAGGAGTCCCTGCCATGTTAAATGAAGCAGAAGGGATAGTTAATGGGACAAGATCTCTATGGTAGACTTTAGTAGCCATTTCCTCCCGCCTTCCTTGTTAAGGGGACTCATTTTTTAGAGAGGTGAGGCAACTGTGTTCCCAGTCTGGGCATAAATCATGATCTGTCTAAACCACATGGCAAGCCTACTTTGCTTTGCTGGGAACTTGCTTCCCCAGCCTCCCCTGCAGCTCTGGGTGGCCACATGGTCCAGTTCTAACCAATGAGTGCTGAGGGGAAGACTGCTGTGGGTTCTGGAAAAATGGTTTCCTTCCTGTGATAGAGACAAACATGGAGAGGAGCTTCCTGGCACACCCCCACCTGGAATTACAGAGGCCAAGAGAATTACAAATGCCAACGTAAAGCCCTGACACCTTTTTGAGGATTCAAATGACATTGAGGGATGAGTAGGGGTAAACCAGCTAGAGAAAAGGAGAAAAAAAGTTTGAGCAAGTGAGAACATTGTAGACACGAGAAGCAATGCTGAGAGACGCCCCAGGAAAGCTGGATCAGAGTCTGATCAGGAGGACTTTGTACTCAGCAATGAGATTTACTGTCACGATGACCTCATCCAGAATTGGGGCTGGTTTCCCTGCTTGTTGATTCACTATCAAAGCATGACAGGCATTTTCTCTGTGTAGCTATAAAAGGACCGCCCATCTCTTCCATTTTATGGTTTTCCAATTACATTTATAAGTCGTTTATCCATTTTGAGTTTTGGGCAATCTAGGCTCTTTAAGCAGAGGTCTAGATTATGTGGGTGAGTGGGAGGGTGTTGACTTAAAAAGTTGAGGGAGAAGGAAATGGATCCCAACCCCTACAGCAAGTGGGATTTTCCTGCCCTTGAGGGAATGGAGAGGTATCTGGTTCTGTCCACATTGGGACCTGTGTCTGAGTCCCTCCAAGAGTCTGGAGGGACAGGATGTGTAATGGGTTAGCTTCATGGGTTAACTGAGCTATAAACCATTGCCTTTGGGGCTAAGCTGTAGGACAACTGAGGCTTGAACGTGAAACTTTTGTGATAACACCAACACGAAGCTCAAACCCTTTCCTAGGATTCCAAGATTTGCTGGACTTGGGAGTTCTGTATGACTCCAGCAAGGGATAGAATTTCTCTCTAACTCCTGAAGGAAGAGGACTGAGTCAGATCTTACTTTTTTTTTTTAAGAAACATGTCAAGGAAAAGGGTGTGAGAACACATAAATGATCTTAGTAGCTTTCTTTTAAGTGGATGGATGTTTTATAAGAAACTGTAGAAGTTATGTCTATAAGAACTCAAGCTTGTATATATACAGAGTAACCATTTTCATTAAAAAACAAACAACTAGACCCGGAGTGGCCAGGCCCAGAGAAGCCGGGCCCAGAGCAGCCGGGTCGGGAGCAGCCAGACCCAGAACAGCAGTAGCCAAGCCCAGAGCATCTAGGCCGGGAGCGGCCAGGCTCGGAGCGGCCGGGCCCGGGGCAGCCGGGCCCAGAGCAGCTGGGTCAGGTGCGGCCAGGTCCGGAGCAGCAGCTGCCAGGCTGGGAGCGGCCAGGCCCGGAGCGGCCGGGCCCAGAGCAGCCGGGCCCAGAGCAGCCGGGTCGGGTGCGGCCAGGCCCAGAGCAGTGGCTGCCAGGCTGGGAGCGGCCAGGCCCGGAGCAGCCAAGTCGGGTGCGGCCAGGCTGGGAGCGGCCGGGCCCGGAGCAGCCGGGCCCAGAGCAGCCGGGTCGGGTGTGGCCAGGCCCAGAGCAGCGGCTGCCAGGCTGGGAGCGGCCAGGCCCGGAGCTGCCGGGTCCGGAGCAGCAGGGCCCAGAGCAGCTGTGTTGGGTGTGGCCAGGCCCGGAGCAACCAGGTCGGGAGCGACAGTGGCCAGACCCAGAGCAGTTGGTTGTGGAACGGACCAGAGCAACAGAGGCCAGACCAGGAGCAGCCAGGCCCGGAACAGCTCTCTCCTCGCCTACCCCCGCCCCAAGGCTGCCTCTCAGACATGGCTGGAAACTTTTGTGGGAACTTGAGGGTCTGCTGAATCAAGTGATGAAGGCTTAGATCTGGATATGTTGAGTTAGTATAGGGCTGGGGTGTTGATCTGTGAGTGCCTTGTGCAGGGCCTGGATGAGGCTGGTTGACCTATTTGGAAATGTCTTTTGTGTGGTGTATCATTGGGCATGTGGAGGTATTATTGATATGAGAAAATGCTAAGTAACTGATTTACTATCTGAAAAGGGATTTACTATCGGGGAAAGGGAGGGAGGAAGAGACTGAACATAAACTGTGCACCTATGGATGAGGACAATGGGGGAGGGGAAGAGGGCAGAAGGTGGGGTGGGAACCTGGTGGAGGGGGGAAGAAATGAGGAACCTTTGTAATAATATGAACAATAAAGATTGATTAAAAAAACAAAACAAAAACAAAAACAACTAATTAAATTGGCCTGATACTGCCAGGTTAGAAGGAGATCCAACCTCTGTTTTTCCTGGGGCTCCTCTGGCTCTCAGAGGTGCCTCAGATTCCAGATGTAGAACCTAGTGCCAGGAACAGGACCAGCCCCTCTCCCATGCCATCATGGAGGTGCTGACAGACATGACCTTTTGGTGCACAGGATGATGCTCAACCAACTGAGCCACACTGGCAAGGGCAGTATCAGTTATTTTTAATAATGTAATAGCTACTCTCAAATTCTTTACCCAAAATGAAATGAGGATATTGTCAGTAATTCGGTTCAGACTGTCTGCCCAACCTATCTCACTTCCTCCCCTGGCCCAAGGTGATCATCACCCAGAATTCTAACTTCATCATTTCTTTACTTTCCTTTTGTAGCTTTTGTGCACTGGTGGGGGACATGGTCTGCAGGGATCAGCCAACTGTGGGAGCGCTGCTCATCTTGGTCAGCTGAGTGGTGCTCCCACTGTGGGAACCCACTGACCACCAGGGGGGCAGCTTCTGCATTGAGCGTCTGCCCCCTGGTGGTCACGACTGGTCAACTGGTCATTCTGCCATTTGGACCCTGGGCTTTTATATAGAAAGATTTTTATAGTTTTATTACATCTATATTTAGCCCTAAAAAGTGTGCATGTGTGTTTAATACGTATCTAAGGTTGTTTTTAACTGTATCATCTTCTTTTTTCACTTATTAGTACATTGCTAAGATTCATCCATATTGTTGTGTGTTGCTAGTTATTTTAACAACCATTTAAAATCTGATTGTGGGAATAAACATAGCAGCTTATTTATCCTCAAACCATTCTTTATTGAAGTACTTAATACAGACTTGTGATTTTTTCTTTTTCTGGTTATTAACTGGTCTAACTCTGTCACATCCACATTTGCTAATGGCTGCATGAGATCCTGCCTCTTCTGATTTGTAATCATGATAGAGAGCTGACCATAAAATAATCAATGATGGATGTAGGGTACATAGAGCACCCGTGGTTTTAGCCAAGGGGAATATTGGAGGGGAGGTGGGGAATGCCAGTTCATTAATGAGCCACTTTAAAATGGAGCTGGAGCCGAAACCGGTTTGGCTCAGTGGTAGAGCATTGGTCTGCGGACTGAAAGGTCCTAGGTTCGATTCTGGTCAGGGGCATGCACGTTGGTTGCGGGCACATCCCCTTTAGGGGGTGTGCAGGAGGCAGCTGGTCGATGTTTCTCTCTCATCGATGTTTCTAGCTCTCTATCTCTCTCACTTCCTCTCTGTAAAAAATCAATAAAATATATTTAAAATGGAGCTGGAGCTGCTATGCACTTCTATGCCTCAAATATTTGGAATGTTAAAACGGGGGCTTCTGCCTGAATTAGTGTGCCCCAAGTAGCTGTTCTTATTGATCTCAATAGATGCTTGTTGCCTCTCACTTTGAAAGACTTTTTATTTTTATGTTAACAGATCACTTTTGCTTTCTTGAGCAACTTGGCAAATGTGGGAACTTAGTTTCATGACCACTGAAATAACCAGAATCCTAGGCAGCTCAGCAAATTCTTTAACACTCCTCCCACAAAAGGGAGAATCTCATTGTCTGCTGCTTGAATATGGGCTGTCCTTGGTGGCTGAAGAATCAGTGCAATAAAAGCAATGCAGTGGGACTTCTCAGGTTAAGGAAAGACCATATAGCTTCCACTGACTCACTCCTTTGGGGACATTCACTCTGGGAAAGCCATCAGTAGGCGGTGAAGAAGCCCAAATGTAAATATTCGAAGATGGAATCAGAATCACTTCTAGCTGCAAAATATTTGAAATAATGTCATTTTTAGGAAATTTCACAAATAAATAAAAAAGACTACACTTATCACCAACTACTGTTATGATAACACTCTTAGCTCTTGGTTTAACACAGGGCAGAGTTATCCAGCTATCTTTCCAGGTTTCCAGCCTTAACCATTTCTGAGGCTAAGGAGATACTGTGTAAAAGAAAGCTACACCAGCATAAAGTCAGCCAATGGGATTAATTAAATGATCTTCATTTATTAGGAACTCACGAAATAATATATTTTCATAAATTTGTTTTTGTTAAAATTGTGTGTGTATAATAATGATATTTAAAGGCTCCTCTCTCTACCCCTAGTTATACTTTCCACAGGCAACCATTTTCAGTTCTTCTATTACCCTTCTGAGTTACCTTTTTATCTCTAAATTATATACTTTTCTATATTTCATAATCATTTTTAGACATTATCTACTGACTGACTTCCCATCATGATGAATGAGAACTTCTTATCCTCTATACACATACCCTCTGCCTTTCCAAACTCCCAACTTGGCTATATTATCATTCATGGATGTATGAAAACTATAATTTTACAAGAAGTATTAGTTGCAGTAACCCTGAAGAGACATAATGGCAATTAAATGATGACAATGGCAGTGAAGATGGGAAAAATAATGACTGATTCATAAGGGAGAAGAGTAGATGAAAACCAGTGAGTGATTTTGGACGTAGGGGATGGGAGAGAGGAAAGAACATGGGGAAATGGGTATTGATAATATTTACTGAAATAAGAAACATGGAATAGCAGCAGGTTGGAGTGGGGATGGGAAAAATTGTAAGCTCAGTTCAGGACATGTTGAGTTTGAACAGTTCAAAGGACCCAAATGGAGGCAAAATTGTTTTAATATGTATGTTTGGACCAGTTGCTATAGGGAGCAGGAGCTCAATGCAGGAGCTGCCCCCTGGTGGTCAGTGTGCTCCCACAGGGGAAGCGCTGCTCAGCCAGAAGCCCTGAGCCAGGCTCACAGCTGGTGAGCAAAGCGACTGTGGCAGGAGCCTCTCTTGCCCACGAGGCAACGCTAAGGATGTCTAACTGATGGTTTCTAAGCCATCAGTGGACATTTCCCGAGGGCTCCTGGACTGTGAGAGGGCATAGGCCAGGCTGAAGGAACCCCCCAGGGCATGAATTTTGTGCACCTGGCCTCTAGTATCAATATAATTAACATTATTAAACTGTACACTTAAAATGTGGTAGCCTTGCCAGTGTGGCTTAGTGATTGTTGACCTATGCGCCAAGAGGTAACTGGTTTGATTCCTGATCAGGGCACATGCCTGGGTTTTGGGCTCAATCCCCAGCAGGGGGCATGCAGGAGGCAGACAGTTAATGTTATATTTTCCTCTCATGTTTCTCTCTCTCCCTCTCCCTTTCTCTCTCTTTAAAATCAATAAGAACATATTTTTAAATAAAAAACAGTTAAGATGCTAAAATTATGTGTATTTTACCACAATTAAAAATAAAATAAAAATTTAAATAATGCAAAAAAAGTAGTAGTCATAATCTATAATAATAAAAGAATAATATGCTAATTAGACTGGATGTCTTCTGGACGACCTTCTAGATGAAGCTGAGGCTGTGAGGGAACCCCGGTCCGGGTGCCAGAGGGAAGCTGGGGGGAGGAAGGCCTGCTCTTGCACAAATTTCATGCATCGGGCCAGTTTTCTCATAATTTGGTATTCTTGCAGTTCTGTTTCTACTGTTTGTTATTTCTTCTGGTTCTCACTTACAGCACCTTGTTCCTTGGATGCTTGGTTATTTTTTACTGTATATTAGTCATTGTCCCTGAAAAATGACTGATGGAGATTCTTTGAGTACCAACACAAAGGATTTGAGTTTGCTTCTGTCGGCTATTTAGAGACACTTCTAGTTCAGGACTACTTTAATTTTATGAGTTAAAAAATGTGTGTGGTCTTTTTAAATGTAATTTGGGCTACAAATCAGACAAAAGACTAGCTATGGTAACAGTGTCTTGAGAAGAGTTTTCCCCCCATACATTCAGTATACTAAGTTAACTTTCCATGGAATCTCTTGAGAGAAAGTTGTAGAGGCAAGTTACTTCTGATTCATCTTTAGTCATAGCCCTTCGACTAAAAAGGGAAGGTCTTCTAATACACTCCCCTTCTTGGTGTGGACCCTGAGTTTTTATTTAATTCTTCTCACTCCACGAAGCTTTCTCATAAATGAAATTCAACTTTTGCCAGATTGGCAAATATCCTCAGAGCAAAATTAACTTTCATGCTTGTATACCTATCCCAGTTCTTTTTGTTATTGTTGTTGTTGTTTATATTTTTATTGGTTTCAGAGGGAGAGAGAGAAATAGAAAATCAGTGATGAGAGAGCATCATTGATTGGCTGCTTCCTGCACGCCCCTTACTGGGGATCGAGCCCACAATCTGGGCATGTGCCCTCACCAGGAATTGAACTGTAACCTCCTGGTTCATAGGTCAATGATTAACCATTGAGCCATATCGGCCAGGCCCAGCTCTTAAACTCTTATAGACCTTGGCCTCTGACCTCTTACCTCCTGCCCTGACAGTATTTCTGTGCTTCTGAGACTATTTTAAATCTATTTTATTCAATATTTTTAGTTGTTTTTTAGCAGTCAATTGTCCCCAATAACCTAACCAATCAGAAATCCCTCTATTTTTTATTGATTTCTGTTCTATTTATTTTCTTCGTCCTATTTTTTGTTGTTCTTATGGTTGGTTTTCTCCCTAACTTCTTGAGTTAGACACTTAGCTAATTATTGCTCTTTTTTTTTCCTTAGGGCTATTCTATCCTAAGGCTCTGAATTTCTCTTAAAGTACACTTTACTTTGTATTCCTTAAGTTTTGCTATGTAGTGGAGGAGTAATTGCTCACAGCCACCTGTTTTCATCAATGTCTCCCCCCAGGATGGATACTGTGCTATCCTGATTTTTCTCCTGAGGGGGAAGGTTGGCCACGTGCAGCCAATTTTCCCCCTCAGGGACCAGCAATGTTTGCCCCTGCCAAGCTATCTTTTTTGGCTCTGTGTTTCCCAATCCTGGCTACATCTGAAAATCACGAGGAAGTTTTGGAAAATGCTGGTATCTGGGTCTCACCAGCGAATGTTCTAATTGGTCTGGGGTAGCACCTGGGCCTGGGTACTTTTGGTGATTTTAAGGTTGAGAAGCACTTCTCTAATTTACCTGCTCTTTGCTGCCAGACTGCATCCTCCCTCTTCCCCTTTGACACTCCAATCAATTTTAAATTGTCTCCTATCTGCCCAGAGTTGTTACTTCCTGGTTTCCATACTTTTCTTTGTCATTTTTCCTTTGGGAAAGGAGGCAGAAACCCTGATAACTTGCCACATTGACAGGGACCAGAATTCTCCCTTATATTGTTTGTCTTCACAGGAAATCTCGACATGAAACCGAAACACTGGTGTGGGATGACCGCCAAAATGGGCACCGTGTTGTCAGGGGCCTTTACCATCATAGCCACCAACATGTACCTCATCTTCGAACAGAAGTACTTAATGAACAGCAATTGCACTGAGATTAACTCAGTGGACGAGAGTATACGCCCCCTAATACGTTACTTCATCGCCTGTTGGGGTTTCAATGTCGTTATCTTCCTGTCTTGCATCACCATCATCATTAGCCTCTTGCTCATATACTCAGTATATGCCCAGAAATACAAGGGCATGGTAATCTACGTCATCTGGATCTTTTTCTATGAAGCCCTGAACATTTTACTACAAGTCATGACCACCAATAACCCGGGCGTTGAAGACGTGAGAGTCATGCGCTGGTTTGGCTTGGTGTCCCGTATACTCATGCACTGTTTCTGGATCTTCTTTGTCATGACTTATGCCCAGATAATCTACAAAAGTAATAGCCAGGGCACTATCATTTCCTACACCAGGCGGATTTCTACAAGCAAGCAAGGCTTCACACGGCGGAAATCAAAGATAATCAGCCACATCCGCCACTAGAATGAATGGATAACCTTGGCCCTTTTCTCTCTTGAGAAGCGGGTCTCCCAGATCCTCGTGGTAGTTCTCTTTTCATCTCTTCCCTTTTCGTCTATTCAGAAAGTAGAGACCCTACTGCCACTCTTTCTGGGGGATGTGCAGAGAAATGTGATTAAGGTCACGCCTGGAACATTCTGTTCATTGAGGATGTTTAGTTAAAGGTCATTGTTATTTATCAAGCACTCCTTGAGTGGCTCTCTCTTTTTCTGGTCATTACCATCTTATTGGGCAAGGGGATGAAAGTTGAATTGCACTCTGGCAATCCGTTCATCAACCTTCAACCCGTAGCTCTTTAATTTAACCCTGGGACAGGCAAATCTGTATTTATACCCTAGATTGTTGAAGCACAAAGGATACTGTTGTTGTCTTGGGGTGGCTTTGTGCCATGGTTTTTCTCCCTATGTCATCCAGATAAGTAAAAGAATAAAAATAGAAAACTGTTTTTCCTTTTATGAGTCCCCCCCCCCCCCAAAATTTGTCAAATAACACAAAAGACAATCAATTAAAAGATATTTGTTTAACTTTTCTGTATCTCCCACTGTGTCTGGAATACTGTAGGAGGATGCAAAGTAAGATATGAGGCCTAACTTTGAGGATTTTGCAGGTTAGTGAGAGAAACTAAATTACTGTTTATGAATCATTAGTCAACAGTATAACACAGTACAAGATTACATATTATCATGGATGAACAAACTTCACTTTGTATTTAGATTCAAAAACTGTCAGAAGCAGCTTAAGCCAGGATAGAAAACAAATTGAGCAAACTTCTACTTCAAACATTAAACATTATGTTGTGTTTGCTTTACTTAATAGCTTTCTTGAAGCATGATCCTATAGAATAAAAGGCTAATATGCAAATCAACCAAACAGTGGAACGACTGGTTGCTATGATTCACACTGACCACCAGGGGGCAGACACTCGATGCAGGAGCAGTCCCCTGGTGGTCAGTGCACTCCCACAGGGGGAGTACTACTTAGCCAGAAGCCAGGCTCACAGCTGGTGAGCGCAACAGCGGTGGTAGGAGCCTTCTTGCCTCCATGGCAGCGCTAAAGATATCCCCAGGGGAGCAGGCCTAAGCCATCAATCAGACAACCCCTGAGGGCTCCCAGACTGCAAGAGGTTGCAGGATGGGCTGAGGGACCTCCCTCCCCACCCTGCCACCAAGCGCATGAATTCCGTGCACTGGGCCGCTAGTCTATAATAATAAAAGTGTAATATACTAATTAAACAGGACAGCCAAATGTCCTTCCAGACATCCTTCTGGACAAAGCCATGGTGGCTGTGAGGGCTGAGGGCAGGTAGCCACGGTGGCCAGCAACGGCAGCAGCAGTGGGTGATGGGAGGGATGCTTTCCCCTGATCAGCCCAGTCGCCTCCCTCAGAGGCTTAGGCCTGCTCCCACTGAAGGCTTCCGGACTGTGAGAGGGGGCAGGCTGGGATGATGGACCCCCCTCCAGTGCATGAATTTTCATGCCCTGGGCCTCTAGTCCTGTATAATAAAAGCCTAATATGCAAATCATCCCCTCAACCAGGAATTTGACTGGAAGTTCGACCAGATGTTCGACCAGGGGGCGGGGCCAGCTGGCCAACCTCAGGAAGAGAGGTCCTGACCAGTAACACCAGGCAGCCGGGGGAGAGGAGGCCCTGGATGGCAGAGGCAGCAGGCAGCCAGGGTAAGGGATGTCCCAGCCGGCTGCCACACAGCCACGAGGGACTCTATCATGCATGAATATCGTGCACTGGGACTCTGGTTGACATATAACAACACAATGTTTAAAGAATATAATTGACATAAGTATCAATTGAGTTTGCCACAATTGAGTTCATGAACATAGGTATCACCTCCAGAAGTTTCCTCATAATCCCTGCCTCCCCCATCTGTACTCCCCTTTCCCACTACAAGGCAATGATTTGCTATATATTAGTTTGCATGTTCTAGAATTTTACATAAGCAAATTCATAGAGTATTGCTCTTTTTTTTCTTTTTTTTTTTTTCTGGCTTCCTTCATTCAGCCTAATGCCTTTAAGGTTCATCTATATCATGTGTATTAATAGTTCATTATTGCTGAGTAAGATGCCATGGCATGGATGTATCACTGTGTACCCATTTGCACATTGAAGGACATCTATTGGTTTGAAGTTTGGGGCAGTTATGAATAAGAACACTATAAACATTGTGCACAAGCCTTTGTATGGACTTATGATTTCATTTATCTCAAAACTGAAATTTTTTTCTAGAGCAGCTGTATCATTTTTATATTCCCGACTAGAGGCCTGGTGCATGAAATTCATGCATGGGTGGGGTCCCTAGGCCTGGCCGGCGATCAGGGCTAATGAGGTGTCTTGCCTCCCTGCCTTCCCACTTCCTCCTTCCCTCACCACCCATGTTCACCCCCACTGACCCCCAGTTCCATGTCCCAGCCCGGGGCCCAGCCCAATCAGGCTATTGGGGCCTACCAGCCAAGGGGAGGAGCCAGCCACCACCACAGCGGGCAGGTGGTGGGCCAATTGGGGCCTGCTGGCGGAAGGAGAGGAACCTGGAAGGGACCTGGGAGGTTGGCTACCAGTCCTGAGGAGGGAGCCGACTCTTGGTCCCCCTGGGAAAGGGGCCATGCCTGCCACCACCCACCCCTGGTTCCCCATCCCAGCCCTGGGGGCCAGCCCTGATCAGGTGATCCGGGCCTGCCAGCTGGGAGAGGGACCAGGATGTTGGTCGGCAAGCCGCATCAGTGATCAGGGCCTGCTGGCTGGGAGAAGCTCCTGTGTTGAGCGTTTGCCCTCTGGTGGTCAATGTGCATCATAGTGACCAGTCGTTTCGTCTAACAGTTGCTTAGGCTTTTATATATATAGATGGCAGTATGTGAGAATTCCAGTTCCTCCACATTCTTGCACAATAAGTTTTTTATTTTAGCCATTGTAATAAGTATATGGTGGTATTTCATTGTGGCTTTAACTTGCATTTCTCTAATGATAAATTATGTTGAGCATCTTTTCATGTACTTATTTAGCATTCTTATATCTTTTTTAGTAAAGCATTAAAATTTTCCCCCCATTTTTTTATTTTTTCTTATGCCCATTTAAATAAGTTAGGTTGTTTTTCTTAAGTTTGGGGAGTGGTTTTAAAATATATACAGTATATTTTTTATTATTGACAGTATTTCACATGTCCCCCATTTTCCTTCCCTTTGGCCCCCTCCACCTTCCCCATACCCTCACTGGGGAGATTTTTATATTTTCTGAATACAAGTCCTTTATCAGATATATGATTTGTAATTATTTTTATTGTTGTACCTTGTCTCTTCATTCATGTAGTGGTAGCTTTTGAAGAACAGAGAGTTTTAATTTCAATGAAGTCCAATTTATCCATTTATTCTTTTATGGGTCACACCTTTGGTTATCGTATTTAGGAAATCTTTGCCTAACCCAAGGTCTCCTACGTTTCCTTTAGAAGCCATAGCTTTAAGTTTTAAACTTAGATATATAATCCCTTTTGAGTTTTTTTTTTTTTTTTTAATAGTGAGAGATGTAAATCAGAGATTGTGTTTTGTTTTTTTTCCTACTGGATATTTAGTTGTTCCAACACTAATTCTTAAAAGATTATCCTTTTTAAAATATATTTCTATTGATTTTAGAGAGAAAGGGAGAGTGAGTGAGAGAGATAGAAACATCAATGATGAGAGAGAATCATTGATTGGCTGCCTCTTACACGCCCCCTACTGGGGATTAAGCCTGCACCCGAGCATCTGTCCCTGACCAGAATCAAACCCAGGACCTTTCAATCCCCAGGCTGACACCCTATCCATTGAGTCAAACCGGTTAGGGCTAAAAATGTTGCATCTATGTTTATAGGGGATATTTGTAGTTTTTCTTATAATGTCTTCATTCGTTTTTGGTATCACAGTAATGCTTATTAAATAGAAAGGAGTATTTCTTTCTTTTTAATTTTTGTTAGAGCTTATGTATAATTGCTATTTATTTCTTCCATAAATGTTTGGTAGGATTTTCAGCACTGAAGCTCATCTAGACCTGGAATTTCTTTGTGGGAAGTTTTTAACTACAAATTTTTGTTTTGTTAATAGTCACCTGAGGATAATTTTTCCATTGATTTTTAGAGAGTAGAAGGGAGGGAGGAAGGGAAACAGACAAACATCAATGTGAGAGAGAAACATTGATAGATTAACTCCTAAACACACCCCCAACTGGGGCCAGGGATCAAACCTGGGACCCTTTGGTGCATAGGTGAGTGCTCTAACCACTGTACACAACAGCCAGGACTACAAAATAAAGTTTTAAAGAGATATGGGATTATTGAAATTAACTATTTCTTCTTGGTAAACTTTAATAGTTTGTGTCATACATTTTATCTAAGTTGTTGAGTTTATTGACATAAAGCTGTTCATAATATTCTCTTACATTTTTAATATCTATAGAATGTGTAGTGAAATCACTGCTCTCATTCCTGATATTCATTTGTGTTTCTCTCTTTTTTTTTCTGATCAGCCTGCCTTGAGATTTATGATGCTTTAATGAAACCAATATTTTTGTTTCATTGATTTTATCTTTCTTTTTTCTATCTTATGTCTCCATTGATTTTTGCTCTGATCTTTATTATTTTCTTCTACTTACTTTGAATTAAATTTTCTCTTCTTTTTATACTTTCTTATGGTAGAAGCTAAAGTCATTGATTTAAGATCTTTTTATAATTTTATTTTTTCCCATCACCATTTATTCTCCCTATACCCTCTTAGACTGCCACTCATCCCCCTCCCCCCCTACTGCAATCACCTCTTATTTCTTATATGAGTACTTAGTGCTATAAAATTTCCTCTAAGTTCTGCTTTAATGCCATCAGACACACTTTGATATGTTGTTTTTTCATTTCTTAGGCAACTAAAAGTACTTTGTAATTTTCTCTTGAATTTTTCTTTGATCTATGAGTCATTTATGAATGTGCTACTTTGTTCCAATATTGAAGATTTCCCTGAAATCTTTCTGTTATTGATTTCTAACTTAATTTTAGTATGATCAGACTTTCCATGATTTAACTCATTTAAAACTTATTAAAAATAATTTTATGGCCCTAGCTGGTTTGGCTCAGTGAGCAGAGTGGAGCCCTGTGAACTGAAGGGTCCCAAAATCAATTCTGGTCAAGGGAATATGCCCAGGTTGTGGGCTCGATCCCCAGTAGGGGGCATGCAGGAGGCAGCCGATCAATGATTCTTATCATTGATGTTTCTATCTCTCTCTCCCTCTCCTTTTCTCTCTGAAATCAATAAAAAAAATATATATTTTTAAAGTTTTATGATTCAGAATATGTTCTATCTTAATAAATCTTCCACATGCATCCAGAAAAAATACTTATTCTGCTATTATTGGTGCAGTGTTCTATAAATGTCAACTAGAGAGGAGACACCAAGATGGCGGCATAGGGTAGACACCCGAATGCAGCCTACCACAACAAATTTGAAGTTAGAACTGAAAAACAGGAGAGGCATTGCCCTGAAGTGCCGGACGGGTAGCTGAGAGGAGGCTCTGCCATCTGGGAAGGAGAGAGAAGGCATGCTGAACCTCAGGAACTGTGAAGGTACGGAGAACTGTGTGCGCGAAAAGGCGCTGGCTTACTCCCGGCGCGGAGAGGAAGGGCCAGACCGAGATTGCTGCTGGCTTACTACCGCGCGGAGAGGGCGGGCGGGGCTGAGTTCACTACTGGCTTACTCCCAGTGCGCAGAGAGGGCAGACAGCTAACGCGCAACTGGCTTCCTTGTTTGAGAGGAAAACAGAATCAGCCTATTGCTCTGATAGACGGCCCCAGACAGGGAGAGGCCAGACTGTCAGGCAGTGGGCAGAGATCTCTCAGAGGTGTGTGAAGCCAGAGGCCATTACTGCGGGACTTGGGGAGGAGCCCAAAGGAAAACAGTTTGTCTGCACCAACCTGAGACTCCGCCCAATCTCTGGCTGAGCACAGAAGCTCTTCCAGAGGCTGGTTTTCTCTAAGGAGGGACTGACAGGAACCCAAAGCTTGTCTGTGCCTTTACCAAAGAGGTGCGCACGCCTGCAACCAATCTTCCGAAACTCTCCAAGAACAGGTCTTTTCTAAGGCGAGACTGACAGGGAACCAAAGCTTGTCTGCTCCACCCCGAGACCCCGCCCTATCCAAGCAGAGTACAGAAGCCCTCCTAGCTGAGACTCTGCTGATCCTCACAGCCAATTGGCTTGGAGATCAAAGCTTCCCAGTGATACCAACAATAAGCAAGGCTTAACAACAAGACTGCACACACAGCCCACAAAGGGCTACACCAAGACTGTCCACGGCAGGTAACTGGGAAGGCTGTGCTACTGGGCTCTACCAGAACACCTAGAACACAAAGCTATTCCATCAAATCAGGGAAACAACTAAAATGCAGACAAGAGGAAGGAGACAAAGGAAGGAGATGGAGGAAAAGAAAAGATTGGACATTGAGTTCAAAACTACAGTTATAAGGTTATTCAACAACATCCTTAAAAAGGCCGATAAAATAAATGAGACCTATGAGGATATGAAAAGGGAGCAACTAGAAATAATAAGGGATCAACAAGAAATGAAGAAAACATTGTCTGAAATAAAAAATATTATACAAAGTCCTAAAAACAGACTGGAAGATCACAAGAATCAAGACAAAGATTTAGAACACGAAGAGCCAGAGGACACTCCTCTGCAGAAGGGAGAAGATAAGAGAATCCAGAAAGTTGAAGATAGTGTAAGAAACCTCTGGGACAATTTCAAGCGAAACAACATCAGAATTATGGGGATTCCAGAAGAAGAGAGAGAGCAAGATACAGAAAGAATACTGAAAGAAATAGTGACAGAAAACTTCCCCCACCTGGGGAAAGAAGTAGACTTACAAGTCCAGGAAGCCCGCAGAACCCCAAACAAAAGGAATCCAAGGAGGACCACACCAAGACACATCATAATTAAAATTCCAAGAGCAAAAGACAAAGAGAGAATATTAAAAGCAGCAAGAGAAAAGCAGGTAGTTACCTATAAAGGAACACCCATACGATTGTCAGCTGATTTCTCAACAGAAACCATACAGGCCAGACGGGAATGGCAAGAAATATTCAAGGTGATGAATAGCAAGAACCTATAGCCAAAAATACTCTACCCAGCAAAGCTATCACTCAGAATCAAAGGACAGTTAAAGAGCTTCACAAATAAAAAAAAGCTAAAAGAGTTCATCACTGCCGAACCAGAATTATATGAATTGCTGAAGGGGGTTATTTAGGAAGGGGAAGAAGATAAAGATAAAAATTATAATCAACAAATACATAACTATCAACAAGTGAATCTAAAAACCAAGGGAATTAAAAAAATCTGATGAACAATATTAACTGGTGAATATAATAGAATCAGAGGTATGGTAGGGGAGTGGACTGACAATTCTCGGGGAAAAGGGGAGTGAGGGTGCGGGAAGAGACTGAACAAAAACTGTGCACCTATGGATGAGAACAATGGGGATGGGGAAAGGACAGAGGGTGGGGTGGGAACCTGGTGGAGGGGAGCAATTGAGGGGGGGAAGAGGATCACATTTGTAATAATCTGAACAATAAAGATTTATTTTAAAAAATGTCAACTATAATAGATTAAGTTAATTGATAAATCCTTCAAATCTAATATCTTTTCTAATTTTCTGTCTACTTATTCTATTAACCACTGAAATAGAGGCATTGAAATCTCTGACTATAATTGTAGATTTTCCTGATCTCTTTTTAATTATATCCCTTTTTGCTTCCTATATTTTGAAACTTTATAATGGGTGCATAAATGTTTCAGATTGTTACATCTTTCTGATGAATTAACTTATTTCTGATGAAATGACCTTCTGGGATTATTCTTTGCTCTGAAATTTTCTTTGTCTGATATTAATGCAGCCACTCCATAATTCTTTTGATTTGTGCTGACATGTTTTCCCATATTTTTATCTTTAGCCAATTTATATTTTGATATTTAAAGTATGTTTATTATAGGCAGTAAAAATTGGGGCTTGCTTTTTTTATTCAACCTAATAATCTCTTAATTTGAGTATTTTGATAATTTACATTTAGTGGTCCTTTATATATATATATACTAGGAGCCCAGGGCACGAATTCGTGCACCAGTGGGGTCCCTCAGCTGACCTGCGTGATAGGGCCAAAACCAGATCTCGAACATTCCCAGAGGGGTCCCAGATTGTGAGAGGGCACAGGCCAAGCCTAGGGACCCCATAGATGCACAATCAGAACCTGAGAGAGATGAGGCAGGTTGGCCAGTTGGGGAGGGACCATGGGAGGGCTCCAGGGATGTCCAACCCATCTCACTCAGTTCCGATCAGCCAGGCCCCAGCAGCAAGCTAACCTACCAGTCGGAGCATCTGCCTTCTGGTGGTCAGTGCACATCATAGTAAGCAGTTAGTTGAGCGATCTCAGCATATCATTAGCATATTATTCTTTGATTCGTTGAACGGCCAACTGGACGACCAGACACTTAGCATATTAAACTTTTATTATATAGGATATATTTTTATTGATTTCAGAGGGGAAGAGGAAGGGAGAGATAGAAACATCAATGATGAGGGAAAATCATGGATTGGCTGTCTCCTGCAGCAGTTGGTGTCAGCATGCCCCATATCTATCAAAAAGAGGCCTGAGATAGCTTAGCTTCACCTAGGAAACTTCCAAGCCCAACACAGTAGCAATCACCTGCAGATCATTCTGTAGGTCTTGCTGGGTGGCCCCAGGGAATGGCTGACTTTGCACCCCCAATGAGACCCCAGAGCCAGTGCACCTGGTGGCAGCTTCAGGCCATACCAGATTATAATCTACATATCTACAAGCAACACACCCAAGGGGCAAACTCAGTAAGCACTAAAGCCCCACTGAAGCAAGTCCTGCCCCAGAGGGTGTCTCTTTCCCAGCAGCTCTTCCACTGTAGTTGCAGCTGGTCCTAACTGCCAATTGGCCTAGAAGTATGTTCCTCCCAGTGACACCAACAGCAATCAAGGCTCAACTACAACAAGACTGTGCACACAGCCCACACAAGGACACACCTAGAGGGCCCAGCTCAGGTGACTGGGGAGGCCCCACAGGGCCCCACAGGACACCTACTGTTCAAGGTCACTCTGCCAATTCTAGGAGACATAGCAACTCTACCTAACACATAGAAACAAACACAGGGAAGCAGCCAAAATGCAGAGACAAAGAAACATGTCACAAATGAAAGAACAGAAGAGATCTCCAAAAAAAGAATTAACTGAAATAGAAGTAAGCAAACTACTAGATACAGAGTTCAAAAACAATGGTTATAAGGTTGATCAAGAATCTTAATCAAGGGACTTAGTGAGACTTTCAAGGATCTTAGTGAGAATTTCAAAGATAAGAAAAAGGACCAATCAGAGATTAAGTATGTACTAACTGAAATAAAGAATAATTTACAGGGACTCAAGAGTAGAGTAGAGGGTTCCGAGAATCAAATCAACAATTTGGAATATGAGGAAGCATAATATTCTCAATCAGAAGAGCAAAAAGGAAAAAGAATCCAAAAATATGAAAATAGTGTATGGAGCTTCTGGAACAACTTCACATGTACCAACATTTGCATGATGGTGATGCCAGAAGGAGAAGAGAGAGGGCAAGATATTGAAAATCTAGCCAAAACCGGTTTGGCTCAATGGATAGAGCGTCGGCTTGGGGACTGAAAGGTCCCGGGTTCGATTCCGGTCAAGGGCATGTACCTTGGTTGCAGGCATATCCCCAGTAGGGGGGTGTGCAAGAGGCAACTGATCTATGACTCTCTCTCATCGATGTTTCTAACTCTCTATCTCTCTCCCTTCCTCTCTGTACAAAATCAATAAAATATATTTAAAAAAAAAAAAAAGATATTGAAAATCTATTTGAAGAAATAATGGCAGAAAAACTTGTTACCTGATGAAAGAAATAGACTTAGAAGCTCAGGAAGCACAAAGAGTCCCGAATAAGAGAAACCCAAAGAGGCCCACACCAAGACACATCATAATTAAAATGCCAAGGGCTAAAGTCAAAGAGAGAATCTTAAAATCAGTTAAGAAGAAGAAGAAGAAGAAGAAGAAGAAGAAGAAGAAGAAGAAGAAGAAGAAGAAGAAGAAGAAGAAGAAGAAGAAGAAGAAGAAGAAAGAGGAGGAGGAGGAGGAGGAGGAGGAGGAGGAGGAGGAGGAGGAGAAGAAGAAGAAGAAGAAGAAGAAGAAATACAAAAAGAACAATAAAATGGCAATAAATACATATCTATTAACAACAGAATCTAAAAATTAAACAAATAAGGAATCTAATAAACAAAATAAACTGATGAATAAAATAGAACCAGAACCAGAGGCATGGAAACATGGAACAGACTGACAAATCTCAGAGGGAAGGGATAAACCAAAGAACTTATATGCATTATATATGGACACAGACAATAAGGTGGTGAATGCTTGGAGTGGAGCAGGAACTGGGGGGGGTGAGGGGGCAGAGAAGGGGGGCATCTGTAATATTCTCAACAATAAAGGTTTTAAAATAATTGCATAACTAAAATGTCAAAAATTCAAAATAAAATAGCCATTACAGCCCTGGCCAGTTTGGCTCACTGCTCAGCCCATGGACAAAAGAGTGATGGATTGGATTCCTGGTTAAGGGCATATACCTTGGTTGCAAGATTCCTAACCCCAGTTGGTACAAAACCAATCAATATGTCTCTTTTCACATTGATTCTCTCTCTCTTTCTCGCCATTACAAATATGTTTAAAGAACTAAAGGAGACCAGCCATTGGGTGAATGTCAACTTATCAAAACAAGAGATTACAGTTTGATTACCGGTCAGGGCATATGCCCGGGTTGTGGGCTCAGTCCCCAGTGGGGGGCATGCAGGAAGCAGCCAATTAATGATCCTCTTTCATCATTGATGTTTCTATCTCTCTTTATTCAATAAAAATATAGTTTAAAAATATAAAAGTAAGGAATTAAAGGAAACCATGATTTTTAAAAAGTCAAGAAAAAATGTAATGGCAATGCCACATCAAGTAGAGGATATCAAGGGGTGCAAATTCAATAAAAAGAACCAAGTGGAAATTCTTTAGTTGAAAAGTAGAATAACTGAAATGAAGAATGCACTAGAGAAGCTCAACAGTAGATTTAAACTGGCAGAAGAAAGAATTAGTAAAGTTGAAGGTAGATGACAGAGATTATGCAATCTAAAGAACAGAGAATAAAGATGAAGCAAAATAAGCAGAGCCTCAGAGGAATGTGGGACATTATTAAGCATCCCAACCAAAATATGCATAATGTTAATATTGAAAGTAGAAGAAAGGAACAGGAAAAAAAAATTTAAAGAAATAATGGCTTAAAACTTCCCAAGTTTATTGAAAAAGTCTAACCTATTCTCAGTAAGCTCAACAAACTCCAACTAGGATAAATGCAAAGGCTCCACAAACAACCCTGCATAATAAAGGTGCTCAAGTCAAAGAGGAAGAAAAATGAATGTTGAAAGCAGCAAGAGAAAAATGACTGGTCACTTATGAGGGAATCCCAAAAAGATTGACAGCTGATTTCTCAGCAAAAACAATGGAAGCCAGATGGTAGGATAACCTATTTAAAGTGTTTCAGCTCTGGCCAGGTGGCTCATTTGGCTAGAATGCTGAACACCATTCTGATAGCCAAGGTTTTGATACCCAGTCAGAGCACATACAAGAATCAACCAATGAATGCATAAATAAGTGGAACAATAAATTGATCTCTCTCTCAAATCAGTAAATAAAACTCAAAATATATATTAAAAACCCATTATTGCCCTGGCTGGTATTGCTCAATAGTTAAGAGTATCAGCCCATGCACCAAAGGGTCACAAGTTTGATTCCCTGTCAAGGGCATGTACTGGATTGCAGGTTTGATCCCCAGCCCTGGTCAGGGCACCTAAGGGAAGAAACCAATCTATCTCTATCTCTATCTCTATCTCTATCTCTATCTCTATCTCTATCTCTATCTCTATCTCTATCGCTATCTCTATATCTCTATATCATCTCTCTCTTCCTTCCTAAAAATCAATGGAAAAAAATATCCTCCAATGAGGATTAACAAAATAAAATAACCACATTGTTAACCAAGAATCATATATCCAGCAAATGCTCTGATTCTGTCCGAGTTGGGAGAGATGACTTCATAGTAGACGTGTCTATTTAGATGTCCCTGAGGAACTCAGACCCAGCTTTTCCAAAGCTGTCCTCCTCCTCTCCCCCACCTGCATCCTAGGTGCTCCTGCCACCCAGCCCCCTACCTCAGTGAAGGTGTTCATTCCAGACTCCATTTCCCACAGCTCCAGGCCCCAACTGCAGTCACTCCCCCCAACATCCCTCTGTTAACGTGCTTCTCAACTGTTCTGCCTGCCTCCACTCGTGCCCCTTTTCTGACCCATGGTCCCAGCAAGAAATACTTTTCTAAAGTGCAATTCAGATCCTGTCTCTCATACACACCCCCTCAAGACCCTCCCAGAACTCGCCAGTGCCTTCCAGAGAAACCTCCACAGGGCAGGGGGCAGGAAAGGCCCCTTCCTTTCTCTGTCCTCCGTCCACGCAGGCAGCCGACCCTCTGCTCAAGCCGCACCAAACCTGCTGTTTCCAAAATGGCTTTTCCCTGTTTCTGGGCCTACCTGGATGTAGTCCACTCTGTGTGGTGCATTCCTGCCTTTCTGCCCAGTTCTTCCCCACGTTCCTTAAGCTCGCTGGCTGCCTCCTCCAGAAGAGCCCCCTGGCTCTCACTCGGGGTTAGATCTTGTTACATCTCAGGACACGGGCCGCTTCCTCCACAGCATTTCCCAGGTTGCCTTGTAAGTTTGCTTTTTAACATTTTATTTCTCTGTGTAGCTTCCTCACTAGAATGTTCACCTGTGATTCTCCAGTTCCAAAGCTCAGTGCCCGGCACAGAGCAGGTGCTCGGAGCTGCTGAATGAGTGAATGTTGAGTGGATGTAGAGGAGCCCAGCAGGACAGACGAGAAGTGGGGTGGTTATTAGAGTGGTGACTCAGGAGGGAGGTGACAGGGTCAAAACCAAGGCTAGAGCAGCAGGGCTGAGAAAACAATGGGACTGATAAGGACATTGCCTTGAAATCTGCAACCCAGGCTTAGACCACAGTAACGTGCCTGTGTGGTGTGGGCCCTATCTGGGTTGGTGCGGGAGAGCACCCCATGGGTAGCGGCTGCTCTGGAAGCTGCTCTGTGGGCAGGGATGGGTGTGGTTTAGCTGTTGGGGACGGGGAGGAATCAGTGCAGCTATGGGCTGGGGGGGACATGGTCTCTCCCACCCCGTGGGGACCCTCCAGGGCCTGGGTGCAGCAAGCGGGGCGTGCATCCTGGACTCCACGTTGGAGTCACAGAGTGGAAGGGCAATGGGGTCACAGTGTGAGCGTATTTGGGATGAACCTTGAAAATATTATGCGAAGTAAAATAAGCCAAGCTCCAAAGGACAAAGACTGTGAGTCCGCTGTGAGGGACTTGGTATAGTAAACTCTTGGAGCCGAGAGTGAAAAGATGGTTAACGGGCAGGGGGAGGGGCGGTCGGAGTCCGTGTTTGATGAGGACAAAGGTTTTCTCGGGAAACATGAACGGGTCTGGACATGGGTGGTGGCAATGGTTGTCCGACAGGTGAATGTACTGAATGCCACTGAATTGCACACGCAGAAAGGGTGAGATGGTAAAACTTGTTATGTATATTCCAGCACACTAAAAAATGGCTTCTGGAAATCAAGTGAGAGCAAAAGATAGTAAAATTACTTAAGAAAGAATACAAAGAAGATCTTGAAAAATCAAAGACTAAGTCAGAACTCAACTCACCAGCCAACATTGCAACATAAATGCGTTTTTTTTTTTTAAAAAAAAAAAAAAAAAAAAGGACAGAATGTTGGAACAGCGGCGGCCAGGCCTAGAGTAGCCAGGCACAAGGCAGTGGCAGCCGGGCCCGGAGCAGCAACGGCCAGGCCCCAGAGAAGCAGCAGCCAGAACCAGAGCATCAACAGCCAGCACTGGAGCAGCCAGACCTGGGGCAGTGGCAGCCAGGCCTGAGGCGGAGGCGGCCAAGCCCAGGGTGGCCAGTCCAGGAACACCCAGACCCGGAGTGGCCGGGCCCGGAGAAGCCGGGCCCAGAGCAGCCGGGTTGGGAGCAGCCAGGCCCAGAAGAGTAGTAGCCAAGCCCGGAGCATCCAGGCCGGGAGCGGCCAGACTCGGAGCAGCCGGGCCCGGGGCAGCCAGGCCCAGAGCAGCCGGGTCAGGTGCGGCCAGGCCCGGAGCAGCGGCTGCCAGGCTGGGAGCGGCCAGGCCCAGAGCAGCCGGGTCTGGTGCGGCCAGGCCCGGAGCAGCGGCTGCCAGGCTGGGAGCGGCCAGGCCCGGAGCAGCCGGGTCTGGTGCGGCCAGGCCCGGAGCAGCGGCTGCCAGGCTGGGAGCGGCCAGGCTCGGAGCAGCCGGGTCGGGTGCAGCCAGACCTGGAGCAGCGGCTGCCAGGCTGGGAGCGGCCAAGCCCGGAGCAGCCGGGTCGGGTGCGGCCAGACCCGGAGAAGCGGCTGCCAGGCTGGGAGCGGCCAGGCCTGGAGCAGCTGGGTCTGGCGCGGCCAGGCCCGGAGCAGCCGGGTCTGGTGCGGCCAGGCCTGGAGAAATAGTTGCCAGGCTGGGAGCGGCCGGGCCCAGAGTGGCCGGGCCCGGAGCAGCCGCGCCCAGAGCAGCCGGGTCGGGTACGGCCAGGCCCGGAGCAGCAGCAGACAAGTCCAGAGCAACTAGGTCGGGAGCGGCAGTGACCAGACCCGGAGCAGCTGGTTGTGGAACGAACCAGAGCAACAGAGGCCAGGCCCGGAGCAGCCAGGCCCGGAACAGCTTGCTCCTCGCCTGCCCCTGCCCCATGGCTGCCTCTCAGACATGGCTGGAAACTTTTGTGGAAACTTGAGGGTCTGCTGAATCAAGTGATGAAGGCTTAGATCTGGATGTGTTGAGTTAGTATAGCACGGGGGTATTGATCTGTGAGTGCCTTAGGTGGGGCCTGGATGAGGCTGGTTGACCTATTTGGAAATGTCTTTTGTGTGGTGTATCATTGGGCATGTGGAGGTATTATTGATATGAGAAAATGCTAAGTAACTGATTTACTATCTGAAAAGGGATTTACTATCGGGGAAAGGGAGGGAGGAAGAGACTGAACATAAACTGTGCACCTATGGATGAGGACAATGGGGGATGGGGAGGGGGCGGAAGGTGGGGTGGGAACCTGGTGGAGGGGGGAAGAAATGAGGAACCTTTGTAATAATATGAACAATAAAGATTGATTTTAAATAAATAAATAAATAAAATAAAAAAAAAATGGCTTCTGACTGAAAAAAGAAAAGAAAATTTGAAATGGACAGAGTGAGTGAGAAGGCTGAAGGGAAGTTTATGGCCTGTCTTTGCTCAACAGGACAGAGCAGGAGGCCCGTTCCGGTCGCCTCAGTAAGAGGCCGAGCCATCGGGCACGCTCAGCCCGGGGACTGCACGCGGCCCCTCGCGGGTGACCGTTCCCCTTCCCTCTCCCCTCACAGCGGCGGCTCATCAGTTGGGAGTGAAGAGGAGGAGCTTTACTCTGGAATTCTCTGAAGGTGATGGGGCTGGGAGGGACGTTGCCCTGGGCCAGCTTACCCCAGCTTTGGGTCCCCCCTAATCTATGTGCCCTCAGCGGTCCGCTGGGGCTCTGGGCCTCTCCCAAAGGCTGGAGCAGCCTCTAGAGTTCAGGTCCAGCCTAAGTTGCAGCTGGAGGTCCGCCTGCTGGGCCTTCACCTCTATGACCCTGGGCTGAGAAGACAGTAAGCCAGACCCTGAAACCTTCCCCATTCCACTCACTGCTGGCTCAACCCTGCCTTGGAACAAATCTGGGTCCAACGCAGAGGGCAAAGCAGGGGGATTCCATCCCGAGGGCTGGGAGGAGAGGCAGGCATCTGGGGGAGGGTCGGGGATGACCTGGGGCCCTCGAGGAGCCATGCGTCTCTGACCTCAGAGAAGCAAACATCCCAGAGAGGAGCCAGCAGGGACCTGATCGTTGTGGCAGAGACAGGAGGTGCCGAGCAGGGCCGGGGGCTCCCTGGGGAGTATGCCAGGCCACAATGCCCGCTTTCCGGCGGATGTCACCTACAGCTGGTAGGTCAGAGCAAGGACCGCACCCCGGCCCCTCCCGCCACGGGCCCGGCCACCTCCCATCGCTGCCCTGAGCACCACGTTTCCCCAGCAGTTCAGGGAGCTTGTCTGGGGCTGGCTCTGCCGTGTTGTCATGTGTCTCCGTGATTTCTTTTCCCTGCAGGAGTGGCTCTGGTAAAACGAGCACAAAATGAACGACAAGCTGTTCTCCCTGCTGGTGGGCATCTTCTCCATCCTCAACACCATTCAGTTCCTCATCTTCGACTTGAACGAGCTCACGCTCATTGGCTTCGAGGACGGGTTTAGCGTCTACAGGAACGGGTCTGTGTTAACCAACTGGGTCTTGACCAACAAGAAGACCATCAGCATGGGCCTCTCGGGCGTCACCGTCTTAGTCAGCGCCATGCTCCTCTACTGCATTCACCTGAACTTCTACCAGGGGCTGCTGTGCTACGCCTTGTGGATCGTCTGCTATGAGCTCACCAGCTTCTCCATGGTCCTGCTCCTCAACGGCATCCTCAAGGAGCGGTTCAAGGAGCTGGGCTCCGTGCACCTGGCCTTGCAGATCTCCCGCATGCTCCTGCACTTCTTCTCCCTGCCCTTCATCATCAAGCACACCTACTACCTGTACAGGGACCGCAAGTCCTTAAGCAAGATTAGCCGCCACAGGCCCTCCTCCATCAGTATCCTGGACTCGTGGTCACACTTCGGGCCGGGAATGATGTACCGCAAGTTAAACTGAGCGGGGCCGGGGAGAGAGGGCCAGGGCTCCCCAGCAGTGGACTCCCCATCCGTCCCTGCCTGCTTCCTGTTGATTCTGTTTGCCTTTTTGGGGTTCTTGAGTTTTACGCATTTAAGAGTGATTCTTGGGGGAGGGAGGGTGGCACAGACCAGTGACTGTGCGTGTGTTTGTGACGTGTTTTAGCATTAAATTACGTCCTGCCTCTCAGGGTCTGCTCCTCTCTGCATGTCCTTGCTTCCCAGTGTTTCTCTGTGGATTGCCCACCGAGGCCCGTTCTGCCGAGCCCTCTGAGAGCAGCGCTGTCCGCCGACAGTAATGCTCCGTCTCCGTGCTGCCCGCTAGCTGCGTGCGGCTGCTGAGAGCACTTGGGTTGTGGCGTTACAGCCCAGGGTTTTCAACATCTTGTTTCATTTCGATTTGGGTGGCCACATTTGCTGGCTCGCAGCTGCCGCCGTGGAGAGCACAGTGACACGGAGCTTCGCGTTGCTCCTGTCCTTGCCATGGAAAGACCCCTTTTCCAGCGCCAGCATCCGCTTCCCTCAGACTTTTCAGAAAACAGCTCCTCATGGTGGCTCACAGCATAGCCGGAAGCCCCCGTTTTAGAAAGCTCCAGAATTCCTCACGTTAAGCACCACTGACACTCTGTCTCCTAAAGAGCTGCCTATGCACTGTAGGATGTTCTTCCCACCAGATGCCACTAGATCCCCCACCTTTGTGTCAACCAAAAGTATCTCATTGCCAGGTGCCCCCCCAGCTGAGAACCGTTATTTTAAAGCGTTGGAAGCTGGGGTGTCACTTCTGTAAACTAACGAAGAGCATCCTTTCCTGAGAGCTCTCCTTACACTCACCACCTGGCGTAGTTTTAACCCTGATGCTTCCAGGTTATGGTTGATGAAACTGAGACCCAAGACGCTTAAATGCTGTACTCAAGGTCACATAGCAGCCAAAGCAGGATTTGAATCTAGATCCTCTGACTTCATACACGAAAGTCCTATTTGGTTCCCTGAAGCACTCTTATCAAGATTTAAAAGGGGCTACCTCCCTTCAGGATATTTCCTTTTCCTCCAAAATGTATTGGGAGTGGCGTCAAGGGGCACTGATTTAACCACGCGCCCCGAACCATGAGCCACCTTCACTGAGTCAGCGCTGGGTGCTGCTCTAACACTTCACTCAATTCCTCTCTTCGCCTGTTCGAGTTGGAGTCAGGCCAGTTCCCAAAATGACCACCAGATGGCAGTCAGCGGTAAGCTTTTGCTCGGTGCTGTTTGTGGGGAGGCCAGATCCTTCAGGGGATGGCTGATTTGGTATTAGGGAGCATCAAGCTGAGGACTGAGGACTAACAGTATGGGTTCCGCCCTAGTTTCACAAGCTGTGCCTCGACTGATTGTAACTTGCTGGTCCCAGCCCGGGAGGTGGTGGGAGATTGGGAGTCGGGAGACCAGTGTAGAGACGAGGCAGAGGGAGAGCAGAACTACGAGCTGCCTGATGCAGAACAACGGAAGACTCAGAAGCAAGGTGGGGGCCCCTTCACACCAACACTTTTCCAGAGTTGTTGGCATCTGCCTCCACTTCCTGGCCTCCCGTTCTGTCTGACCCCTTCCCCCCACTCACACTGCTCCTGTAAGGTGACCTCCACCTGCCCAATCCCAGGGTCAGTTCTCGGCCTTCTCTGCGGGACCTCTCCGTGGCTGTTGCCCGCGGATCCAGGGCTGCCTTCGTGCTCCCTCCCCTTTGCAGGCTCCTCATCACCCTGACCTCCAAACATGGTAGTGCTCCGGGTTCAGTCCCTGGTCCCCTCTTCTCCTCTGTCTCCGTCACTTCCAGCTCTTGCCCAGGCCCACTGTGAGAAGCCCCAGGTGGTATCTGCAGCCTGGACTGCTCCCCTGAACTGTGCACCTGATCCAATTGTTTCCTTGCTGAAGCGGCACCTCTAACACGATCCCCAACGATCCCTGCACACTCATCACCTCCCTGGAATGTGGCTGGTCCCCAACAGACCTTCCAGCTTCAACTTCACTGCAGATCCAGATCCACCACCTGAAACTGCCTCTGCTGCCACCACCCAAGCCCAGGCCACCACCATCTTCCACCGAGGCCACTGCGGCAGCAGCGTGCTAGCTGGTCTCCCCACGCCACCCTGCTCTCTCTACGCCAGTCCTCCACCCTCAGCCAGATCATGTCTCCACTACTGTGCTCCCATATCCAACCACGGCTCTCCACCGCACCGGAGTGACAACCCTGAGCATTCCCAGCGACCCCTGCACACTCCTCGCCTCCCCTGGAACATGGCCTCCTGGCAGCGTGCCCGCGGAGGACACTCATTCTGTGTGGACCTCTCCCACTGGCTCCAACACAAATGTTTGTCTGTTTTATTTCACTTTCCGGCTTCCTTCCCCAGAACTCCCCCATCCGTCCATTGCTGCTATTCTGGCCGTCGGAGCCCTCTTTTTTTCTTGCTTTGGCCTGGTCTGACGACTGGTCTGTACATATGGGCTGAGGCCTTGCTCTTTTCCCCCCAGTTGCCCACCCAGCAAGCGGTTGCCAGGGAGCCTGTGGCTGGGCCGGCTGTGGTTGCCGCGGCGGCGACAGGCCGCCTCCCGACCGGCCAGACAGCCTTCTCGTGGCCGCTGCTTGTGAAACCCCCTCGGCTTCCTTCCCCTCGCTTCTTCTCCCCAGCTGCCAGTAAACAGAAACTTGTTGAAATGGTGTCTTTCCCAGAAGTGGGCTATGGCAGTCTTCCCTGGGAAAGGGGCTTTGCAAATACCCTCTGACTAGCCACTGTGTTTCCTACTCACGGGCTTGATGTGTGAGTGTGTGTGCACTTGACTGTGCATGTTTATCTGTGTCTGTGTACATTGATGTTTCTATTTGCATGCATTGTGTTTGTGTGTTTGTGTGTTTTTGTGTATGTGTGTGCTTGCATGTTTGTGTACATGTAAAAGGCGGAGTTAAACAATTATTTGATGATTATCAGAAATAACTTATATATTAAAGATATAAAAAGGTCAACATTTTCCCCCCAAATCTCCTTTTGCCTCCGACCAAGGCTGCCTTTTCGGTTCAGAAGCAGATTCCCTGAGGGGCAACATGAGAGCGCGTCCGAGAAAAGGGGATGTTTGGTGCTTCCCTCGCCCCAGCAGCGTGACACTGACAAGATGTATTTTGTGAATGAGCTGGAGAAAGGGAGGGCCTCTTCCTTTCCAGACAGAATCAGGGGGATGGAGGAGCCTTTCAGAGGGCTTGGGAGGAAGTACTTGTAAGAGGTGCCCAAGCGCCCTAGTCCGTTTGGCTCAGTGGCCTGCAGACCGGAAGGTCCTGAGTTCGATTCCGCTCAAGGGCACATGTCCAGGTTGTGGGCTGGTTGCCAGTGTGCAGGGGGCAGCTGATCGATGATTCTCTCTCATCACTGATGTTTCTCTCTCTCTCTCTCTCATTCCCTCCTGCTCTGAAATTAATTAGAGGGGGAAAAAGTGCCCAGCCAACTGGAGATCCTATCAATTCTGCAGACAGACACTTGGCAGCTCCTTCTCAAAGTTTCTCAGCTCCTGCATCTTCCTCTGCCAGGCTGAGCCTCTGCCAGCTCCCTGACCTCAGCCCACCCACCGGCCCACCTCCGAGCCAAGGATCTCTCGTTTTCTGGCCGGATTGAGATGATTTTATTTAGCATTTGATCGTGTTTATACAATAATCATCTTCCTTTCCCTCCTCTGACATCCTGAAACACACCTATGCTTCCTAAACATGTGCATTCATGCCTTCTTTCCTATATTTATTTATCAAAACGCTGATTTATCAACTATTTGCTGGTTAGTATGCTAATAAGTGAGACAAAATAAAAATCAGGATGTGGCCAGGTGTGAATCTGGGTGTAGGCGTGGGTCAGTGGTTGAGTGTCGACCTATGAACCAGGAGGTCACGGTTCGATTCCTGGTCAGGGCATGTGCCTGGGTGGCCGGCTCGATCCCAGTAGGGGCCATGTAGAAGGCAGCCAATCAATGATTCTCTCTCATCGTTGATGTTTCTCTCTCCCTCTCCCTTTCTTTCTGAAATCAATAAAAATATATTTTAAAAATTAAAAATAAGGATGTGATCTTGGCCTTAAACCAAGAAAGGGGTTTGTGAGGAAGGAGTTGCAATGTTATATAATAAGTGAAGTAACAGAGGTAAGTGCAAAGTGTGGTGTCATCTCTATTTCTCAGTGGTTTGTTCAACAAGTGTTTACTGAGCACATGCTATCCATCGGGCCCTGTTCTAGGTGTTGGAGCTAAGGGGTGAAGAAAACAGATATAGTTCCTGCTCTCACAAACTTACATTCTACACAGGGCAGACAAGTAATATGCAAGTGAACATCTAAGTATATACCGTAACCTCAGCTACTGATAGATGCAAAAAAGAAAAGAAAACAAGGTGATACAACATAGTTTTAGCTCAGATGGTGAGACGTAGCCACTCCTAATCATGCCAGCCTCTTGGGATGGACTGTTTCCGGAGCGGGCCCCAGACCCAGGCCTCCAGGAGCCTTCCGATGAGGAATGTCTCTCTGGGGAGGTGATGCTTAACAGGCCTGGGGAGATCTGAGGGAAGGGCGTCCCAAGCAGCGGGAACAAGTTTGTTGTGTTTAAAGAGCAGTCGGAAAGCACTGGGTGGGTGGGGATATGGGGAGGGTGGTTGGGTCCAGCATCTCTTACAACCCCCCTATGTATCTACCTCTGTGTCAGAGTGGAAAGCTAAAATCAAGTGTGCCAGACTCCCTTGCAGCTGCGGTCCTGAGAGGCTGGGTGTAGGTGTGAATCTGGGACAGCAGGAGTGAGGCAGAGGCCATCTTCCCACACTGGCTGCAGCTGGCCAACAAGGTCATGGTTTCCCTCCCCCTGGGTGGCTGTGTGGTGTTTTCTGTGGATCCACAATTCCAAAGGTGAGCCCCTGGCCCCCCGCTTCCTGAAGGGGCAGTGGCAGCAGCTCTCCTGGCAGGCAGGGTCAACGGCATTGTGCAGGAGTCATTCTTAGAGACCCACACCAATCCCTTAGACTCAGTCCCGTTCTGCCTCAAACACCTGGGGTGGCCTCTGGTTTCCTGTAGCTGGTCCTCAAAGATATGGGGTGTGGGACACCCAGCTCTCATGTTTCGGGGACCCCACCGTTAAACAGAGGCAGCCATCTAATCCGACCTCTGTTTCCCAGGCCAAGCCAACTTCCTCTTCACAGCAAAACAGCTCCCCTCCCACTCCAGCTGCTCTGGCCCAGTGGGCTAAAGGGTCCTGGGTTCGATTCCGCTCTAGGGCACATGCCCAGGTTGTGGGCTCGATTCTCAAGAAGGGGTGTGCAGGAGGTGACAGGTCAATGACTCTCTCCCATCATTGATGTTTCTATCTCTCCCTTCCTTTCTGAAATCCATAAAAATATTTAAAAACAACAACAACAAATACCTCCCCTTGCTACTTCAGGTAGTTCTAACGTGGTGAAAGAAGTGTTGGCAGCCTTGATAGGCAAGTCTACATGTTTCTTTGTCTGCCACGTTGGCGAATTGCTCAGAGAACTTGAGTCGATGTGGCAGGCGTGGTTCCTTCTGGCTGTCTTTCCCTGAGTCTGGTTACACTTGGCTAAGCGTTCATTGACCTGCTCTTTATTACAATTCCCACGGGGTAGCCAGATATGGGAACGATACTGGATGTGGCTTGCCAATTAAGTCAACACGTGTGGAGCGCTGCAGCGAGCGAGGCCTGAACAAACGCACTGAGGGAGATGTCAGACTCCCTCCAGCGCTAACAGTCCGGTGGAGATGTACCGATAGGCCCTAATAACTAATGCCGATGGAGTGTTTACTAGGTAATGCTCCAAATGAATGAACTAATTCTCCGTGAGAGAAAGCGTATCGTTTTCCCTACTTTACAGATGAGGAAGGTGAGGCCTGGGAAAGGTGAATCACTTTTCTAGTCACACAGGAAGTGGCAGTGCCGGTATTTGAACCCAGGCCGCCTGGCTGCAGGGCCCCTCCGCTGATCGGTTAATCACAACCAGGCGGTGTGTGAGGCACAAGGGAAGCATTAGGAGAGAAAGCAGAGGTGGAGGTGACTCCGGCTAAGGGGATGGGGTCGGCTTCCCCTCCTCTGAAGGAAGTCGTCTATCTGGTCAGCTCAGAAAACGAGCATTGGGCCTGGGCTTTGTGCTGAGGTTGACAAAGGGCCTGGCCATCCAAGATGAGCGAGACCCGCTGTCCTGCCCACAGGGGCTCCCGGGGTGCGGGGAAGCTGGTCGCTAAGAACATTAGCGGGGACGTGGGAGAATGAGGAGTGGGTCAGCCCTGCAGGTGACTGAGACAGAGGGAAGGCCTGTCAGATGAGGGGACACACGTTGGGCTTTGAACAATGAGGATGGTCTGCCAGACCAATAGTTTGGGTACGGGGGCGGGAGGGTGTTGTGCAGAAGGCTTTCCAGGCGGAGGGAACAGCAAGTTGGGGGGCAATGCTGGGGTGTTTCCAGGAAGGGGAGCTAAGAGGGGTCCTGCGGTGCAGGGGCAGCAGCCGCCAGGAGGCTGACTCCACTGGGCTGTGCCGGGGACCAGCTTGCCCTTTGCTCAGGGGAAGTGTTTTTCAATCCGAGTATGATGAAGTCAGTTTAGTAGGTCAAGGCCAATACTTAAAAAATGAACAAGAAATTGAACGGAATAGACTAAAAGAGAGGAAGCCAATGCTTTTGTATTAAGAGTAAGTACAATTGCCCTGGCTGGTTTGGCTCAGTGGATAGAGCGTTGGCCTGCGGACTGAAGGGTCCTGGGTTCGATTACCATCAAGGGCATGTACCTTGGCTGGGGGCACATCCCCAGTAAGGGGTGTGCAGGAGGCAGCTGATCGATGTTTCTCTCTCATCCATGCTTCTCTCTATCCCTCTCCCTTCCTCTCTGTAAAAACCAATAAAATATATATATTTTTAAAAGAGTAAGTACAATTTTGTGCAAATGTCTCAGTTTTATATATTGTGGCAGAGTTTGCAAGGTTTCCATCAACCCATTCTCCTCTTTTCACTTTAACAGTGAGGCCCCCAAGTGCTGGCACGTGGCTGCTCAGCTGGAGACTACATCCTCCCGCCTCTCGCAGCCACGTGTGGCCACGTGGCTGAGCTCTGGCCCACAGAGCCTGAGCAGCGTGGTGTGTGCCACTGTGGGCTGTGCTCCTGAGAGGAATGGCATGCTCTCCCCTGTCCCCCCCTCCGCCTCCCCTGGCCGGATACAGACCTGATGGCAGGAGCTGGAGCAGTCACCTTGGGCTCGGACAGGGCAGCGTTATTGATGGTGCTGGAGCCTTGAAAAGCACGTGCTCAGACTCCAAAGGAGAAGGCAAGTTATGTGAAAGAGGAGTTCATTTCTATTTTATTTAAGACACACTTACATTTTTATTACATTATCTCAGACCTATCCCTCCTACACACAATGTATGTGTATATGTATATATGTGTATGTGTTCATATATATGTTTATACTCACAACCATACCAGTTCATTCTGTAAATTATATTTATTGCTGTAGATTGTCGTTTAAAAAAATAGGGAAACTGGCTGCCCTTCAAAGATATTTAAAGCAAGTGAGTGATAGTATGAGATTTGTACTCCCAAGCCCAAAGGAATGTGAGGATCACTTAGCCCAGTGGTCGGCAAACCGCGGCTCAAGAGCCATATGCGTTCTTTGGCCTTTCAGTGTGGCTTTTCCACAAAATACCACGTGTGGCACTCACGTACAGTTCAGTTGAAACTTCGTGGCCCATGCACAGAAGTCGGTTTTCGGTCTATTTTGAAGAAGTGGCATTAGAACACTCACAGGCCCAAAGAGCCGCATGTGGCTCGTGAGCCGTGGTTTGCCGACCACGGACTTAGCCCAATGAGTCTTCTTAAGGATGGGAAACAGGCTCACAGAGGTTAGGTAACTGGTTCAAGGTCCTGAGGCTCCGTGGCCGGAGCTGGTCCTGATCTCTGAGCCCAAGCCCGGGCCCCTCAGGGCCCCAGTTGACAAAGATTCATTTATCTTGTTCTCTCTTTCCATCCCCCAACACTTTTCTGCACCACATTGTTCCCTACATTTTTAATTGGTTCAATTCAAATCAGCAAATATATTTTGTAACCTGCTACATACGAGGCTGTAAAGACACAGGAGCGCCCTTCATAGAAAGCTCCTTACCCGACAGCACGAAGGACACTGGAGTAAGCACAGACCCGTGCTCACGCCTGGATCCGCAGACACGTGTCCAAGCTCCGACCCGAGAGGCTGCGGGCAGAGACTCCCCAGGAGCCATGGGCACCCCCGGGGCCAGGCTTGCTTTTTAAACACCATCCCTCAGCCAAAGGCCCGGCGCTTGGAGAAGTGGCTGAGTCCTGGCCGGAGAGGAAAGACAGAGTGAGTCTGGCCCATCTTGCCGTGGCAGCAAGTAGGAAGATACTCAGAAAAAGACGGAGCTCCTTAAAGACACAGGAACCAACCTGAAGGCGCTCCCTAAAGCTGTACGGGCATGGGCAACTGCAGTATTGGATTTTATAACCCACAGAATAAAATGAATATCCAGGAGTCCATTCTGATATAAATAAGTAATTGCATAAAAAGTTACTTCCTTAGCTGAGTGTCTAGATGACTGGAAACATGAAGATTTCAAACCTGAGTACCAGGGTCCTGGCCGGTGTGGCTCAGTTGGTGGAGCATCGTTCTGTGCACCAAAAAGTCACCGGTTTGATTCCCTGTCAGGCTGTGGGATTGAGCCCCCGTCTCGGCGTGTGCAGGAGGCAGCTGATCTATGTTTCTCTCTCACATTTCCCTCTTCCTCTCTCTCTAAAGTCATCAAGCACATGTCCTCGGATGAGGATTAAAAGAGGAGAAAAAAGACATAGAGCCCACTCTTTAAAAAAAAAATGCATGAATAGCAGTTGGGTAGGTTTGAATAATCACACTATCTTTTATAATTTTCTTTTTTTGAGAGAGAGAGAGAGAAACATCGACATGAGAAACATGAATCGGCTGCCTTCCCCACACACCCCAGCTAGGCATTGAGCCTGCAACCTGGAGTCGAACCAGTGACTTCGGTGCACCAGACGACACTCAACCAGCGGAGCCACCCGCCAGGGCCGGATAATCCCACGTTGCGGTGACTGGAGCAAAGCCCACTGGCAGTCTTGTCACCCTCCACATCTATAAAGCGGGGATGAGACATCTACCTTGCGAGCTCAGGATTCTCCAAAGAAATAAAAGTATATGAGAGAAAGATTAGAAAAACCATCAATCAAACAAACAAAAGCCCTCAGTCACTAAGGACAATTATCTTCTTTATCTATGAACTCTGTATTTGTGAATTTGCCTTCTCACTGGAGTTTATTTGTGACCCCAGAGTCAACACTCACAGAGCTTTCCTGGTCATTGCAGATGTGGGCAAAGCACCAGAAACGTGAGCCATCGGAGTGCACAGGACATGCCCATGTGCAGGTGGGACAAGGTAGGACTGAGTGGCACTCCTGCTGCCCTCTGGTTGCAGCTTTCATATGCTAAACAGGTGTCCTTTCTGTGTCATTTCCCCACATGCTTGTGGCATTTCTGTTTAAAACTGCTCCCAGCCCGGTCGGCATGGCTCAGTAGTTGAGCATCGACCTATGAACCAGGAGGTCACAGTTCGATTCCTGATCAAGGCACATGCCCTGGTTACAGACCCAATCCCCAGTGGGGGCATGCAGGAAGCAGCCGATCAATGATTCTCCTCATTGATGTTTCTCTCTCCCTCTCCCTTCTTCTCTGAAACCAATAAAAATAAAAAAACTGAAAAATAAAATAACTAAATAAATAAATACATAAAACTGCCCCCAAATGAAGTGCTGAAGTGCTGCCTAGTGCTGCTAGCCAGGGAGGCAGTGACAGGCCCGTCAGAGACAGCATAGCTGATAGTCAGCTTCCCTGGGGCCCGAGGTGTAAGGCTCCTGGCCAGGAGTTCCATGTGACTGGGTCAACAATACAATAACCTCCTAGCTTTGTTCCACATTATTTCCTTACACTGTAGGTGAGAGGCCATGGGAGCTTAACCCTTGCTTATACCCACCAGCCTGTGGTAAAATTGGTTTCTTTATATCATTTCACTTAAAGTCACAGAATCTATCAACCACATTAAGTGAAGACTTACTGCTTATACACTGAGTGGACAGATTACCATGATCTCTGAACGCATAATAATCTGGCTACTCAGTTTATGTCCTATATAAAAAAGGCTAATGTGCAAATTGTCCCCTTGACCAGGAGTTCGACCAGCAGGCAAGCTGGCCAACTGCCCAAGTCCCTTCCCCCTGGCCAGGCTGGCTGGACCCCACTATGCACCAGGCCTCTCTCTAAAAAATCAAAAAATATATTATAATAATAATAATTATATATATATATATTCACACACACACATATGTGTGTGAATATATATATATATATATATATATTCACTGAGTGGCTAGATTTTATGCGTTCAGAGATCATAATAATCTGGCCATTCAGTGTATACGACATAAGATGGGTTTAAAGAGAAATAAACATAAACAGTTTGTGACCAGAGGCTTGCAGGGACAGGACCTGTCTCTCCCCCGTAGCAGTGACTTGGTATTCACTAATTCAGTGCTCACAGCAGCTTTATAGAAATTACTGTGAGCAATGAGCATTGACTATATGTAGTAGCACTTCCCATGTGCCTGGCCCACCTATTATTTCTTTGAGAGACAAAACCGAGAGAACAGGCTTTGTCTTAGGCTCCTGTCCGTCACTCAGTGGAGAAGCTGCTGGCGGTCTGCCATGCTCTCGCTCTGACAGGTGTCAGAGTCACTGGGCACTTTGTGGTCACATTATTTTCAAAGAGGTCCATCATTTTTCCTGATTACTATACTCATCCTTGTCAGTTTCAGAGAGAAAGGCTGAAGTGACAGACATTTGAATTTTTTTTTTTCCCATAGATGTCCTGCAACTTTTTAATATAAAAATTTTCAAACATAAGCCCTGGCCAGGTAGCTCAGTTGGTTAGAGTGTTGTCCCAATATGCCAAGGTTGGGGGTTCAGTCCCTGGTTAGGGCACATACAAGAAGCAATCAATGAATGAATAAAAAAGGGGGTCCACAAATCCACCTCTCTCTCTCTCTCTCTCTCTCTCTCTCTCTCTCTCTCTCTCTCTCTCTCAAATTAATAAAAACAAAAAATTCCAAACATATAGAAAAGTTGGGAAAAAAATAGTAAAATGAATACCCATCACCTCTGGAAGACTTGTCCCGGGAGAGCGTGGAGCTAGGACCAAGTGAGGGACGAGCAGAAAACGACTTCAGCCTGGAGCCAGGAAGGGCTGGAGGCGGCTAAGGCAGAATGCCACAGGACAGGGAGGAGGCGGAGCGGAGCCCTGTGGCAGGTGGAGGGCGGTTGTCTGCAAGCCACAGCCTCTGCCTCGGCTGAGGTCTCACGTGGCTGCGTGGCATTTCAGCCACTCCTGTGCCTCAGCCTTCGCTGTGATCTGAGAGCCCAGCCTCCACTGGCAGAAGGCTCTCTGGGAGGAAGTGTTGGGTTTCAAACACATGATAAACAAGCTTTTGAAACACGACCCCTTAGGCTGGAGAATTGTCTCTTCTTCATGGTTCTTGCTCTTAAACTCCTTGGAGCATCCTCGCTGCCCTCCTGGTGCTACCTACGGTTCTGGGAGTTGGGGACTGTCTCTGCGTTTCCCTTATTAAGGAATGACTTTCTAAACTTCAGGTGCCCACAGAGGTTTGACTGGACCGGAAGGAAGAAGACCTGAGATCCGGCCACATCAGATGCTCGCAGCTCAGCCTCATGATTCTGTCTGAAGGAGACGCTGAGGGTGGTAGATAGAAATCCTGCCCAGTAACCACCCGCATGGCACCCTCAGCCAACAGTCCCTTAGGCCTCCAGTGGCTACTGGTTAGTACAAAGCAAGCAACTTATTATTGGTGGTGGCTGGTTACCCTTAACATTTTATTGTGTATCCTCGCGTCTGTTCTCCAGGTGTTCCATGTGCCTTAATCTCCCCTTTTCATGAGATTATAATCTTTGACCTCACACCTCAAATATTCATCTTTTAGGGCTGCACAAAGCCAAGGGCAGTGACAGTGTGGTGTGTAAAGAAAGACCCTAACCTTGGAGAGAACTTAGAATTCTCCTCTGCCACTCACTGGCCATGGGACTTGGTAAATTGTTGAGTTTCTGAGTCTGGTTTTCTCATTTTTAAGTGAAAAATGATTGTACACTGGTAAAGTGTCTGCCACATGGTAGGCACCCAATAAATGGTCACTCCCACAAATGAGCACACGCTGTCTGACACCATTTCCATGACATTCTAGAACAGGTACAACTAGTCAGGAGTGACAGAAAGCGGATCAGTGGTTGTGTGGGGCCGGTGGGGCTGGAAATTCCTATCTTGATAGTGCTAGTGGTTACACAGGTGTGTACAATTGTCAAAACACATCAGATCATGCACTTAACACGGTGTTAGTTAGTGAATGTAAATTAGTCCTCAACAAAGTTAGTTTTAAAAAAGTTCATCCCCTCCCTTTCTCTATCAATGAAAATATGTTGGATTAAGGCACTCATTTCAGAGTCTACTATACATTTTAAGTTCTTTTTCATTTTATTGTTTGTTTTATTTTTAAATGATTTTAGAGGGAGGAAGGGAGAGAGGGAGAGAGAGAGAAACATTGATGTGAGAGAGATACATTGATCAGCCACTTCCCATACCCAGTCCAACCAGATATTGAACCTGAAACCTAAGCATGTCTTTACTGAATCGAACCCATGACCTTTTGGTGTGTGGCAAGCATGTCAAATAGTGCCATGGGCTGCATGTGGCCCACAACAAATATTTTTTTGGCCCAGCCAATATAATGGTATATAAGAAATGTTTTAATAAAAATTTTGTAACTTAATTTTTACAATATCTTATCCTCTCTCTCTTAAAAAAAAAAAATCAATAAAAACCCTGGTTGGTTGGAGCATCCCCCCATCCACTGAAAGGTGGCAGGTTTGAATCCCAGTCGGGGCACACACCCAGGTTGTGGGTTGATCCCCAGTTGGGGTAAGTATGAGAAGCAACCAACTGATGTTTCTGTCTCACATCGATGTTTCTCTCTCTCTCTCTCTCTCTCTCTCTCTCTCTCTCTCTCCTCTCTCAAATCAAATTTTAAAAATCAATTAAAAAAACCACACATACCCTTGGGTGAGAATGAAAAAAATCCAAAAATCGCTAAGTTAAAGTGGGGAAATATTTCCCCAGTGAAATATTTTTTAAAATATATTTTATTGCTTTTTTAAAGAGGGGAAGGGAGAGGGATAGAGAGTTAGAAACATCGACGAGAAAGAAACATTGATCAGCTGCCTCCTGCACACCTCCTACTGGGGATATACCCGCAACCAAGGTACATGCCCTTGACCGGAATCGAACCTGGGACCCTTGAGTCTGCAGGCTGACGCTCTATCCACTAAGCCAAACCGGTTAGGGCTTTCCCAGGGAAATATTAAAAGCTTGACACAAAACAAGGCGGGAGCAATGGAGTGGCCTGGGGGAGCTTTTCACTTTTGCCAGCTCCTGTTTCCTTACCACCCTATGGCCCTCTCCTCCTAGGGCTCTGCCTTTCCTCTCAGGGTCAAGGGCGCCTACTGGTGTGCTAAGGAGTTTTCCTGGAATCTACTTGAGCAACACTTTTACTTACATTTCATTGGGCATCACCTTGTCTGTGTCCACAGCTAGCTGCAAGGGAGTTTAGTCTTTGTTCTTAAAGAAAGTTATATGATCAGCAAAAATGAGAGGTTCTGCCGAAACTGGTTTGGCTCAGTGGATAGAGCATTGGCCTGTGGACTGAAAGGTCCCAGGTTCAATTCCGGTCAAAGCCATGTACCTTGGTTGCGGGCACATCCCCAGTTGGGGGTGTGCAAGAGGCAGCCAATCAATGATTCTCTCTCGTCGATGTTTCTAACTCTCTATCCCTCTTCCTTCCTCTCTGTAAAAAATCAATAAAATATATTAAAAGAGAGAGAGAGAGAGAGAGAGAGAGAGAGAGAGAGAGAGAGGTTCTATTACTAAGGAAGAAAAGGAGAATGGATATTGGCAACAATTAATCTCTGCCCAAAGCCCTATCTGGTAACAGAATCCTATCTAATAAAAGAGTAATATGCAAATTGACTGTTACTCCAACACACAAGATGGCTGCCCCCATGTGAACACAAGATGACCAGCAGGGAAGGACAGTTGGGAGCAATCAAGCCTGCAGGGGAGAGCAGTTAGGGGTGACCAGGCTGGCAGAGGAGGGAAGTTGGGGCTAACCAGGCCTGCAGGGAAGGGCAATTGGGGGGGACCTGCAGGGGAGAGCAGTTGCGGGGAGGACCAGGCCTACAGGGGAGGGAAGTTGGGGTCGACTGGGCCTGCAGGGGAGGGCAATTAGGGGCAATTGGGCTGGCAGGGGAGCAGTTGGGCATCAATCAGATTGGTTGGGGAGTGTTTAGGGGGTTATCAGGCTGGCAGGCAGAAGCTGTTAAAGGCAATCAGGAAGGCAGGCAGGCAAGCAGTTGGGAGCCAGCAGTCCTGGATTATGAGAGGGATGTCAGATTGCCCGTTTAGGCCCGATTCTACTGGGACCAAGTACTGCCCGTACTAAACGGCAGTCGGACATTCCTCGAGGGGTCCCAGATTGGAGAGGGTGCGGGCTGGGCTGAGGGACACACACACCCCCATGCACGAGTTTTGTGCACTGGGCCTCTAGTCTATATATATAAGCATAAATGAAAATCTACTGGACGGCAGAAGGACTGGTCACTATGATGCACACTGACCATCAGGGGGCAGATGCTCAATGTAGGAGCTGCCCTCAGCCTGTAGGCCCCAATCACCCAAATGGGGCCTGCCAGCCAACCTCTCAATCCCTCCCCCGGCCTGCAGGCTCTGATCACCCAATGGGGAATGGGGAACTGGGGGTGGGTAGCGGCAGATGCAGGTGGTGCCAGGCCAAGATGGGTGTGAGTGAGCAGGCCCTGATCGCCCCAGCAGTCCCCCACACACAGAGGGCGATCGGCAGTGGGGAGTGGTGCCGGTGAGCAGGAAGGAACAGCAAACCTCTTGATCCCTGTCCCCGGCTGGCAGGCTCCAATCGTCCAATGGGAAATGGGGAACCGGGGTGGGTGGCGATGGACACAGGCAGTGCCAGACCAAGGCAGGTGCAAGCAAGCAGAGTCCTGATTGCCCCACTGGCTGACCCACACACAGAGGGCGACTCGTGTCGGCATCAGGGGGCGGGCCCAGCTGCTGCTGCCGGCAGCTGGGAAAGACTGCCCTGATTGCAGGCCAGGCCTACGGATCCTACCCAATCATGAATTTTGTGCGCTGGGCGTCTAGTAGTTCATGTATGATGGTAGAAAATTGGAAATTACACAAATGAATAATGTACATCTGTATTATGGCCATATAAAATCTATAGTTCTTGAAATGGAAACACTTCAATAGCACATTATTAAATGTGGGAGGGTACAGGTTACAAAAATATGAGCTCTGCTCTGTAAAATTAACATGTATAAAATAAGCATGTATAAAAATATTATATATATACTAGAGGCCTGGTGCACAAAATTCATGCACTCATCGGGGGAGAGGCTGTCCCTCAGCCCAGCCTGCGCCCTTTTGTAGTCTGGGAGTCCTTGAGGGATGTTGCCATTAGTCAGACACCCTTACGCGGGAGAGGCTCCCACCACCACCACTGGACTAGCCAGCTGTGAGCCATGCTTCTGGCTGAGCGGTGCTCCCCCTGTGGGAGCACACTGACACCAGTGGGCAGCTCCTGGTTGAGCATCTGCCCCCTGGTGGTCAGTGAGCATCATAGCGACCAGTTGTTCTGCCATTGAGTCAATTTGCTTATTAGCCTTTTATTTATATAGTTTATATATAATCTCCTAAGAGTATTTCTCTCTGGTGTGGTAGCATTATATCACACCACTTATTTCACTTTATACCATATTTGTACTAAGAAGCATTTGTGGTCTTTAAAAATACTACTTGCATTTGGAAAATGTGTGGGCATCTGTGCCTCTCAGGAACTTCATGAGTGGAACTGAGAGGCGAGCAGTGCGGGTGGGAACTCGGGTTGGAGGCCTCACATTGCCCTGCAGGCACCAGTGAAATGCAGTTCCTGGGAGACCCTGGGCAGGGGGGCCTAGGCTGCTGGTCACAGGCCTGGAGCTCAGGAAGGAGGTCCGTGCTGGAGCTCCAGGAACCACCGTGCAGAGGATGAGGAGAGGGCACCTGCGGCCACTGTGCCGGGCTGCCCTGCCCTCTGCAGTCCCTCCCAGCTGGGTATGTGCCCGCGCGCGTGCGCGCGCGCACACACACATACACACACACACACACACACACACACACGCTCACAGTCACACCATATCATCACCTGGGGACAGCCTCACACCCGCTGGGAGGCCGTGGGAGGAGATCAGGGGCGGGAGGCCAGGGTATTTATTTCTCTGGCTCGCTCCCTGGGGTTACCACAGGCTGACTGCCTCTGGGAGGAAGGTCACACATCTCATCAGGCAGGCTTCCCCGCACCTGTGCTCCAGCTGCTCCCTCCCCGGCCCCTCAGGTGGTGGCCCCTCGTGGTTTCCCGCCACCTGCCCCACACCCTGGAAGGAGTTCTTCACACTCCCGTCACTCACCCAGCCTGAGAGTGCCATCTGCTTCCTGCTAGAGGCAGAGGAGTTGAAGGCAAATTTAGGCTCATGAAGCGTTTCAAGGTGGGCGGGGCCAACAGCTTTCTGAAGCTTGCTTGCAAGGTCAAATTGAGGATGAGGTCTCAAGGTCAGTTGGCATGAGCGCACACACACACACACACACACACACACACACACCCCGCCCAGGAGGAACTGTGAAGGGAACGAAGGGAATTGGGTGGGTGGTTATCGGAGGAGGGATCTGGGTTGGAGATCAGAAGGAAGATAAGACGTGAGTTGAGAGGAGGGAGTGGGGTAGAGGAATCAGGGCAGAGGTAGGAGAAGGAGGACACCAAGCCACAAAGTGAAGACATAGGAGCCTTTAGTCAGGTGGGGTAAGCAGGTAGTAGCCCTGAGAATGTGTGTGCATGCATACCAGCACATACACATCCTACATGCAGATGACACCCACCCCCCTGTACTGTGTGTGCACACCCATACACACATAAGTGCATATACACCACCCTGCTTCACCACACACACCGATCAACATGTGCACGCACACACACACACCATCACACCATATCATCACCCTACACCACATCAGACGCACACCTCACATGCAACAGTCACGGCTGAGCCATGGATCTCACAGGTGAGCCCACGCAGTCGGATCTTTGCTTTGCTGTGACACTTGTCTGTTTGCTGTCGCCACATTGAACCCTGAAGCGTGCAGATGAGCAAAGCCTGATCCTGTCTACTCACACGTGGAGAAGGAGTTCTGTGTATTTGGCTTGGTGCCTCCCTCCTATGCATACTAGGTGCTCTGAAGAGAAATCTGGAATGGCCACATGGTCACTGGCTCGCACCCTGGATACTGGGCAAGAGCTATATCTTGCTGGGCATGCTGGCCCCCTAAGCAGCTTAACCCAGAGGGTCCCTCAAGACTGGCCACAGCCCAAATGCCTGTCCATACCACAGAATATTCTAGTGAAAATGCACCAAGTGCTACTACATGCATGAATTTTCACAACATAATGCTGAATGGAAAGAGCAAGTTCCAGATCACTACATTCATGCATGATACTCCTTTTTACAAAGTTCAAGAACAACTAATACAACTAGTTAAACACTATATAATTCAGGAGCACATGCCTATGAAGTAAAAACTTTTTAAAGAAATCTAAGAGTAACTCTAGCCGGTTTTGCTCAGTGGATAGAGCATCGGCCTGTGGACTGAAGGGTTCCAAGTTCGATTCCGGTCAAGGGCACATGCCCAGGTTGTGGGCTCGATCCCCATTAGAGGACATGCGAAGACAAGTCCACCAATGATTCTCTCTCATCATTGATGTTTCTATGTCTCTCTCCCTCTCCCTTCCTCTCTGAAATCAATTCATATATATATATATATATATATATATATATATATATATATATGAATGAATGCTAAACAAAATTTAGGACAGTAGGTTATACCGGATTGAGGCAAGGGATGGAGAAAGAGAGGATCATAAAGGTGGATGGATGTCACTGTCAATGTCTGCTTCTTGAGCTGGTGGCAGGCCCACTACCCAACATAATACAATGATAGCGCAGGCCGTGCTTGGGCCAGGGGTGAGAATATATTAGGAACCAAGGATTATGATTAGTCCAATTCTGGGCACCGTATGACCTGTTACAATAAATAAAAATAGTCTGTCCTCTCCGCTTGACCCTAGTTCTGCTTATTTTTGCACTTCCTCCCACAGCGATGCTGGGGTCACCGTAACCTTGCTCTCTGCAATCGGGGTTACGAGCACAGGCTGGGCAGGAAGCGAACCGGGGGGGTGAGGCCATATCTGCTACAACACTGTTCTCGATAGGCCCTTTGTGGTAAGGGTTTCCAAGAACCCACGGAGCAGTTGAAGGAGCTGAGCAACATTTACAAGAAATGTGCGTTTGCCCCACCCCTTCCCCCTCCCGCTGGCCCCCTCTCTCCTCCCTCTGCCGCCTCCAACCCTTCCGCCCTGCCCAGGCCCAAGGGAAGGGCAGGCCAAGGAGCCAGGTGAATATGGGCCCAGCACAGAACCACTCACCAGCTCTCTGGCGTTTGGGGAAGACCTACCCGGACGTCCAGATCCTGGGCCCTGAAGGGACCTTCACACATATTTAATTTATTAAGAGGCAGATTAGCAGAGTGATAAGGAGCATGGATTGCCTGAGTCCAAGTTCTGACCTGGCCACTTCTTAGGTATGTGACTTTTTGACATGAGAATTAACTGCTCTGCGCCTCAGTCTTCCCCATCTGTAAAATGGGGATAAATGATAGCATTTACCTCATGGAGATTGGTTGTAAGATTAAATTAATATGTGCAAAGCTGGTGTTAGCTGTTATGGCTCAGTGTTAAAAAAAAAAAAAAAAAAAAAAAGATGCAAATGAATCAGAGAGACCGTGGTCTAGTGCAGGTGTCAGCAAGCTTTTTCTATAAAGGGCCACATGGCAAATATTTTGGCTTTGCCAGTTATAAGGTCACAACTACTCAACTCTGCCCCTACAGCACGAAAGCAGCCACAAACAATTCACAACTGGATGTGCTTCATTTATGAATATTGACAGTTGAATTTTATATAATCTTTATGTGGTACAAAATAATATTCTGTCCTGGCCGGTGTTGCTCAGTGGTTGGAGCGTCGGCCTTCACAAAGAAGGGTCATGGGTTCTATTCCCGGTCAAGGGCATGTGCCTGGGTTGCAGGTTCCATCCCCACCCTGGTTGGGGCACATGTAGGAGGCAACCAATCAATATCTCTCTCTCTCACATCAATGTTTCTCTCTCCCTCGCCTTCCCTCCTTTCCTCTTTCTTTAAAAATCAATAATAATAATAATAATAAAGAACCGTAGAAGAGGGTAAAGAAGGGATAAATGGTGATGGAAAGAGACTTGACTCTAGGTGGTGAACACTTAATACAATATACAGACGATATATTATAGAATTGTACACCTGAAACCTATGTAATTTTATTAACCAATGTCACCCCAATAAACTCAATAAAAATAAAAAGAATAATGCAAGCACCTTCGTCTTCACCATCTGGCTTCTGAAACGAAGGCCTTGCCCAAACAGTGGAAAGGCCCCGTACAGATATCCCTCCCAAAACCCCAACCTCCCTGTCTCCTCCCCAGAAGCAATAGCCACTACCCTGACTTTGGGACTTTATTGCCCTGTACTTCTTAGTACTTTTACTGCATATATGTCTGCACCATAGGCAGGAGCTAGTATTTGTTTGCATAATGCTCACCTATTTAACTCAATCTTCCCGCTATTTAAAAAGAATCTTCCAGGCTAGGAGTAGCTCTGTTTAGAGATTAGCCTCAGAAGGCGTGCCTTGCCCAAGGCATGCAGGTGAGTGGTGTAGGCTTCACAGGCCGAGGGGATTCCCAAGGTGATGCTCCTAAAGACTGCCCCTCTTCATCCTTGTGGCCACAGTCACATCAGTTATCTGACTTCCGTTCCACACTAGACTTAAAAAAGAAGACCACATATGATCTGTCACCCTTCCTATACAACCCCTAGCATTTTGTACCCAATAGAAGCATGATATGTATTTCTTCAGGGACCTTAGTAGTCTCAGTAGAGGATAGGGAACTGCCAGCAACTCAAGGGGAACAAGGGTGGGGCTGTGCTAGATTTCGTTACAAGTTTGGGGCAATTTTTAATTGTTCACGTGTCAACTTTACTGGAAAGGATGAGGCATGAGTTGTGAGTTGGGGGGAGGAGGGGAAGGAAAAGGGGAACCTACAAAATCAGCTCCCAGAACCAAGAAATCCTTCCTTCCTCTCCTGCAGCCACAGGGATAGAGCTAGGGTTTGGGACCTAATCCAAGCTGAAGGGCAGACAATGAGAGGTGGTGGGTACTCAGCCGGGACGCTCAAGCATCTTGATAAGACAGCACCCTGGCCAGTGTCCAAAGGATGTGTGCGCCAAGGGGAGAGGACAAGATGCCCACAGGAAGGATGTCAGAACTGCTGCCGGTGCTGAAGCAAGAGGCCCACCTTCACGGAATGCAAACTGAGTGTGCTCAGCGGAGCAGGCCTGCCTGCACTACATGGTCTCATCTACCGTCCAGTTTAAACGAAAGCCAAGAAATGAACAAGGGCCCTGCCGGTGGTTGGTTGGTTAGAGCATCACCCCGTAAGCCAAATGGCGCACAGCAAAAGGTCACGGGATTTGATTCCTGATCAGGGCGCATACCTGGGTTTGCATTTGTCCCAGGTCCGGGCATGTATGGGGGTAGGGGAAGGGGAGGGCAGCCAATTGGTATTTCTCTATCTCCCACTCTGTATAAAATCAATAAGCATATCCTTGGGTAAGGATTTAAAAAAATAAAGTGAATATATAAATAAGGGGCTTAAAGATTCCTGCAAACAACATACTACAAACCCCATTATCTCAACAAGGGTTAATGGAAGAAAATTGAAGAACATCTCACCTATTGTTTATAAACCTGTTGTCAAGCACATTGGAGGGGAAAATCCTGCTTGTCATCCACATTACCCAGGACCACATCCCACACTGCATATGAAGGAAACGTGAGTCAGTAATCTAAGAGTAATTTGTTTTTCCAGTAACTGTTAATACATAGCAAGGGTTCATGCTGTCTTACTAGTGGAGGACAGTAGGGCTGTTTGACAGCTCAGCCCTGCTCACTAGAACCTTCTGCAGTGATGGAAATGCCCTCTATTTCCTGGGCCCCTAAGTCACAATCAGCTATTTCATGAAATATGACTAGTGCAACTGCGAGATAACCCCCCCCCCCCCCCCCCCCCGGTGCTAGAATTTGCATTAGGAACAGAGAGCGGGACTTTGCACGGGGCCCCTCAAGCCAAATCGTGTCCACATAAGACTGCCTCCCCGCCTTGGCCATACATTGTGCCAGAAAAGCGGTCAGCCCCAGAACTCCTGTTGAAGGAACCTGATTTAGGCTGAAGTTCCCTTTTCTCTCCTACATGTTAGAGATTTTGATGCGCACCAAGTGGTTAAGAAAGGCACATTAGCACATCTGCACAGATAACACTTAGAAGCCACAAGTTAAGATAAAAGGTTTTTATTCAAAAAACGCCAGGTATAAAAAAAAAAAAAATAAGGTATCTTTTATTCCCCTGTACAGTATTTCACTCAGATAAAACCAGCAGGCTACGCGCTGCTTCAAACACAGCCCCAGAGGATCCCGAAGGCACGCTGTCCAGCACTGGTTTCCAGGCATCTACCCTATGTACACAATCAGCAACTCCCCTCCCGTCCCCAGAGGGGCCTGCAGCAGTCCCGCCTGAGCCCCACCACCCTAAGGACAGAGCAAGTGTCGTAGCCCCCCCAAAACAGGTCCCCAAGTCAGAGGAGGAAAAGAAACTATGGCAGCAGCTGTGGAAGCTTGGAGCTGACGGGAACCAAATAAATAAATAAATAAATACATAACGTTGACCTCCAGGTTAGAATGCGCATCTTTCAAAAAAAAAAAAAAAAAGGAAACAACAGGTAAAATAACTTAAAGGCAAAAAAAATTTTTAAAATTAGATCAACTACAATCCTTTTGTACACTATCATGCCAGCTGTACACACATTTACAGTTTTTCTGTCGATTTGCATTGTTTGTGCATTTTGTGTGTGTGTGTGTGAGGTCTTGGCTTTGAAACAGTTAGGTAAAAACCAAAAAGGAAGACCAGAAAAAGGGCAGGTGGCTCAGCGTTTGGCCCTGTAGCCTCTTCCATGGCACCTTTCATATGAAGGATGGGGGAGGAGGGGACGGGAGAGAAAAACAGGGAAAACCAAACCCAGGCAGATTTTTGGAAGAAGCAGCAGGTAAAAGAGGCAAGTTCAAGTATTTCTCCCAGCACAGCCGGAGTCCCCACAGAAGGCACTCAGAAGAGTCAAGGAAGAGGTGACAGGGACTTAAAAAAACGGTGCTAGTCCTATCCCACCCCAACCCGTTTTCCCCTAACCTGACCATGGCATTCAGTGAAGGGAACAGTCCATGACAGGGTTCTGACCCCCACCCCCTCCCCCACCCCACCCCGGGAATTGTGCAGAGTCCAGCGATGCTGGCTGCACACCTATGAGAAAGAGAGAGCATCTACGAGGAATCGAGGCCTAGGACACCAGAGGAATCTCTCCCCCTGTCCGGGCCTCCTCCGGGGCCTGGGGTCTGGAATGAGCTGTAAATGTTGTTCCTGTGCCAAGCACTGTGCTGCTTGGTGAGAAGTGTCCCTGGTACAAGCTTCCCCTCCCCGGGGCTTCTGCCCGGAGGGGAGGGCCTGCTGGAAAGCTGCTATTTGCTGGGCCCTGGCGACAGGCTGTGGAGGTGGATCTCGGCCGTTTCCTGGGGCAGGAGCACGTCTTGCATCCACGGGTGATTCTGGATCTCTTCAAAGGAAGGCCGATCTGATGGCTTCAGGGCTAAGCACCACCGAATGAGATGCTGACACTCTGCAGGAAACAAGAAAGGTTATGAATGACTCAGTTTGTTTTTGTGATGCAAGGGGGCCTTCCCAAGGACCCACAGGTCTGAGGCCCATCAGAGACCACAGACTTTCTAGAACTCCATTCTGTAGTGAGAATATATTAACATCTGGATCCAACTGTCTGCTTTCAGCTAAAAAAAACAGCGCCCCTCTTAAATCTGTGGTTTCAAATTTCAATAGCTAGAGCCTTTCCCACGCCACCCACTCATCAGAAGTATGAACGAGGGCGACTAGGGATTTTGATGAGACATCAGTGAGCAGGAGGTGATTCAGTTCACCTACCAGCTTACAAATATGAACACCACCCACGGTGAGGTCACTGGGACCACAAGGTTTAGAGCCTGCCCTAATTTAAGGGAGAAGGCTCACTAAGCACTCAGCCAGGCAGTGAGGGACCAGGACGATTCTGTTGGTGCTTTAAACAACCTCTCGGTGAAACTAGACGTCTTTTCTTAGTCTCACACCTGCCCTTCCTCTGACCTCCCAAAGACTGCTCAACCGCAAGCCCTTGGCTTCCCGGGGGTCAGCAGGTCACTGCTGGCCTAGGACAGGAAGTCAGAGGCCGGCCACCTCCTGGAGAGTGAAGCTCCCAGAATGCAAAGCCTGTGCTCTTGCTTCTCTTCAACAAGTGGCCCCCAGAACTTACCTGAAGAGACCCTCTGCCTGAAGAAAACTTGGCCCCTGATGATCTCCTCATCGTGCTCGAACGGAATATCTCCGCAGACCATGTCGTACAGCAGGATCCCCAGGGACCACACGGCCGCCGACCTGCCGTGGTAGCGATGGTAGCGGATCCACTCCGGAGGGCTATACACTCGGGTCCCTGTGAGCCAAGGGAATAGGAAGGAAAACACGCTTTCAGCAAAAATAAAACACAAAGCAGCCGAGTATGCTGAGTAACTCTTTAAAAACAAAAGGCACCCCGGTCTTTCCCTCAGGAGCTGGTGAACTCAATTTACCTCCCTAAGCTCAAAGGAGTTTATGGATAAGCAGCTTATGGCATCTCTCCAACCCAAAGCATTACCCCCCTCTCTACCAGCCCAGACCATAAACTGAAAGTCTTCACAAGCTGCTCCAAGAGACACAGGGGGCTGGCCGGAGACCCAGCGCCTGCCTGAGGCCTGCATGCGGCAGGACCACCCACAAGGGGGTAAAGGGGTGAATGTCTGCACAATCAGGGGAGGTACCCCACAGACAAACCTTCAACTGCATGAAGGTTGCCAGGAGCCAGGCTGAGATTCTCCTCTCAGATATGATGTAGGTGAGGGCACTTGCACAACATCCTCAGCCAGGGCGCCCTTTGGGAGGCCTTCCTCCCGCCCTCTGAGCGCAGGGGCAGACACCCACACCCTTTCCTCCCCTCACTGGAAAGGCAGACAGATCTGCAGAGCTGGTTCCAGACCACGTGATTCCTGTTTACAAACTTTGGGTTGTAAAAAAAAAAAAAAAAAAAGTAGGGCCCATTCTCCCGGTGCTCACCAGGGGGCAGCAAAGACTCGAAAGAAAGAAAAAAAACAACAACATGGGAGGATCCGACCAGCCATTAACTGTTAAATACAAAAAAATGCAGCCCAGCCCAGCGTCCTCCAAGGGCAAATAAACACAAACCACAGCCCCAGTCACAAGTTTTGAAAGGCTGTCGTTGGTTAGGCCCAGCGGCCAGGTGACCCACCCCCCTCGGCTTTGGTCGCCGGCTCTCCGTCCCACCTTTTCAGAAAAAACCTGCTCCCAGCCCTTCCCTAGGATAGGTTTTCCTCCTCTTCGGAGACACCCAACTAATTTTCAAACTAGCAAGAGATCTTATTTCACAACACTCATTCCCGACTCCCTCGCTGAACAACACCGGGGAGGGGGGGGGGATCAGCAAAATGAATTATTTAGTGAAACTATTTCTGTTTCTATTCCTTATCTGCCCCTAGATCAAAGAGGAGGGGAAAACGCAGTCTAAAAACAACCTAACAGAAAGCTAAACGCGTATAAAAACAAAGCAAAAACTACAAAAACCGGCGTCAATTTTCATCTCTCCGCCTCTCTCCTCCCTCTTCCACCTCCCATCCTATTACTGGCGGGGAAACTGGGTCAGACTTCAGAAATCTGGGCTACGGCCGGTTGCCCACAACCTCTTATTCATCCGAAAAGCTTGGGAACCCACTGAGTTCTACTTAAAAAAAATAAAATAAAATAAAATAAAATAAAATAAAATAAAATAAAATCGTGCCAGAAACATTACAGGTTCCGCTGGCCTGAAATCCCCGGCGGCTTTACTACGCCGGGAAGCTCTCCCCGCCCCACCCCTGCTGCTATCATGGAGCCGGGCTGCCCGTGACCTTTACAAAGGGCCAGAGAGGGAAGCTGGCCGAGGCCTGCGGGCCAGGCCGAGTCACCTGGGCAGCTCCCTCCCTCCCGGCCGCTCCCGCCCCGGCCTGGCTCACCGTCAAAGTCCGTGTAGACGGTGTCCTTGAGCAGCGCCCCCGACCCGAAGTCGATGAGCTTCAGCTCGCCGCGGTGCAGGTCGATGAGGATGTTCTCGTCCTTGATGTCGCGGTGGAGCACGCCGCAGCTGTGGCAGTGCCGCACGGCCTCCAGCACCTGCCAGAAGAAGCTGCGGGCCAGCTCCTCCTGCAGCGCGCCCCGCTCCGTGATGAAGTCGAAGAGGTCCTGCACCGGCTCGGGCCTCTCCAGGATCAGCACGAAGCTGTCGGGCCTCTCGAACCAGTCCAGGAGCCGGATGACGCCCGGGAAGCCCGAGCTCACCTTCTTCAGCAGCACCACCTCCATGGGCACCCGGGTTCCATTGGGCTGCGGGCGGGCACCGGGAGGCTGCGTTAGCGCGCCGGGCGGAGGGCGCCCCTCGCCCCACCCCGCCCGTCCCGGGGGTCTCGCTCCCTCCGGGCACTCACCAGCTCTCCCCAGTCGGAAATCCGGTCCTTCTCCACGTGCTTGATGGCCACCTGGAAATCACCCCGGGAGAGCCGGCGTTAGATCCCCCCGCCGGGGCCCACACAGCCCTGCGCCCCCTCGCCGCCCCGCCCCGCGCCCCCCATCCCCCCGGCGTGGCGCCCACTCACCGGCAAGTTGTCGGCGACACGGACGCCGGAGTAGACGGAGCCGAAGCCGCCGCTGCCCAGGAGCGGGCCCACCTGGTACTGCGACTCCAGGGGCTCCTTCTCCTTGCCTAGCAGAGGGGGAGCAGGGGGCTCAGTGCCGGCCGGCGGGCCCCCAGATGCCCCACCCGGAGGGTCCAGCCCCCTCCTCCCCATCCCCATCCCCATCCCGGGCGCGGGGGGCGCTTACCGGGCGCCAGCTTGGTGGCGTGCAGGTCGTTGCAGGGCGCGGCGCGCAGGTGGGCGAGCGAGTTGATTTTGGAGAGGAGCATCCCACCCTCCGGGGTGTCGGCGCGGGCGCCGCCTGGAGCCGCTGCCGCCGCAGGAGCGGGGGGCCGGGCTGCGCCTGTGGCCGGGCTACGGCTGCGGCTGGCGATGCGGCGAGGCTGCGGCTGGCGCGGAAGGCCGAGGGCGAGTCGGAGGACAACCGGGGGCTCCGCCGGGGCTGTCGGCCGGTGGACCCCCTGGCGGGGTCGGGCAGCGCCGAGGGCGACGGGGTAGGCGGCTCGTGGGAGTCCGTGTGGCAGGGCCGCGGCACCGGGGGCTGGTCGCTGCTGCTGCTGCTGCTGCTGCTGCTGCTGCTGCTCGTCCCGCCGCCGCCGCTGCCGCCAAGTCCTCTCGGGCCTTCGCCGCCGCGGCCGCAGTAGCAGACGCCGGGCTCGCAACGCCGCCAGGAGTAAAGGGGCGGAGCGCGCCTGCGGGGGGCGCGGGCGGGCGGGCGGGCGGGGAAGGGGCGGGGCCTCTCCCGGGGGCCTAGGCGGGGAGCCGGCTGCGGCGCCGGCCGAGAAAGGAGAGGGGGTAGGGCGGCCGCGGGCCAGGGCGACTCCCTTGGTCCCCGCCCCGCGCGCTCCAGCGCCGCGCCCAGGCCCCGCCCACGCCGGCGCCTCCCCAGCCAACCAGCGGCCGGATGATCTGCATAACACGGCCCGCCCCCGCCCTGCTCTCGCGGTCAGAATGGTCTCTACGCCGCCACGACGTGGCGGGAAGGAAAAGGCGCCAAAATGGAGGGGGAGGGGCGCGGGGCGTGCGGGAGGCGGGCGCTGGGCGTAGAGCCGCCGGGAGGAAGGATGGGGAGGGGCGTATCGATTCAAACCCAAACAATAACAAAGCCTTCAAAGGCCGCGCGGGGCCGGCTCTGCGGCTCTTCCTCTGAGGTTTTTGGGTCAAGGGCTCGAGCTGGAGCAAAACAAGCTGCGCCGGGCCGCCGGGCGCTGGTGCGTCGGGCGAGCAGGCCCGGCGGGCGGCCGGGGAGGGCCGCGGCCGCGGCCGGCGTGAGGCGCGACGTGTGTGGGGAGGCCGACGAGGGTGGTCTCTCCGTGTGACTCAGACCCGAGACCGCCTAGGCGGCCGGGCGGGGTGACGACACGCTGCGGGCTCGGGCCGGGTCCGCGCGGGGCGGGCGGGGGGGCGGGCGCGGGGGGAGCACCGGAGAGCTGTGAGTCACGGCGTGTCCGCGGAGGCCGTGGCGGGGGCCGGGCCCGGAATAAACGGGAGCACTCCGCGTGCGTCCAGATGGCAACTGTCAGCCGTGCGAAACGTCACCCTCCCCCAAACACACGCACACGAATCTCACGACTTTTATTAAAAGAGCAGGAAGGCGTCCTCCTCCGCCGCGGTGTGTGAGCGCCGCGGAGGCGATCACGACGCCAGGGCTACGCGGTGCCGCCGCCCCCGGCCCGCGGAGGGCGGGAGGGAAAGGCCTCGTCTGCGGCGCGCGTGGGAGCTGCGCCCCGTCTCCTCCCCCATCTCCTCCCTCCATCTCCTCCTCCATCTCCTCCCTCCATCTCCTCCCCCATCTCCTCCCCCATCTCCTCCGTTTCCACGTCGCAGTCCCCTCTCCTCAGCCCGAGGTTACAGGCGGGCACACCTGCCATTGCGGGCTGCCCAGGCGTGTCTCCACGGAAAGCCCCTCTCTCCCAGGAAATAACACGGGAAGCTGACCAGCTCCACTTGCCTCCTTTGTTCTTTTAGACTTCACTCAGAGTTGACAGTGACATTGAAATGAGTACATTGAAACTCTATGGAATGCATACATTGAATTGTCAATGGCCTAAGGAAAAGCTAACTCTATCCTGTTTTTTTTTTTTTCAAGATTCGGCCACTTAAAAGGGAAAAAAGGGGGTATTTCAGGATGTGTACACCTGCAAGTCATTAATGAATTTAAATTCCATTAAAAGTTTTCTACAGCACTCATTTTATAAAGATGCCCGGATACTTTACACAATGTTTTTGAATTTGTTATATAAAACAGTATATATTTTCCTTTGTGTACTGTGGCTTAACTCATTCATTTAAAAAAATTTTTTTTTTATTGATTTCAGAAAGGAAGGGAGAAGGAGAGAGAGACAGGAACATCAATGATAAAATAAAATTGATTGGCTGCTTCCTACACGCTCCCACTGGGGATGGAGCCTGCCACCTGGCATGTGACCTGACCAGGAATCAAACCTTGACCTTCTGGCTCATAGGTCAAAGCTCAACCACTGAGCCGCACTGGTGGGGCTAACTCATACATTCTTTAAAGTTTTTATTTATGGATTGGCTTATAGAGAGAGGGAGAGAGAAACATCGACTACTTGTTCCACATATGCATTCATTGGTTGATTTTTTTATTTTTAATATATATTTTGATTGGTTTCAGAGAGGAAGGGAGAGAAACATCAATGATGAGAGAGCATTGTTGATCAGCTGCCTCCTGCATGCCCCTCCCCCCATTGGGGATCAAGCCTGCAACCCAGGCATGTGCCCTTGACTGGAATCGAACCCGGGACAAGGTTTCCTTAAACTAGTGGTCACCAACCTTTTGGACCTCACAGACCACCGGTTGGAGACCACTGCAAATTTAGCCCATTGGCCAATGAGCCAAACCAGTTAGGGCTGATATATATATATATATTTTTTAATGTTTTGATTGATTTTTTAGAGAGCGAGGAAGGGAGAGAGATTGAAACATTTATGAGAGAGAAACATCATTGATTGGCTGCTCTGCACTCCCACTACTGGGGATCAAGCCTTCAACTGGGCATATGCCCTGACTGGAAATTGAACCAGCAACCTCTTGGTTCATGGGTGGATGCTAAACCACTGAGCCACAGGAGCCAGCCCATTGGTTGATTCTGATATGTGCCCTGACCAGGGATCAAGCCTGAACTTTGGCATTATTGGGAAAGAAGATGCTCCAACCAACTGAGCTACCTGGGCAGGGATAGCTCATTCCTTTTTGATGACTAGGGAGAAAACCCAAGGGAACAAGAGTCATTCCCTGTTTACATTTAGAAAAATGACACATAAGTAGGGTGACACCAAAGGAGGAAGACATGAAATGACCCAAATTCAACTCCTGAGGATTTAAAGACTTCCTCCTGTCAGGGTCTAAAACTGCCCATGGCACTAAGATATCAAGTGTAAATATACTTAACTCCCCACCCCCCACATCCACCCCTTTACCCTCCCTTTCTTTTCTCAAGCCCTACTAGGATCTCACTTGCTCACACTCACCTAGCACTTCCTGCCTTTACAGAAGCAGCCAACCTGTTCTCAGACTGTCCTCTCCTCTTCACTTCTATTAAAGCCTTTATAGTCATCAGGAAACAATTGTGGTTCCACCCAGATTGCTAAATAAACTCCAAGCATTCACCCACTGTCCACTCTGTCACAATAATCTATTTGGGTTGTTGTTGTTTTTAATGTCTGTGTTGATTAAATATTCAATTATTTGTATCTTGTCTCCCTATTCCTTGAAAGTATACTTTATCTAACATTTGATGATGAAGGGGAAGACCAAAATGGGTTGTCCCCCCAAAAAAGGTCATGATTAAAGTTTATTTATACCAAATTTAAGTTAATTAAGTGGCGTAAGCAAAATAAAGGTGAGTAGCAAGGGCTTTAAACTAAGTTAGCCTGCTTGTAAACCTGTGATCTGGCACCTAAACTAGTCATGTGATATTAGTCATGTTACTTAACCGTCCTAAAGCTTCAGACTCTGAATGGAGATGATAATAATAGCACCTACCTCATAGGGCTGTGGTAAGAAGCAGATAAAATTCTGCATGTAAAGCAGACTTATGAGCACAGCTTAGCACAGAGTAAACTTACAAATATTAGCTATATGGCAATAATGCTGATGGTGATTATGGCAATGATGATGAAAAGGAGGAATTTTAGAATGGTCTTGCTCCTTGGAGATTCCAAAGGTTTCAGGATAGTTTGATTTAATCATTTTGGGAGAGAATATGATTCAACATAGTTGTATACATTAAATCAAGTTTGACCTTTTTTTTTCCACTTTCTCTAGATTTTTGTAGGCTTAAATATTTAATTAGATCTAAAGTGATTAACATTTAATATGTTTGCTTTATATAGTGGGTACTTCAAAGCTGGAAGTTACAAAACATGGACCACACTTGGCAAGAGCTTTTATTTACTTAAAACTGCTTTTAAATGTAATTATTAAACATTCAAGTGTGTTTCATGTTAAAAGTTACTTTTCTCAAGTGTAGGGAACTTGATGTTTTGATTCATCAATATGTAGTTTAAATAATAAAAAGCAAGCACTACTTGTGCTTGTCTCAAAGAATCTAACAAGGAATCAGAAAAAGCATGCTAATTATTCAAGGACAAGAGCTTTTAGGAAGATAAACGCCATAATAATGCTAACAATTCTCTGGAAAAGGGAACATGTTAATGTGAACAATACCCAAATGAATCCTTCTACCTGCTATGGATTTTATCAAGCCATTGTCAAAGGAATGCCTTGAGCAATTTCTGTAATCACAGTTTAGAAGAATTGAGTTTGAAAGGGTGCATGTATACTATTTTTTAAAGTACCTCTGAGTCTAGTTGATTTTTTTTTTTTTTTAATCCTCACCTGAGGACATTTTCCCATTGATTTTTAGGTACAGTGGAAGAGAGGGAGAAAGACAGAGAGAAACATCGATTGGTTACCTCCTGCATAAGATTCAACCAGGGCCAGGGCAGGGAAGGAGTCTGTAACCAAGGTACGTGCTCTTGAGCCAAACCAGCTAGGGCAAGTTGATGCATTTTTTAAGTAGGGGTCTGTACTTTAAGTCCTCAATTGTCCTGGAACTGCAGCAAAGCCAATTTAACTATAGGCTAAAAGAGTTAAGTTTCTAGGGCAACTCATCAACTTTATAACAAAACAACATTGAAAGTTACCTTATTGGAGGATCTGCTGTATAACTTTCTCTATAAGCTATCTGTAATGAGGAGAAAATCATTTGGATCTGTATCTCTTATTTCTCCTTGAAAATACAATTACTGTATTTTTCAAGTTTGAAGTTTAATTTTGAAAAATTTACTGTTTTTTATTTTACTCTCTCTTTGGTGAAATCAAAAGGGGAAATTTTGGACAATCCAACTGCAATACACTTCTTTCTATACCTTAAAATATTGCCTCAAGGATTTAAGATTATTTAGAAGAGTTTAAATTTCACATATATTTCATTGAAAATCCACTTCAAACAGTAATACATGAAACAGTCCAACTCTAAAAAGACTAAATCCTCCTTTTTAAATTGTAATAATTCTGCACTGTTGAACAGCTAGGAAGTCCAGAGCATCAGCTTTAGAAAGGCCAGGAATTCCATATAGTCCAGCCAGAACTGACTTGTCCTTGATAGCATGTGACATTTGTTTCAAGCTTATAAATCTCTTTTAGCCAACTTTCAGTTTCCTCAGCAAGGTTGGAGAAGAAAGCATATTTGTTATCCAGTAAAGTATAATCAAATTTATTACCAATTCGTTTAAAAATAATAATTTTACACATTCAGTACTATTTGAATTTAAAATAATATTTATTGAAGGCACTGTACACAAAGATTTTATAGTTCCTGAGTATTAGTGGATAGATAAGAAACAAAAAGTAGCTTAACATGCAAAAAGGCTACAGGAAGTCTGGGGACTTAGTAGAAGATTGGGAGACTAGGAAAATCTATGCCACAGATAAAAACAAACAAAAAAATAAAATAAATCAGGCAGGTAAACAAAAGCCCTGAGAGAGAGAATAGAAAGGATGTCATATGTCCGGGTGTTGGGAAGGGGGTTGTCTGCCATCTTAAAATGTAAAATACAATTGCTAATGTATATTTGAAAGGCCACAGAATGCATCTAGGTAAAAGGGGGGGGAAATTGATCAAAAAGATTTTGTGGAACATCTTTCTAGACACTAAAAGATGCTAATGAAAACATTTGTTTATTGTGTATCTCAGTTGTCATTTAATAGCACACACCCTTTCTGTTCTGCATTTGTTCAGTCTCTACAACTAAATTATAAATGTAGTGAGGGCAGAAACCATCCTGTCATTAAACATAAAGGCTAAGTGCTAAAAACGGATTGGGCAAAAGAGACACTGATAGTAGCCAACACTGAGCATCAAAACTGTGCGAGGCATTTTCCTAAGCACTTTTATGGATCCTCGTCTAAATCCTATGACGTGGGCAGTTTTACTATCTCTGCTGGCTTACAGGTAATAAACAAGTAATTTGCCTAAGGCTACATGGCAAGATGACCGAGCTATCTCCTACCCACCCTGCCATTCTGCTTTTCCAAGGAACACAAGATGAGTTTAAGGGGTTTAACAAGGTACTCTATGATCAGATTCTAACTGAGGGTGTCATTCACAGGAACAGAGTACAGAGGAGCCTGAAGAGGTCATGAAAGGCTCCAGGGAGGATGTAGAACTTAACATGGATCTTAAAGGATAAACTGGAGATGAGTAAGTAAAAGGAGAGAGGGAGTGGGATAAGTTACGTCGGGAATACAGGCAAAGGATGCTTTGTATTACGTTCTTTGTATTCCCCAATACATGGGAAATGAAAAGTTTCTTTAGCTACACCAAGACATGGAAACAACCTAAATGTCCATTGATGAATGCATGGATAAAGAATTGTGGTATGTATAAAAAATTGGAATATTATAAAACAGAAGGAATTCATCATTTGCAGCAACATGGATGGACCTTGAGAGCATTATGCTATTTTTAATCAGAGAAAGGAAAATACTATATGATCTCACTTATATGTGGAATCTAAAGAAAACACAAAACACACTCGGGAAAAGAGATCAGAATTGTGATGTACTTTGGTTACAGGCACATCCGCTGTGGGGAGTGTGCAGGAGGCAGCTGGTAGATATTTCTCTCTCATCGATGTTTCTGGCTCTCTATCCCTCTCCCTTCCTCTCTGTAAGAAATCAATAAAATATATTTTTTTTTAAAAGGAAGAGATGATGGATTTTATTTCAGTCTTCATTGAAGAAGAAACTAGGCAGGCTCTCTATTTAAGTCATCGCTAAAGCTTGTGATTTGGAAATACAGTAGTAGCTTAACACATAAAGTGTTCAAGATCCAAATGACAACCCTAGCTGAATGGCTCATCTGATTGAATGTCATCTCGTGCACCCAAAGGTCACAAGATGGATCTCCTTTCATGGCATATATCCAGCTTGCGGGTTTGATCCTTAGTTGGGGTGCGTATGGGAGGCAACTGATGGGAGGCAACTGATTGATGTTTCCCTCTCACATTGATGTTTCCCTCTCTCTCCCTCTCTCTAAAATCAATTTATATATATATTTAAGATCTAAGTGGCATGGACATGCATTAACATGACTGGATGAAATCCACTCAGTAATTTGGAAAATGTTATATTTTCATATATACTTCCTCTTTCCAACTGTGTTTTAGTTCTCTTTTTAGGCTGGGTGCTGCCGCTGCTAAAACAAACATTGACAGCTCACCACGGCAGAACTAAAACAACCATACGCAAATACGGAACCACTTTTTATGGCCTTTCGTGTATAACTTTGTCCAAGATTCTTAGAATTTCTATATACAATCTTGCTCATTCTGGAAAGCTAGAGAGCTGGGTTACCCTCTTTATAGAAAGTGTGACTTTTCCTTGGGAAGGTTAAGCTTGCTCCTGTGCTCAGTGATGCCACTTCATTAAGGAGATACACTCTCACTAGATGAAAATCAAATGCATCATTGCCAGTCATCAGAGTTAGCTCTTATGAATGAAAGTTATGTTGGCAAATAGCCAGTCCTCTTGTTCAGGGCTGGCTGACAACATAGATTACATATTTGAGCCCAAATTACATGCATATCCCCAAGTTCAGTCTATACTTTCACACCAGCTCAAGGCCGTTTGGACTTCTTGCAGCTTTCCCTGATAACTCCAGACGATAGTTTTTAAACTCACAGCAACTACAGTATATGTACTAGCAATCTGACACAATAATATTCTTTTGTTATTGAAGTGTTCACTGCCATCATGGCATCAACTTTAAGAGCAGCAAACATTAACTGAGTGTTTGCCATGAATGAGACCCTAAGCTCTTCAAGTGCAGAGACTCTATAGTAAAACTTGAAAGACTATATAGCTTCTTCCTTTGGGAAGTACTAAACAGATAAATTATTTTAATGTATTTTATTGATTTCAGAGAGGGAAGGAGAGGGAGAGATAGAAACATCAATGATGAGAGAAAATCATTGATTGGCTGCCTTTTGCACCCCTCACACTGGGGATCGAGCCTGCAACCCAGGCATGTGCCCTGACCGAGAATTGGACCACAACCTCCTGGTTTATAGGTCGATGCTCAACCCCTGACACTTGCTGGTCAGGCAAAGAGATAATTAAAACAAACAAACAAACAAACAAAACACTGAATTTAATTTAACCCAAGAAAGAAGACATCAAACATCCTGTGACTATCCTCTGCATTAATCTTTGCCACTGCCATTATGATAAAAAAAAGCAGGCGGCTGTTTGCTCTACTAAAAATACAGACTTCAGAGCAAAATTTTGCTTTCCTCAGAAAAGTACTTTCAGCCGGAACCGGTTTGGTTCAGTGGATAGAGCGTCGGTCTGCGGACTGAAGGGTCCCATGTTCGATTCCGGTCAAAGGCATGTACATTGGTTGCGGGCACATCCCTGGTAGGGGGTGTGCAGGAGGCAGCTGGTCAATGTTTCTCTCTCATTGATGTTTCTAGCTTTCTATCCCTCTCCCTTTCTCTCTGTAAAAAATCAATGAAATATGTTTGAAAAAAAGAAAAAAAGAAAAGTACTTTTATAAATTAAGATTGCCAGGTTCCTAAGCCAAAGGCTAAGAGAAGTAGGTACAGTCTACTCTATAGAAGTGTCTGTGCTCACTTTGGCAGCCCATATACTAAAATTGGAGCAATACAGAGAAGATTAGCATAGCCCCTGCACAAGGCTGACACATAAATTTGTAACGTATTCCATATTTAAAATATATGTACACATAGCTGATATTATTTGAATATTTACTATTTACGAAGCATATAATATGGCAACACATATTATATATGGTAGATATTCATGTAGCACATACATTTTGTCTTTAATCCTCTTAATTATTATTCTATCCAGGAAGGTAGGTCCACAGGTGAGAGAGGCAGAAGCCTTAATTCATGAAACAGACCCTGATTAAGAGCCAGACAATGTATGGAGTAGTTCTTTGTGTGTTAGAGGTCACACTTAGAGCACAGAGGGCCACGAGCCAGATTAAATAAAATCAGGAAGCAAGGTAATGAATGGGAAGACAATAGAGTTTGTGGATAATTTCCTTCAGTATTGTGCCCAAGAGAAATGAATGGGGATTGGAACAATATTAAAAGTTAATAGTGTCACTTGGCCAGGTAGGTCAGTTGGTTAAAGCGTCATCCCGATATGCCAAGGTTTCGGGTTCGATCCCTGGTCAGGGCACCTAACGAGAAGCAACCAATGAATGCATAAATAAGTGGAACAAGTTGATGTTTCTCTCTGTTTTTTCCCCTCTTGCTCTCTAAAATTAATAAAATAAAAAAGTTAACGACGTGAGTGAGAGGTGAACAAAGAGGAAGGCTGCTGAAAATGAGAGCTGGCAGCTGCACAGGTGGGGAAAGGATTCGCCTTAGGGTGAGAGAGGAGGCTGAGAGAGGAGGCTGTAGCGCTGAGCCAAGAATCACTTGTGCCTTACATTCCCTTGACTAATTCAGTCAATTAATCAATAAACATTTGCTGAACAGCACTATGTTTACGGTTCTGTATTAGGAACTCCGGAGATCCATAGAGTCAAAAGACATGGTTCTAGTTTCTGCTTAAGGATCTTTTATTCTGATAAGACAAGACACATAAGACCACAAAGAATGAGCTGAAAGGAAACTTAAAGATCTTTTCATCTAATCTCTAGTTTTACAGATGACCAAGAACAAATCTCAGGGCAGGAAGAGATTTGACAAAGTTCCCATAGCATTTTCAGATTAAGGATAGAACCCAGAATTTATTGCACCCCAGGCTCTTTATCTTTTCTTATATAGATACTAGTGGCCTGGTGCATGAATTTGTGTGTTAGAGGGATCAGGTCTAAACTGGCAGTCGGACATCCCTCTCGAAATTCGGGACCACTGGCTCCTAACCACTCACCTACCTGCCTGCCTGATCACCCCTAACAGCCTCCCCTGTTGGCCTGCTCGCCCCCAAATGCCCTCCCCTCCTTGCCTGATCGCTCCTAACCTCCTCTGCCTTGGCCCTGCCACCATGGCTTTGTCCAGAAGGACATCCAGAAGGTCTCCCAGTCTAATTAGCATATTACCCTTTTATTAGTATAAATAGAGGCCCGGTGCACTGGTGAGGACTTGCTGGTCTGACCTTAAGTGGGTCCCGGGTGAAGATGGGGGTCCCCTTTGGGGACGGAGCCAGCCTGGGCCAGGGACCTGGGGAGGTTGCAGGCTGGCCACACCCCCATCGGAGTGGAGGTCTCCACTGGAGGTGGTGCCAACTTGGGCAAGGGACTTGGGTGGTATGCAGGCCGGCCACGCCCCCATCGAGGTGAGGGTCCCCACTGAGGGGCGTGGCTGGCCTGGTCCAGGGGCTGAGGGCTGTTTGCAGGTTGGCCACGCCCCCATGGGGTGAGGGTCCCTGCTGAAGAGGAGAGGAGAAGGGCCCGTGACTGGCCTGGGTGAGGGGCTGAGGGCCATTTGGGGGTGGTTTGCAGGCCGACCAAGCCCCTGGCTTTGTCCAGAAGGATGTCTGGAAGGTCTTCAGAAGGTCTCCCTGTCTAATTAGCATATTACTCTTTTACTAGTATAGATAATTAGTAATAAAGGGAGTATTTGCCAAGTAGCAAGTTAATGGTACAGGCAATGCATTGCTTCCCACCATAATATATTTACAAAGTCAAGGTCTAAATGCTAAAAATTTTCTGGGGAATTTCAGGTACCAAGGGACTTTCCCGATTGTCTCTTAAACATGAAAAACAGAAAACGGCCCCTCCTTTGCGCTCTCGGAACATCTGTCACCTCAGTCATACATGATCTCGGTAGGTGCAGCTCAATAGTTCTGAAAGTGTGTGGTCTCCAGACGGGCAGCACCTGGAAACTTATTAAAATGCAAATTCTTAGGCCCACTCCAGATCCGCTGAGTCGGAAACTCCAGGGATGGGGCCCAGTGCTGTGTGTTTTAACAAGCCCTTCAGGTGACACAGATGTGCTTCTGAGCTTGTGAACCTCTGGTCTCTCTAAATGGCCCCCCAGCGGCTCTCTCTAAGGGGCACACCTTGCCTTTCTCCTTCCCCCAGGCACGTTTTCCTTGCCTCTCTCTTTCCTCTAAGCTCCAAGGGCCTTTGTTCTTTAAAAAAAAGAAAAAAAAATTAAATTGATTTCAGAGAGGAAAGGAGAGATAAAAACATCAAAGATGAGAGAGAATCACTGATCTGCTGCCTCCTGCACGCCCATCACTGGGGATCAAGCCCACAAGCCAGACATGTGTCCTTGACCCGAATCAATGCTCCATCCACTGAGCCAAACCAGCGAGGAACTTGTTTCCTGAGGCCATTTCTTCTACAACTCACTTTTTCTACCTCTGTGACTTTTAAAAAAACTTTCTCTTATAGTTTGAAAAATATAAAAAAATAAATGGCCTCCGGAGTGTGAGCTCTTGAAGACAGGGCCTGTGTCTGCCACAGTTTTCCTTTAGCTCAGCACCAGGCCCTGAACAGGATGTTCATCGATATTTCTGAAAACAACTATCGAAGTGACCATGGGAAAGCGAAGCATCCCATCGTCCACTCTCTTCAGGTAATGTCAGCACCGTGAGGTTCGCTTCACCTTAGAGGCTGAATAAGTCTCCCTACCCCACATGTGTTTCGGTCCTAACCCCCCACATACCTCAGAACGTGTACTTGGAAATAGTACTGTACACATTTATTATTTTATGTAAAGTGAGGTGAGGTATTATGGGTGGGCCCTGTTCCAATCTGACCAGTTCTTATAAGAAAAGGAGATAAGGCCCTAGCCGGTTTGGCTCAGTGGATAGAGTGTCGGCCTGCAGACTGAAGGGTACCAGGTTCAATTCCTGTCAAGGGCATATGCCTTGGTTGCGGGCACATCCCCAATAGGGGGTGTGCAGGAGGCAGCTGATTGATGTTTCTCATTGATGTTTCTTTTTTAAAAATATATATATTTTTATTGACTTCAGAGAGGAAGGGAGAGGGAGAGAGAGATAGAAACATCAATGATAAGAGAGAATCATTGATTGGCTGCCTCCTGCACGCCCCCGCACTGGGGATTGAGCCCACAACCCGGGCATGTGCCCTTGGCCGGAACTGAACCTGGGACCTTTCAGTCCATACGCCTACACTCTATCCACTGAGCCAAACTGGCTAGGACCCATTGATATTTCTAACTCTCTATCCCTCTCCCTACATCTCTGTAAAAAAAATAAATAAATAACACATATTTGAAAGAAAGAAAGAAAGAAAGAAAAAAAAAAGAAAAAAACAAGAAAAGAAAAGAAAAGAAAAGGAGAAAATACATAGGCCAGAAGAAAGACCAAGCAAAGACTGAGAAAAGGTGGCCATCTACTAGTACAAGCCAAGAGGAGCGGCTTCTGAAGAAACCAACTCTGTCAACACCTTGATCCCAAACCTCCAGTCCCCAGAACTGTAAGGAAATGAATTCCATTGCTTAAGCCACCAGACTGTGGTACTTTGTTCTGACAGACCTAGTGAGCTAATTTGCTTTGTTGGACATTTTACAGAAATATTGGCTCTGAAACCAAGGAGCTCCCGTCCAAGCCTATGACAAGAGAATGCTATTTTTAGACTACTCTACAAGCATCTATAGATGTTAACCATTAAAATGTTTATAAGAAATTATTCTTTCATGTTCAATACGAACACAGAGTTTGGAGTCAGACAGAGTTGGTTTTGAATCCTGACTCAGGCACTTAGAAGTTATGCAATCTTAACCTCTAAAGACTCAGTTTCTTTGTTTGTAATTTGGGGCTAATAATAGCTCCCTCTGAGACATAACTCAATAATTGGCAAGTATATCAGAGGCACTCAGTATCTGGTGCCTTAAAATGATAATTAACCAAACTATTCAGATTGGCCTTCTCTGGAATTGCTGCAAAATTTTACTAAATTTTGTATCAGTTCAACAAATATAGTACTATAATGACTTTTTCAAAGGCTTTATAAAAGTATGATACATAGTTTTTAGGAGAAAAGAATTGAAGAGTCAAAGGGAAAAAAGAATCCGAATGTCAGGAATGTAGACTGACTCTACAAGATACAACACCCAAGAACAGTTAAGTGATCTCAGATTGGTGAGCAGTTAGCATGTATGGAGGCAGGGATTATTGATTTTGCCTGTGTCCCCAGAGCTTACTATAGCACCTGACACTTCTCTAAGTCCAACAACTTTTGATTGAATGAAAGAATGAATGGCAAGCCCAGCCGGCGTGGCTCAGTGGATGAGCATGGACCTGTGAACCAGGTCACAGTTTGATTCCTGGTCAGGGCAAATGCCTGGGTTTCGGGCTCGATCCCTAGTGGGGTGTGTGTGTGTGTGTGTGTGTGTGTGTGTGTGTGTGCAGGAGGCAGCCAATCAATGATTCTCTTTCATTACTGATGTTTCTATCTTCCTCTCCCTTCCTCTCTGAAATCAATAATAATAATAATAATAATAATAATAATAATAATAATAGAATGAATGAAAGGCCTTCTGCAAGGATGATTATACAAATTACACAAAGACTGGATTGGATTTCAACCCAAGTATAGCATTTTGGTATCATGCAATGAAAACTTTAAATTTATCCTGGAAATTTCACTTTGTTAAGTGTTATTTTAAAAATATCTTCAATTATAGTAGCATTCAAAATAGAGAAATCCTGGAATAGTGTTCAGCGCCTCTCCAACCCACTGGTACACCCCCTCTCCTGCCTGTGACTGGGCTCTCCCTGCTGCCCATCCGCACAGCCCCCACCAGAGTGGCCCAGTGGGGGGCCCTCTGGAATCAGTTCCTCTCCTAGAAACTTATTTGTGCCTGCTTATGTTTGGCACTCTACTCAATCAACTCATCTGATCATTTAAACCGAGGTGCTAACAAATGCTAATGGCTGAATGTGAGTCCACTCCTGGATAACAACGGCATTTCAGCAGCATCTTACTGCGAAGAATAATAATTTCAGGCATGTGTGCTGGACATTAGAAGAAGATATTTTAAGCAGGGGGATTTCCTCAAACCCCTCAAATTACACCATGTAGGCAGCTGCCTACCCCACATGATCAGGCCAGCTCCTTGGCATCCAGTTATCCGCACTCAGGGGACACCAGAGGAAGCAGGTCTGTCCTCTGCTTCACAGAGCTTGGACGCAGTGGCAGGACTATTTATGTCACTGAGAGGAAAAGGGCATCTACTCTGGAACCTGCCCAGAAGGCACATACTCCCTAGGCTTCGAGGTAAAATATTCTCACCTGATCTCCGGGTGTGGATGAGTGACCAGTGCCCAGATTAACCAGAATGAGTGAGCTGGGACATGCAAACCCTGAGAAAGGGCTGGTGGAAGGGAGTTGAGCTTTATAGGTAAAAAGATCCCACACGTCAATATGAATTTATATGGGCAAATATGAGAAAGCATTGAACCTGATAAAATAGCTGCCCTTGCGCTGGCCTATGTGGCTCAGTTGACTGGAGTGTCGTCTGTACACTAAAAGGTTACAGGTTCAATTCCTGATCAAGGCGCATACCTAGGATGTGGGTTTGATCCCTGATCAGGGTGGGGTGCAGGAAAAACCGATTGATGCTTCTCTCTCACATTGAAGTGTTTGATTCCCCCCCCCCCCCCCCCCCGCCGCCTCGTTTCTCTCTCAAAAATTAAAAAAAGAAACATAACTTCAGGTGAGGATTTAAAAAAAAATAGTTGTTCTTTATTGGGTGTTAAGTATATAAACTGTGCTAAAGTATTTGCATATTTTAAAAGATCTAATCCTCTGATACTGAGGGAAATAGGGGTTGTTATTCCTATTTCAGATGAGGAAACTGAGGCAAAGAAAGGTTAATGAATATCCCACAATCAAAGGCTATTCTGGGATTTGAAGGCAAGTCTTTGAATTCCCAAGTACATGGCTGTAACAGAAGCTTAACAGCATTTCATATTTCAGAATCAAGAGATTTTTTAAAAAAAAAATTTTTTTTTTTTTTTTTTTTTTTTTTTTTTGAGAGAGAGGAAGGGAGAGGGAGAAAGAGAATAATCAGTATGAGAGAGAACATTGATCATGCTTCCTGTATGCTCCCACCAGGGATAGAGCCCGCAAGCTGGGCATGTGCCCTGACTGGGAACTGAATCAGCAGCCTTGTAGTGCATGGGACAACACTCAACCGACTGAGCCACCGGAACAGGGCCAGAATCAAGAATCAGAGCTGAGGGTCCTAGAATATCCATTTTAATTATCCAGACCCTGGTTACCACTACTAAAAAGGAGTCTACTGCCTAATGGGGCAGCCTGTTCCATCCAGCTATACTTGTCTGGAAGCTTTTAAATGATAAATTAAAATCTATTTCTCTGTAATGTCCCTTCACTTGGTCTTACTCGTGCCCTCTGCAGAACTCTGAACAAAGCCACTTCTCTCCCTGAGGCCGTCTTGGTTTGGAGACAAAGATCAGGCACTCCCCTCCCCCATTGTTGCACTAGTCTGGGTCCCAGGAGATCTCAGCACTGCTCAGCTGTTCAACTGTTAGACTCGCCGGCAACACACAAAAGCCCAAAGGGCCACCTATGTCTTTCGGATATCTTGGGTCTAAATGTGGGCAATAGGTTTGATCCCAATTACTCAGTCAGGTACCTGGGAAACATCGCCTTTGTAAGTGGTGTGACTCCTGCATAAAAGCATGGAAACAGTATATATAATATAGCAAATAATGGCTAGCATTACTGAGCCCTTTCTGTGTGCCAAGACCAGTATAAGAGCCTTATAACAACACTCTCTCCTCATCACCACCCTATGAGGTGGGTACTGTGATCATCCCAGTGTTACAGATGAGGAAACGAAGGCCCAGCTATTCTGAGGTCTTCTGCTCACACGTGCAGGTCTTTCTTTCCCCCTGAGTGTGCGGAGAGGGCAAGGGCAGGGTGAGGCTTGCAGTTTCCCATCTCCCTTTGCTTACACATTGCCTCTCCATTTGGGCTCCTTTCTTCACACACATTTAATGAGCACCTCTCGCACAGTTAAACACTTACTCTACCGTGATTAGAATCAGAACTGAGAATGCAAAGCACGCTACGACACCCTCTAAATCTGACCTCCAGGTCAAGGAAGGTTTAGGCGAGGAGATAACACCTGATGTGGGTCTTGAACATAAATAGAAGAGAGGAATCCACCAGAGAGGACAGGATGGGGAAATTCAAATTTTAGCAAGGAGGAACAGGCGTGTGTAAACACCAGAGGCTGAATTTGCATGGACAGAAAAACCCATCATATGGTAGTAAGGCCCCAAAATCTTGTCAGCAAAAAATAGAGGGAAAGATCGCATCACTGTGACATGAAAGAAAAATGGTTCTTTTTCCGTTGGATCCGTGCTGTCACAAAAGCTCACACAAAAGGAGCAGTGAAACTCGTTATGTACACAACTGACTGCTCCTGAATGAAGTTCAAAGGATCACAGGCAGTCATTTCCCTGTCACCCCCCTCCCCCCAGCTTCTAACTCCCTCCAGAGAGACCTTTACTCTGCCCCTATTTGAGAAAGGGAGCAGGATAGCTCGGTAGAGGACTGCCAATGGAATCACATCTGATATTCACAGAATCACAGCCTTTTTTATTTGGCGATGAGTATGGCCCTGGGGTGGAAAGGAGTAGGGAGAAATCCAGTGAACAGGTGACCGTAGGTAATCCCAAAGACCTGTATGTGTGCGAGGCTGGCGACTATGAATTTCATCTGAGGGTGACAGGAAGCCACAGACCCAACGTAAGTGCCACTTTCTGTAAAAGCGTCTTTTGGCCACCACACCTGCTGGAGTTTCTCTACCTGCTGTATTATTTTGTCTCATCTCTCCTTAGATTCAGTACCCTGTCGTACACTCTAAATATAGTTGTGGTTTGAAGGAAAGACGGGAAGAGGATCAAAGTTTTGCAACCCTAAAGCTACCTTTTGGGATATTGATTTTTAAGCTGGTGATTAAGAAACAAAAGACTCAGCCCTAGCCGGTTTGACTCAGTGGATAGAGCATCAGTCTACGGACTGAAGGGTCCTGGGTTTGATTCCCGATCAGGGCAGATGCCGGGGTTGCGGGCTTGATCCCCATTGGGGGGCATGCAGGAAGCAGCCAATCAACAATTCTCTCTCATCATTGATGTTCCTATCTCTTTTTCCTTCTCCCTTCCTCTCTGGAATCAATAAAAATATATTTTTTAAAAAGAAGAGGAAACAAACTGCTCAGAAAGAACCTCTTACATTCCCTCTTTTCCTGCCTAAGAGATTCAGATGGAAAAGCCCGTTTCAGGAAGGGCAACAGCACAATCACCTCAGCTTTAGACTGGGAGACTCCGCGCGGAAGCCTGGAAGCTAAAGTCCCTGAGTCCATTGTTTTCTGGGTTGGCTAGCAAAACTGTCCCTGCCACGTGTTTTCTGCCCTTCCTCGTTACCTGCAGATAGCCCATTTCCCCGTCTAAACGCTCAGACCCTGTTCCCCACCTTTTCTCCTTTGCCCCAAACCACATACATACCCGTTTTTGGGATTTCCATGCTTATGTGAATTCCTCATCCCCACGTATTAAAAGTGGATATTCTGTTAATTTGATTACTAGCCCAGCTAGAAGAACTCAGTAGGTGGGAGAAAGGTTATTATTATTTTTTTAGTCCCCACAGAAAGAAAGGGAAAGGGATCATTTGGGTCCCTCTTATTTCACAATTCAATCCATCAGAGTTGAGTTCACAATGTGGATGCACTAATGAAGTTGTAGTGGCAAAACAAAAAGTTTAATGTGTTTATAAATGTGATTTGTACAAAGTATTTAAATAAAAACTTGACCTTTTTGTTTGCTTTTTTCTATTGTATTCAACAGCGCATGGGACTATGGGGAACACCAAGCGTGCGGATGTGCTGTAAGTACTGTATAACATTAACCCATGGATGGGTAATGCTTTTTGTAAAATGGATGAAAACGTTAAGATTCATTTCTAGGCCTAAACCCACTGTCCAAATCCCAGTCAGAGCCCTTAAACCTGCAAATTTCCATACTTCAACCTGAGGGAGGGGACTTTGATTCTACAGAAACCAAACCAAATGGTCCCAGCCAGTGGTTCTCAAAGTGTGGTCGAAACCGGTTTGGCTCAATGGATAGACCATCAGCCTGCGGACTGAAAGGTCCCAGGTTTGATTCTGGTCAAGGGCACATACCTTGGTTGCGGGCACCTCTCCAGTGGGAGGTGTGCAGGAAGCAGCTGATTGATGTTTCTCTCTCATCAATGTTTCTAACTCTCTATCCCTTTCAATTTCTCTCTGTAAAAAATCAATAAAATGTTTGTTTGTTTGTTTGTTTGTTTGTTTGTTTGTTTTAAAAGAGTGGTCCCTGAAGCAGCAAGAGCAGCACCTGAGAACTTGTTTGAAAGGAAGAGATGCAAGTGATTAGGCCCCAGCCCTGAGAGCCATAGTCAGGGATGCTGGGGATGAGGCCCAGCCACTGGCTTTTTAACAAGCCCTGGGGGTGACACTGATGAACCACCGCTTCCGGTTACTTTGGCTTTGGCTGGTGGCCCTTTGCGAGGGAATGGTAGAGGTGGGGAGTGCCGGAACCTCCTCCTAACTCTTCAGGGATCCCTATTATATTGGTTTGCTCTGCCATTACCCTAATATGGCTGCAGCATAAGGCCCATTAGACAAACAGGATCCAGACCTGTTCCGCAGAACTGACTGGGGAGTCAGTTTTCCTTGGCTTTGCCTTTGGTCATTTTTTTTTTTTTAAATGATTGCTTTCATGAGCCACGCTGGTCTCTGAACTTTTCCCTTTTCTAGTAAAAGTACAAATTCCAGCTGGAGTTCTTGACCAACATCTTTCCACAGAAGTTGCTATCTTTGATGCTTTGCTGAGTTCCAGAGATAAGATAAATAATTTACCAAATGTAGGTTTCTGATTACTCACTCTATTAGCATTTAGAGCAGAGAGCTCTGGCCCCCGGGGAGTTTGATTCGCTCAGATGCAGCCCATCTGCTTTTGTGTTTTTATGGGAGTGTTTTTTGGGGGTGGGGGTGGGGGGAGTAGGGTTGTCTGGAAAAGCCAGGGAGCTCCCAGCATCCCACACATATTTTAGGGATGAACTGCCTACGTCTTACGGGTTTTACTGGAAATTCTGGGGAGTGATATTTTCTTCTTATTAAAAAACACACACAGCTGTTAAGACTCTCTCCCTCCTCCTTTTTTTATATTGAATAAAAACAAAATTCCACAATTCATTTTCAAATATTATACAAAATAAGACAGCAAAAGGGTACTTTCATTGTTGTGCAATTTATCCTAAATTCATGCTGCAGCCTACAAGAGTAACTTCTGGGAATTTTTTAGAAGTGATTAAGTACAGTTTCTTCTAAATCAAATGACATTGGGAGGAGGAGGGGAAGGACAAATATATTATATCAAAGCTTCCTTCTTCACTCACACAATTTGTGACGTATAGAAGCAATATCAATAGTGACAGATCCAACAGGAGATTTGTACCTGTCATTCTCCCGCGGGCTCTTGGCTTTATGGGAAATAGATGCCATTGCGATTTTCTGCAGGTCTTAGGAGTAAACAGCGGAATCACAGGAGGAATCACAGCAAACAGTGGCTGATTCAGCGGGTGGCTCATTGCAAATGCAGCAGAGAAGGCCGAGATAAACCCAAGAAGGGATGTGTTGGATATGTAATAAATGCCCTCTTATTTCCTTCAAGATAATTTGATCAGCAGAGTACTTCATCCCTTTTAAAGAGAAACGCTGGGCCCTGAGTCTGGGTGGCGTACACAGTGGTGAATGGGTCTTATTTGGGCAATCCCGAAGGAATAGAAATGGTGTTTAGCCTCCCGTGTGAGATTTTTGTAATTTCACGGGCTTTCTTATTGCAACATCGAGATGACACATCCTACTCTCTGTGGTGAGCAACCCGTGAATAAGTAAAATAGCAACGCGATGACATCTTACTACAAACCTGAGTATTGTCTTCCTGTTAGTGATTTAGTAACAAGTTGATCGTCGAAAAAATAAAATAAAATAAATAAAAAGTTGGTTGTCTCCCCAAACCAAGTGGCCCTGCAAGTCCCTTGCATGGAAATGAAAGTTGTGGCTAGGTTTTGGGGGTGCAGCTCCGATGAGAGGTCAACGTATTAGAGCTGGGACACCCCGCAGAGGTTGAGAGAGGCCAGGGATTCCTTGTGCTTCACAGCTCTGTGCCTGGAGCAATTGGAGGGGGAAAGGTGTGAAAATGCTCCCTGCTCCCTGTTTTGTGTTTCTGAGAGATTAACCTACTTTCTTGGCTCACTTTCTCCTTCCTGCACGGACTGGTATAAAGCTGTGGTCGCCGGCAGCCTCAGACACCGCGTCTGCCTCGGATCAGTTCCGGCCTCGCAGGGACAAAGCAGTTCACCTCCGGTCCCTCCGCTTTCTCCCCCGGCGGTCAGGGGCTGCCTGGACTCAGACACTTTCTCCCTCGTCACAAGCATCTGCGGAGCTGATGGCAGTGAGCTACAGTGAGCCAAGGGCTCCTCTCCCTTCCCCTGCCTCTGACAGATGCCAGAGGTCGGAGCGGAGTCTGGGGAAGGGGCCTGTCAGTCCACCAGCACCCGCCACGCTCCCCCGGAGACCTCGGACCCCGCCACTCGCTCCCTGCAGCCTGCCGTCTGCTGCGTTTTAGAGGGTTTCATGTTGCTCCTGCAACATTTTTTTTTTTTTTTTTTTGGTTGGTTGGATGGCTGAATGAAACCCAACCTTCCCTGCAGACATCAAAGCCCGTCTCCAGCGCCGCACACTCTCCTCCAGCCGCGTCTCCCGGCTCCCGGCCAGGTCCCCGGGGCTGCCTGGCATGATAAGCAGCCTAATGACCGCTTTCTCCCCGTGGTGGTGCTGAGTTTTGGAACCACTGAGCTCTCTCCCCGGTTTGGTCCTGCCTTCCTCGCCCTCCCTCCTGTTATTTAGCACACTCATCCGAATTCTCCGATTCTCCTTTATAATTAGCAAATGGGCGAGAAGGCAGGACTGGGCCTCGCCGTGCCGGCTGAGTAAACCCGAATTCCTCTCCCAAGTGTGGGAAGACCTGGCCGCCGACAGGATATTCTGAATGCCACGGCAGCTTTGAGAGATTGCTAGGTTAGACGAACACAAAGGCCGGGATGGTATCCTCCCCCGGAGGGACCTCCCTACCTTCTCTCTCCACACGCCCACAGACACAAACCTGCCGTCAAATGTTAAGACCAGGAGGAAAGGAATGTACTAGTCAACTTGGCCTTTTGGGAACGGTTTCCCAATTCTTTCCCCCGGTAAGGTGCATTCGGATGCCTTCATTTCTTTAACTGAAAAAGGCGTCACAGGCAAAGAATGGAAAACACGAGGGATCAGATCATCTTGTTTACCTCCAGTTTAAACCATGCAAGGAGATGATAATTTATGTTTTACTACTGACGTTCTTTTTTTTTTTTTTAAATCCTCACCCGAGAATATGTTTTTTAAATCCTCACCAGAGAGAAAGGGAGAGAGAGAAATGAGAGAGAGAGAGAGAGAGAGAGAAAGAGAAAGAGAGAGAGAGAGAGAGAGAGAGAGAGAGAGAGAGAGAGAGAGAGAGAGAGAAAACATGGATGTGAGAAAGTGCCCCTACTGGGGACAGAACCCGAAACTTAGGTATGTCCCTGACCGGGAATTGAACCCGGAAGCCTTCTGGTGTATGGAATGACACTCTAACCCAGTGGTCGGCAAACTGCGGCTCTTGAGCCACATGCGGCTCTTTGGCCCCTTGAGTGTGCCTCTTCCACAAAATACCACATGCGGGTGTGCACGTACAGTGAGATTGAAACTTCATGGTCCATGCGCAGAAGCCAGTTTTTTGTTTTTTTATTCTTTTTTTATTATTAAATTATTATCTGTGTACATATGTTAACATTAACCCCCCCTCCCATACATACCCTCCCTCCCCAGAGTTTTGTGTCCATTGGTTGTACTTATATGCATGTATACAAGTCCTTTGGTTGATCTGTTATCTCCCCCAGATCTCCCTACCCTCCCTGCTGTAATTTCACAGTCTGCTTGTTGCTTTATTGTCTCTATATCTATCTTTTGGTTCAACAGTTTATAATGTTCTTTATTATCCATAAATGAGTGAGGTCATGTGGTATTTCTCTTTCATTGACTGGCTTATTTCACTCAGCATGATGTTCTCCAATTCCATCCAGGTTGCTGCAAATGATGAGAATTCTTTTTTTTTTTTTTTTTTTTTTATGGCAGCATTGTATTCCATTGTGTAGATGTACCATAGTTTTTGGATCCAATCATCTGCTGACGGGCACCTAGGCTGTTTTCAAATTCTGGCTATTGTAAATTGTGCTGCTATGAACATAGGGGTGCATATATCCTTTCTGATGGTGTTTCTAGTTTCTTGGGATATATTCCTATGAGTGGGATTACTGGGTCAAATGGGAGTTCCATTTTCAGTTTTTTGAGGAAACTCCACACTGTTCTCCACAGTGGTTGCACCAGTCTGCATTCCCACCAGCAGTGCACGAGGGTTCCTTTTTCTCCACAACCTCGCCAACACTTGTTGTTTGTTGATTTGTTGATGTTGGCCATTCTGACAGGTGTGAGATGGTACCGCATTGTTGTTTTGATTTGCATCTCTCAAAAGCCAGTTTTTGACTCTCAAAAATTTTTTCAATCGTTGTACTGTTGATATTCAGCTCTGTTGACTAATGAGTTTGCCAACCTCTGCTCTAACCAACTGAGCCACCTGGCCAGGACCTAAGAAAAGTTCTTTTACATGTACTTTTGCATCCAATAGTGCCAGGCAGTGTTGGTACTGGGGATTCCAAGACAACAGGACACAACGCTTGCCCTCAAAAACAAACTGAGGCTTAAAGGACTAGTCACTATTAGATGGAGGGAACCAGGAAGGTTGGAAGGGTCTAGATGTGAAGGTTTTTTAAAAATATAATCTAAATGAAACAAAATTGGCCTTGATTTGATGAAATTGGGTATGGAAACATGATTGCTCATTATTACTATTTTGTTTATTTTTTTATAGGTTTGAAATTTTCCATAATAAAAAGTTAAAGGAAAGAAAATGCAATCTGAGGCCGTAATCTGAAGCAAGATGGGAGGCCGCTGGCTGAAATGCAGATGCCCTAGCCCCAGCCTGCCCAGTGCATTTTTTTTATTGGGTTCCAGAATCTTTATCTTATTTATGTATTTTTGTGTTAATCCTTACCCAAGGATATTTTTCCACTGATTTTTAGAGAGAGTGGTAGAGAGAGGGACAGACAGAAACAGCCATGTGAGAGAAACACATCGATTGCTTGTCTCCTGTACGCACCCTGATCAGGGCCCGTGCCTTTGACTGGAGTCGAACCCAGGACCCTTCCATCTGCAGGCAATGCTCTAGCTTAGGGGTGTCGAACTCAATCAGAGAAGGGGCCAAAATCTAAAATCCAGCCTAAATCGTGGGCCGAATGGTTTACTGAACAGTCATAAACTGACAATGTCATAAACTGACAGCGGAGTGCAGTGATGACAGCGCGGTGCGGGCCACATTGCAAGGCCTGGCGGGCTGGATTTGGCCCTCGGGCCTTGTGTTTGACACATGTGCAGTCTAGCTAGTGATCCAAACTGGCTAGGGCCAGAATCTGTATTTTAAGCAAAGTCCTCATGCAAATCCAATGGTTATTGAAAGGTGAGTCCCTCGGCAAGGGAGACAGGGTGTGCCCAGACTGGAGGCGGAAGAAAGAAGGAAAATGATTTATCAGAGAAGAAAACCTTCCTTGGACCCACTTAATGAGATCAGCCCATTTCAGAACTGCAAGGAGGACTCAGAGACCCGGGTCTGGCTGGAGTGCGCACGGGGTTGCCTGGGATCCCGTGGGAACGCAGCAGGCTGGGCGGGGCCTGGGAGTCTGCATTTCCAGCGAGCTTCCGGGTGAAGCCTCCCACCCGTCTGCGGATCCCACTTGGAACAGCAGCGGTGGGAGTTTTACAGACAAGACGTCTGAGGCATCTGAGGCCCAGAAAGAAGAACACTTGCTCCAAGTTGTAGGCATTATGATCCACACTCTGTGGGGTGCTCTCTATGGATGCTGAGCCCGTGGCGGACCTGTGACCAGGTGGGTGTGGGGAGCGGGCTGCATGCCCGTGAGGACTGCCACGTGGCTCCGTCCGGAGCGGCAGCACAGCTCTCCTCAGCACAGTGGGATGATCTGGGGCTGGTTTGCCCGTCTGCCATTTCTTATCTCCATAGCTGCGTCCTCCAGCCCAGGCCTCTCACATTCTTCTTGGAATTAGTCCCACGAGACTTGTTGACCCAGGGCGTAGCATGTGCCCAGACTTTAGCATATTTGGGCCCATTGCTAGTTAAGCGAGTGAGCTAACTATCCTGAGTTCCAGAAACAATATGGGTTAATAATCTATTCCATAGACTCCCTGCTATTAGGACCGGGGAGCGCTCCTGGATACAGGAAACCCAGTTTCACACCGTGACTGGAACACTCAGGGACTGGTTATCCCCTGGTGGCACAGATCCCAACAGCTTTCACACCCTCAGGGAGGGTGGATAGGGTTGCTCGGCGGTTCCCTAACCTTTGAGCTTGGGGGTCAGAGAAGCTGTCCCTGCTTTGGATTCCTGGCACTGACAGGATTCAGGACAGGGCGCCTGAAAAACTGACCTGGGTACATTTCACAATCACCGATTTCCAGGTAGTGAAAACTGTAAGAGGGTATTTCAACTCAAGAAATGTATTGTATCAACAGAGTTCATTTGTTACCAGAACCTCTCTCCACAGACAGGGCGCATCCATTTTGAACTGCACCCGCACTTTTTGCCTGCGCCCTCCACTGAGCATCTTTTCCTCCGGCCTCAAAGCAGTTCTGCTGGAGAAGAATGTCTCCGGGGGGCAGGGCCGGCGGCCTGGCCTTTGAAACATCACGTGTTACTCTCCCCCGGGCCCGCCACACATCCCCCAGGCCTCCCCTCCGGAGACGCCGAGGAGGGCGCAGGGGCTCGCCGGGCAGGCTCTTCTGCCCGATGCAGTTCCAACCGGAGGGACGCCTGGAAGCATTCCTGGGGTCAGAGCCCTTGGGGTCAGTTCCCTGTCGGTGCTGGGCCCGTGGACGTGGGCTTTTGTGGGGCGAGGGGCCAGGAGAAGGCCTGAGCTCCGAGGCGGGAGCGGGGGAGCGGGGCCTCCGGAGCCGGGCCGCGGTAATCCGCTTTGTGAATGGAGCTCAGGGGGAGGGGGCCGCATGCTTGGCATTCCTGGGTCTGGGTGGGCTCCCTCCCCGGGGCTGCAGGATGTGGGAAATGGAAGATGAAAGCCGCACTTCCAGCCGATCGGGTTACGGCGGGTGCAGCGCAGGGCAGGCGTGGGGGCGGGGAGGGGCCGGAGGCCGCCGGGGGCAGGGAAGCCCGGCTCGGGCGCGGGCGGCGCGGGGGGAGCGCGGGGCGGCGGATCACGTTTCCCATCGCGTCAGGGCCGAGGCATTTCCTCCGGGCGGGGCGGCGGGGCCGGGGCCGGGGCTGGGGAAGGGGAGCCGGTGATGAATACCAGCCCGAGGGCCGCCGGCGGGGCCTGAGTGGCTGGTGTTCGCGGCCGAGCGGCGGCGGCGGGGAGGGGGAGCGCGGGCTGTGCGGGCGGCATGGCCGGGGAGCCCATGTACGGGCTTATCTGTGCGGCCTCCGCGGAGTGTGGCCCGGAGGGAGCCGGAGGGGCGGGGAGGCGATGGGGGAGCCGGAGGGGCGGGGAGGCGATGGGGGAGCCGGAGGGGCGGGGAGGTGATGGGGGAGCCGGAGGGGCGGGGAGGTGATGGGGGAGCGCGGCGGGGCGCAGTGCGGCTCGGTGCCCCTTTGTGCCGCGCCCGGCCCCGCGGGCGCTCTGTTCTGGGGGAGGCCACGTGCTCCCGCCCTGCTCATCCCAGGAGATGCATTTATTTAAAAAGAATAAAAATCCTCCCCAGCAAGCGTGCTTCTTGGTTGGCTGTGGAGAGGAAGAGGACACCCACCTCACAGCCCCCGCGCCTTGTGTGAGGAGCGGGAGCCGCCCCAAGGCCAGGGACACCCCTTTTCAGGGAAGAATGAAAACGGTGGGGCTAAGAGCTGAAGCCTAGACAAAACCCTTTTCTCCAACAGAGAGGCCCGCAGAGGGGATGGGAAGGCATGGGTAGAGAAAAGGAGTGTTTTTATTTCGGAAAGCAAGAATACAGGAAAATACACTTTGTTACAAATCACACCAAGCTCCATCAGTCCTTTCTCTCCCGTTTCTAAAAGCTGTTTTAGGATCCTGGAAAAAAAAAAAAAAATCCTAAATGGGGAGAGGCGCTCTGACCTACCCGTCCCCGTTCCAAACCCCTGAGTGCCTGTTGTGGCCTGGTGAGGGGCAGCGGATGAAGACTAATGGGTGCTATACTGCCGGAGCCAGCAGACCTTTGCAAGATATTGTTGAATTGCTACTGAGCTGAAGTACACCGTGTCCATATTTTTTATTTATTTTTTAAAAATCATTTTACAAACTATACACATATTCTCCCTCTCATTTCTCTCCCTTCCAAATACCCTCCCCCCAGCAGTTTGGAAAAAAAAAGAAAAAGAAAAACTAATATTTCCTCCTCTTTGAATTATTTGCTCTCAGCTACCATTCCAAGGAAAGCTGTAGCCTTGAACCTTGCCAGGCTCCAGTGACCTTCCCCAGCCTAGGCCGCTCTTCCTGGACGCCCTCGGTCACCTTCTCAGTGTGAGGGTTTTTGGGGAAAGTTGCCTAAACGTGGGAGAGGTGCTATTATTTAGTCGCCGAGGTGGCCTCAGAGCAGGTGAGGGTAGCGGCTCCAGTGATAGTTCCTGTGTGCCCAAGTCCAGTAAGCCAGCAGCATGTTCTTCTATTCTTGGTCGAAATGAACATTTTTGAAAGCCCTATAGTTAGCTCAGTCCGCCGTAACCTGCTGCTGACCTCCGCGGTGGAGGTTCTCGGGGCTCACACGTTAAAATTAGAGCCGGCCCCGAGTGCGGGCCCTGTTTACCAGCTGGGCACCTTATTTTTATCTAAGTAACACTTACACCGCGTTTACTGGGTGCCAAGCGCTGTTCCAAGCATTTTACAAATATTTGCGTGGCGACTCCTCAGCGTAGTGCTATTACGTAACGCTCCCATGAAACAGGGTGGTTATTATCCTCCCTTTCCAGGTGAGGGAGGACTCAGACCTGGAGCTGTGGACTCATGGCCAATCTATGACCATGCCTTTGTCTTCCTCCTCATTATTGGGAGGAGGATTTCCACGTCCACCACCTTGCACCCTCGGACCAGCCCCGCGCTCAGCAGAGCAGGGCCACGGGAGGCTGTGGGGCGGCGGGCAGCGGGGAGGGCGGCATTCCCAGGCGGGAAACACAGAGCCAGGCCAGAAGAAAGGCAGCTTTCACAGGCTGCGCCTCCCTCCCCGGCCCGGCCCGCCCGTGCGGAGCTGCAGAGCAGGCCCCCAGGACCTCCTTGTCATTCCATTCACAGCCTCAGTCCTGTGCCGTTTCCGTTTTCTTGAACTGCATCTAGACATGATTCTGGTCCCCACCAGCTCCTGACCTCATTACTCATTCTGTTTACAGCTCGGCCTCACCCTCCGACTGCCCTGATTTCCCAGATCGGAACTTGGCTGCCCTCGTTGACTGCAATTCAGATTTTTGCCCCAGCCACATTGCACCAGAGCGTTCTGTGCACACAGCCCTCCGGTCACATGGGTGCCCGGGCCCCCTCCTTCCCTCTTGGAAACTGCTTCGCGGGTAGAGCAGGCTCTGTGGGCCTGTCCCTTTCTGGAGAGGGAAGGCGGGGTGTGGAAGACCTCGAATGAAATCTGGGGGGACCACGGAAGGGCCTGCAGCCGGGCAGTGCTGTGAGGAAGAGGGCTTTACAGGAGGCGGCTGTGCAGGATGGGCTGGAGGAAGCTGGGGTGGAGGCACGGGATTTTGGGATGGAGGCACAAGTGTCAGGCAAGGGCAGAGGTGGGGACAGAAAGGGAGAAGCATGCCCGGGAGACAGAAGAAAAGTCTCCCTCCGCCCGGTTGTGTGTTGCCTGGATGTGAGGGCCTCGGGGAACAGAGAGGCAGGCGCTGTGATTCCCCAGGCCCGCGCCCTGAAGCTGTGCCTGCCTGTGTGCTCAGCCCGCAGGACAAAGTAGAAGGGCCTAGCACAGGGCCCGGCAAGTAGGCAAGACTCAGGAAATGTTCACGCACCCTGGCCGGTTTGCTCAGTGGTTGGAGTGTCGGCCCATGACCGGGGTTGGATTCTGGTCAAGGGCATGTACCTCGGTTGCCAGCTTGATTCTGGCCCCGGGAGGGGTGCGGGGCAGGGGGGGGGGCGGCACATCGATGTTTCTCAATCTCTCCCCCTCCCTACATTCTGTCTAAGACATCAATAGGAAAATATCCTCAGGTGAGGGTTAAAAAAAACGCAAAGAAACAAACGTTCACAGAATATGACATATTTATGTGGCATCCCTAGGTCTTGTCATTAAAATACGAAGGCCCCCTGGAAAGATAATAGCAGGACCCTCGTGTCCCTCTGTCTTGGGGGCAGGAGGAGGGGCCGAGGAGGGCGGACCAGGGGTGAGTGTTTCACACCAGGGCTCCCCTGTCTGGGGAGAGGAGGGGAGGAGAGGAGCCCAGAAGAAAGGCCTCCCCTTCGCCTTCTCCGAGCTTCTGGAGACCTGCCCTGTGCGGGAGCGCAGAGGGGGATCGGGAGGAAGAAGAGGCCGGAGCAGACTGGCGGGAGGGGTGCATTCAGTCACAGCTGCAGGGAGGTGTTTGGGGGGCACCGAGGGTGCCCAGGAGGGAGCCCCGCAGGCGGGCGGGGCAGGTAGAGGGCAGTCTGTGGTGCTGTCCCAGTTTGGAGAGGCCCTGCTCTCCCGTTCCTCAGGAATTCCAGCTTCCTCCTCCCTGACGTCACTGCACGTTCCATCTGCTGTTTGTCTCCCTGCAGTCACCACAGCGAGTCCTTTCTCTCTCGCCCATGTAGCTTTCTTTTCTCTCTCTCCTCCCCAAAACGTGGGCCAGAATTGGAAACAGTCCCCCAAGGGGGAAAAACTCTAATTTTTAAAATGCTCTTTCTGTGTCCGTGTTGACCCCACACATCTTTCCTTATGTCTCCTCTTTTAAATATATATATTATTGATTTTTTACAGAGAGGAAGGGGATGGATAGAGAGCTAGAAACATCCATCAGCTGCCTCCTGCACACACCCCCACTGGGGATGCGCCCGCAACCAATGTACATGCCCTTGACTGGAATTGAACCCGGGACCCTTCAGTCCGCAGGCCGACGCTCTATCCACTGAGCCAAACCGGCCTCGGCTATGCCTCCTCTTTGCCGCTGACAGAGGTGCAGAGGGCCGAGGGCTCCGTCCGCCTGGAGCAGGGCTTTACAGTGAATGGGTCGGCCTTCCCTCCAGGCCTCAGGTGATGGAGGTGAGGGCTGTCCTGGCAGCCAGCATTTATGTTTCCAGTGCTGGGTGCTGCGTGAATGAATTCCTGTCCCTTCTCACTGAGTCCTCACAGCGACCCTGTCAGGTACAGTGTACCTCCATTGCACGGTGAGGCACTGAGACCTGAGGATTAACTAAATACTTTGTCCGGTGATAGTGGTGAGGGATGGTTCCAGACTGACACGATTGACACCGGGACCCGCCGGGCTCTCTGTGCTTCCCGCTGACCCTCAGGAAAGCCCAGGAAGGTGCGTACCCTCGCCCTCCTCACCTCCCGGGCAGGAGGCGGCTCCGGAGGGCACTGTGTGAGCACACACGACCGGAAAGCAGGCTCGCCCCCCGCAGTGCCCCTCTGGCCTTTGCCCTGTGACCATTGCATTTCGTTATTCAAACACCAAAAGGAAATTATTCAATTTTGTTTTATCCCTGAAATAGTGCCAGGGAAGGACCCTCAGGACCCTTATATCCGGGTTTCAGGGGGGCCCAGGCTGTCCAGGGAAGAGCCGAGTCGGGAGGGGCCGGTAGGACAGCCGGCTCTTCTGCTGAGACGCAGAGGCAGCTCCGCAGAGGCGGCCGAGGGCAGGAGCCTGGGGGGTGCGGCCGGGAAGCTCTCCGCCGGCCCGGGGCCTGGCTCCGCCCCGGCTCCCGCCCCGGCTGGCCCGCAGCCGCTGGAAGGGAAGCCCCGCGGAGGGGGCGGCAGGACCCTGGGGCGGTGGCTTCCCCCTCCCTGACCTTTAGCGGGAGCTGATGAATTGGCAGCAACTGCGTGACATCAGAGAGACATTTTCATCTCTGTGAGTTCAGCGCTTCCATTTGCAAATTCCTCAGTCACAAGACCAGGCCCAAGCGCACTTGTGGCGGCAGCAGGTGACGGGCACTGGCTCCAAGGCCTCCCGCGTCTGCGTAATCCCGGGATGGCCATGTACCGTGCGATCGCTGGCCTCCCTCGGCCTTCCCCCGGCGCTGCCAGCTCCCGGAGCCCTGAGCACAGGGGCACACACGGCCCCTGCCCGCCCCCTCTGCCTGCCCTCGTCCCCGGTGACAGCTTGCACTCGGTTAAAATCAAATGAGCTCGAAAGTGGCCCAAAACCTGAGTGGTAGAAGGAGTCCTTTTTAATAGGGCAAAGGTCAGAGTGGAAGGGAATTTAGATCTCTAACTACCGAGAGCCCCTCATTCTGCAGGTAGGAAACCGCTGGTTCAGAGAGGGGAGGTGACCCGCCCGAGGCCTCACAGCGTTTTAGTGGCAGAGGCAGGACTAGGACGATGACCTGGATATAAGGGTCCTGAGGGTCCTTCATCCCCCCACCCGCCCCCCCCTCCCCACACACACACATTGAGGCTCGTTTCTCTCCAGGCCTCAGTGCTGTCACTGGTACAATGACCCAGTGGGATTTAATGATATCCAAGATTGCCCTCCAGATCTCAAATGAAAAGGTGTAGTGCAGTGGCTGTCCTGGCAATCTGAGGGATGCTGGTGGACCTCGTGGGGCTGGGCGCTGGACGAGGCAGGACTCAAGGCTGCAGAGCTGGGTCCTCAGATGAACAGAATACTCTCGGACTCTGGGAAGGCTGACTTCACCGCCCTGAGTCTCCGCACCTTCCCTACAGTCCCCCTGCCCGTGTCTTTGGACGCCAACATTCATCTTAGAGCTGCCATCCTCCCTGCCCAACCCACAGACACGTTCCCGAATTTCTGTTCATTTACTGTTAATCCTCTTATACAGTGTATAGCTGTAGCTTCCCATACCTTTTTTTTTTTTTTTTTTAAATGTCTATTGATCTTAGAGAGAAAGCAACATCAATCGGCTGACTGCCTTCTCCATGCCCCGAATCTGGGCCAGCAACCTGGGTATAAGCCCTGACTCGGAATCGAACCAGTGACCTTTTGGTGCATGGGACAATGGTCAACCAACTGAGCCACACTGGCCACTTCCCACTACCTTTACTGAGGAATCACTATGCACAGGGCACTGCACACTGTCCACATAAGTAAAGAATTTTTAAAATGTATTTTGTGCTGTTGTTAGTATTACAGATATCTCCCATTTCCCCCCTCTACTCACCCCCTCCCAGCCCCACCCATCCCCCCAGGTCTTCACTATCCTATTGCCTGTGGCCATGGGCTGTGCATGTGATAAGTATGTAAGTTCTTTGGTTTATCTCTTTTCGTCACCACCCCCGCTTCGAGGTATGTCTGTTCCATGCCTCCATGCTTATCTTGTTGGTCACTTCATTGGATTCCACAAATAAGTGAAATCATGTGATGTTTGTCTTTATCAGATTGGCTTACTTCACTTGGCATAATATTTCCCAGGTCCATCCATGCTATCCCAAAAGGTACAGCTGTATACTATTCCATAGTATCAATGTCCCACAGTTTTCTTATCCACTCATCTACTGATGGGCACTTGGGCTGTCTCCAAGTCTTAGCTATTGTAAATAACACTGCTGTGAGCATAGGAGTGCATATATTCTTTCTGATTGTTTTTTTTTTACGCTATATTCCCAGAAGTGGGATCGCTGGGTCAAACGGGAAGTTCCATTTTTAGTTTTTTGAGGAAACTCCATACTGTTCTCCACAGCGGCTGCACCGGTCTGCATTCCCACCAGCAGTGCACGAGGGTCCCCTTCCTCCACATCCTGGCCAGCACTTGTTTGCTGATTTATTGGTGGTGGCCATTCTGACAGGTGTGAGGTGTAATTTGCATTTCTCTGATGATAAGTGACTTGCAGCATTTTTCCATGTCCCTTGGCCATTTGTATGTCCTCTTCGGAGAAAAGCCTACTCGGGTCCTCTGAAGAATTTTTATAAGAGTTTATTTGAGCCAAACTGACAGCATATACCGGGGGAGTGCGACCTCACGAGCTGTGGAGAATAGCAGTTTCGCAGTTTCTCTTATGCATTTGGAACTAAGGAGATGTAAAGATGACATAGCGGTGAGGAGAACCAAGGTGGGGGTTGGATCACAGGATAGTTAACAAGATTACGTACTCTCTTGAGGGCACTGCTTCTGTTATTTCAAAGGTGTGTTAACCTAGATGCACAGGCCTGGTTTAAAATCTTTCACTGGAGAAGTTATAGGCCCGGCACAGTGCTACCCACCAGGACCTGCCCCGTTAGGAATTCACCATCGCATCACCCTGTAAGGGGACTTCTCATAGAACCCGCTCTTTCCGGCCCACAATACTTGACATTGTCACACTTAATCTTCCTGGCTTCATGCTCTGGCTTAGGGTATCATCCCCAGAGTGTAGATGAAGGAATGAGGCGGACAAATTTGTCATCCGTGGCTAATGAGTGGTGAGTTCCTGGTGACCCAAATCTGACCGGAGACCAGGCTTCGTTCCTTCATTACCTCTCTCAAGTTACGCTGCCTTAAGTCTCTGCCTGGAACTCTGCCGGGCCTGGATGTCACTGGCTCCCAGTCCTCCGGCGTCTGCGTAATCCCAGGGTGGCCATGTAAGGTCACTGGCTCTATTTCTGTGAGGACCCAATATCTTCGTCCCGTTCTTAGACCACAGACGGTCCCCTTGAATTTGTCTCCTCTTACAACGAACACTCGGGATTGGGGCTCAGCAGAAGAGCCTGGGTTATTTGTGTCTTTCATGGCAACTCGACAAAAAGACAAAACAATCAGTTATCGTTTTTTTTCCCTACCCTGTTAGATTGCGGGAATACACCGGGAGCAGTGATTCTTCTCAAACAACTGTGGATAGGGGTCTGAGGGCTGGGGGGTCACGTGGGCGGGATTTGATGTGAGGCCATGCAGATCCCCTCAGGGGCCAGCCATTCCTTCTGGGTCAGATTTGGGGCTGTGTTGGATGCTGGGGATTCCAAAAATGAATACTCAAGAAAGTTATTCTAACTCCAGAGACCAACACTAAGCAAGCCATTGATGGACGATATGAAAAAAGCTACCCCAGAGCTTTGGTTCTTTAATGGAATGAGGAACTGGTTCTGCCGGGGTGGGGCCTGGGGGGCTGGTTGGGAAGGTGTCCTTTGCTGGGAGTCTTGAGATTAGAGGAGAGAAGGATAACGTTTCAAACCCAGGGAGGAGCTGACGCACAGGTACAAAGGCTGAGTGAGCACCGCTGCTCGGGGAATTGGGGTCTAGCTTGTTCCACAGAGAGCCGGCAGAGAACTCGGCAGGGATCAGTCTAGTCTAGATCATCGTCATCTCCAAGCTGACATTTACAGAACTTACTACGCACCAGGCAGTCTGCTAAGTGTTTCCTCACATCTCCTTTTGCTTTTTGTTAGTCCTCACTCAAGGATATTTTTCCATTGGTATTTACTATTTATTTTGTTTCCCCATACTTAGAGAGTGGAAGGGAGGGGGAGAGACAGAGAGAGAAACATCAATGTGTGAGTGACAACATCAATTGGTTGCCTCCCACAGGCACCCCAATCAGGGCCGGGGATCAAACCTGCTTCCCAGGGACATGCCCTTGCCCGGAATTGAACCCAGGACCCTTCAGTCTGCAGGCCGATGCTCTATCCACTGAGTTAAACTAGCTAGGGTTCATCTTTTTTTTTTTTTTTTTAACACAGCAACCTGAAGAGGTGGGTATTCTCAACACCATAGTTGGGGAAAAGAGGTGGGGAAACTGAGGCTTAGAAAGACGTTAAGATATTGGCCCAGATTAGGAGTGGCCTCTAGGCTCTCAATCACTGCACGCTATGTCCCCAATGGTTTCCCTTTTCCCAGTAGATTTTTTTTTAAGGGCTTTCTCAGCTGCCTCTGTGTGTGCACAACCCTCCTGCTCCCCCGCCCCCCCCCCCCCCCCCCCCCCAGCCAGCCCCTGGGCGCTCTGGGAGGTCAGCAAGTAATTCTGCAGCACCTGAGCCAGCCTGGAGTTCCTTTTTAAAGTTCCTTTTTCTTTTTCATGAGAAAATTAAACCCAAAGAAGAAACGAAACACACTCAGAAGAGTTTATTGTGCCACGGCTCCTGCCAAAGGCATTTGCCTTGAAGGGAGGTTTGAAGGCAGAGATTGCAGTTTGCAAGTTATGATAAAGTCTGGGGGTGAGGGGCGGGGATAACTTTCCTGAATTAGGGTGATGATGATAACGAAAAGGATACATTTTATAAAGACACTAACACGTGATGAGTATATTTTACATGTAAACTCTGGTTTTTCCCGTTTTCCAAATTCAATGTCCTGTGACTAGGTTTTTGACTGTGGACTCCACTTGTATCATTATCTTACATTCTCTTCCAAATCTCTGCCTTGCGTGCAGGATGTCACCTGCTGCCCACACCTGAATGAAACCCGGATATGAATGTAAAAACGTGAATCTGAGTCTAAACTTAGCCCCCTGCTGACTTGTAGAAAAATCTCAAGTTGGCAGAATACCTTCTTCTCTCTGCAAACAGCAGTCTGAAAAGTAGCTCTCTCCTCTCCCCCTCCCCCACAGCTAATGAACTATATCTAATGGCCTCTCTTTAGAGCCCTTTGAGAAAGGGATGGCGGTCGGGTTTGACCTCATTATCCATTTCGGCCTGTCCTTGAGGGAAATGATCGCGCCTTAGGCAGGTGCATTCCTCACATTCCTTCTTCCCGAGCTGCTGGGGCTTGTTAACCCCGGTGACCATGGGAAAAAGCTGCTGCCTGCCTCCCGGAGGCCGAGGGGAGTGGGCACAAGATAACGAGAGGTGAGGAGGTCAGCCGGAGGCCCTTTCATCTTTCCAGGCTGTTTCCAACCCGGACAAAGGGCTCTGTCCAGGGGTGCAGGGCCCACGCGGCTTTACGTTGTGGTCTGGCCTTGGAGGGGGGCGGGGAAGGCCGTGTGTCATGTATGGATATTGTTTTGGAGGCGAATGCCTGGCCCCCGGGAAGTCCCGGACTCCTGGGGGAATGCTAAGTGGAAGGAAGGGCCGGCAGCCTCTGCTTTGGCGAAGCGACCACCCAGCCAACTCAAAGGAGAGTGTGGAGGGCAGAAATGGAAGGAGCTGTCCTGCAGGATTTATCGCTCAGACGGGGAGAGGCCGGGTGCGAGGCTCTTTGGAAGCTTCAGACCAGGGTAGCTCTAGCTCTTGCAGCAGAAGAGGAAAAGCGGAGGGGTGAGTAAAGGGGGAAAGGAGGCGGGGTGATATGGAACGAATGGAGAGGTCAGGGCAGTTTGGAAGCCTGTGTGTGTGCGTGCATGCGTGCGTGTGTGTGCGCGCCCGTGGGTTTCCACATTTCCTTCCAGCTTGCCACTAACCTGCTTTATGACTTTGAACAAGTCATTTCCCCTTTCGTACAATGAAGCCATTGGGAGGATACCAGAAGGTGCCTCAGGGGGCTGCCTTGGAGTGAGGGGAGGGAGCCCCGTGCTCTCCGCGCCCCCCCCCCCCTGTACTTCCTCGGCCTGCTGCATGGGTTGTGTGTTGTTAGGAAAGCCACACAGCCACCTTCTCAGTCATTGAAAGAATACAGTTCTGCATCTCATCAAAACCCCCAACCCACTCCCAGCACCTTCATGCAGGAAGACAGTCACTGTCTTTTGGTGGCTTTCCTTCTCTCCCCTGCCGCCCGCCCCCAAATGTGTCTATTTTAACATCTCTAAGGTATGCCTATAATGCTGCACACTGGTGTGTGTGCCCCCACTCACCCTTCACTTTTACCTAGCCACCGAGACCATTGTTTCTCCTTTTAACAGAGGAAGAAAAAAAAAAATACTATATAAATGTTTGTGAAGGGAGTGAGATTGAGCCTTCAAAGCCAGCCCCTTCATAATTTAAACAAGAATTGACTAGGATGGGGAGAATAATCACAGTCATGTCAGTAACACTGCCTTCATGTTTGAATACAGTTGGCGACACATTCGAATAGCCACACTCTGTTTGATCTGAAGGGGCCAAAAGTCTGCCACCCTGAAGCTGCTTTTGGGATATTGGTTTTAAGCTGTTTATTAAAAAACAAAAGGCTCACAACCCTTGACCCTCACCCTTTCCTGCCCCAAAGATTCAGACAGAGAAACCTGCTCCGAAAGGCGTCCTTAGGGGCTGCCTCAGCCTAATTTGAATTAAGTGTGGCAGACAGGAGGACCAGAGGAGGGGCCTGTTGGTTAGAGACCCCCTGTGGCCCTGGTTTGAGTGGCCTAGCCAGGATTTTCCTGCCGGGTATGCTCTACTCTTCCTCAATTACCTGTAAATCACCCATTCTCACTTCTGAAGTCTGATACCCTTTCTTCTTCATCCAAAAGGTCTTTTACACCCAATGCCGCCTCCCTGGCTTGGGAATTTTTATTCCTCTGTGCATTCCCAATGCACTTGTATTAAACTTTGATTTTTCTCCTGTTAATTAGTTGAAGAACTTAGAGGACGGAGGGAAAAGTATGAATATATATATATTTTTAGCTCCTACAGATCTCCCCTGGAAGGTAGAACAGACATTATCATCTTCACTTTCCGGATTAAACTGAGCCTCAGAGAGGGCAAATGGCATGTCCATGCTCGATCTCCTACTGTGGGGTGGAGCTTGGGTTCGAAGCTTTATAGTGCTCAGCCTGTGTTCCCATCTGTGACCTCGTGCACTGTCTCCCCCCCACCCCCATGTTCCTGACATACACACCACTTCCCCCCCACAGATGGTTAAAAATTACCCAAGGACACAGATCTGAGGGCAGATTCTCCCTCTTAGCCTGGGTTGCATGTTCTTCTTGTTTTCTACCTAAAAAGAATCATTGCTGCCTTTCCCTCCAGGTTTTCTATGATTTTTAAAAAAATTTTTTAATTGACTTGAGAGAGAAAGAAATATTGATTGGCTGCCTCCTGCACATTCCTACTGGGGATTGAACCTGCAACCCGGGCATGTGCACTGACTGGGAATCAAACTGGTGATCTTTTGATGCATGGAATGAGGCTCAATCACAGCCTAAGCAGCCAGGGCAGGGTTTCTATGATTTGACCCTGCTATCCCCACCCACGCTTTCATCATCACACACTTGAATTACTGCCATAGCAGACACTCTAGGTTATTACTGGATTATTCAGATTAAAACAAACACTCCTGGAGCCCTACTATGTCCCAGGCCTTGTGCTAAGCTCTGACGGGATGACTGTTTTCTGGTCCTGCCCTCAAGGATCTTCCAGGGCATACAAGGACATGTCACTGCAGTGGAACAGGAAAGAGCAATGACTGGAACATGTGCAGAGACCTGCAGAGGGGCTGGGTCATGGCAGGCCGTTCCTTCCCGCTGGCCTGACGGTCTTCGGGTTCTCTTTTGTCACGAGCACTGAGTGTTCTGTGTTCTCTGGTCAAGGTCGGCCTGTAACTTGGTCTTTCCGTGCCGACACTTCAGCTTGGCATTCAGTGCCCGCCACTCTCGGGCCACTGCATGTTACCGTTCCTCGGTACAGCCCTCTGGCCATTCACAACTCTCCTGATGGGCTGAGGCACTTGCTGCTGCATATTCCCATGATCTGGCCACGGAGTCATAGGAATAACCCTAGCACTCCTTACTGCTTGTCTGTGTCGCTCTCCTAAGCAATTGGTCACATTATGCCATGCAATCCTTACAGCTCCTTATGGTAGATGCCATTGTCTTCATGCTGGAGGTGAGGGAATCACGGGTCAGGGGTGCGAAGTAACTTGCCTGTCTCGCACAGGCAGAACATGGCTGAGTGGGACTCAGCCCCCAGATCAAACCCCAAGTCATCTCACCCTTGCCATTCTGCTCCACTGAAATGAGCAGCAGACAATGGCGTACATGAGGGGTTAGTAACTCTCTCCTCACTCTTTTTTTTTTTTTTTAAACATATTTTATTGATTTTTTACAGAGAGGAAGGGAGAGGGATAGAGAGCTAGAAACATTGATGAGAGAGAAACATCAACCAGCTGCCTCCTGCACACCCCCCACTGGGGATGAGCCCAAAACCAAGGTACATGCTCTTGACCGGAATTGAACCTGGGACCCTTCAGTCCACAGACGCTCTATGCACTGAGCCAAGCCAGTTTCGGCTCTCCTCACTCTTGATGGTCCTACACCTGAAATACTCACTTTTGCCCTCAAGGATCTCAATGTTGTCCTTCTCTCAATACACCCCAAAGACTCTTCCTCCCCTTGAATCCCCTCCATTTTTGCTTGCTCCCTTTCTATCATGTGATCCGTGGCCTTGGAATTATTCTTTAATGATTTTTCATGGAGTATGTTTGAGCGTGGCTACAAGCTTACCATTCAGACCAGCTGGACGGCCAACATCCGTAATCATAACTAACAATGAATGTTGCTGAGAACGGAGACCAGTCATCAGAACACCGGTCGAGGCATATCAAGAAGGCCTCACAGTATAATTAGTACGGGGATGAAATAGACACAAATCCTTGCCCTCATTCTAGTAGAAAGAGACAATAGCCCTGACCGGTGTGGCCCAGGTGGTTGGAGCGTTGTCTCATATACCAAAAGGTGGCAGGTTCAATTCCTGGTCAGGGCACATACCCAGATTTTGGGTTCAATCCCTCATTGGGATGCCTGCATGGGGCAATGAATTGATCACATGGGTCTTTTTCTCTCCCTTCTCTCTCTAAAATAAATTTTAAAATATGTCTTAAAAAAAAAGATAAAAGATAAAGTATAATATTATGAGGTCAGATGGTAATAAGTGCTAAGGAGAAATACAAAGCAGGGAAGGGGGAAAGAAACCTCACAGAGTGGCATCGTCTGATTATGCTATAAAAGGCTCAGTAGCTGCTGGTGGTGAAAGACTGATAGGATGAGGGAGTGAGCAGGAAGACCAGTTAGAAGGTGTGCGGGTAGTGGGGCTTGGATAAAGAGTAGGAAATGTTAGAGGTGATCAGATTTTAGGTACATTTTGAAGGCAAAGCCAGCCTAATTTGCTGAGGGGTTTCACATGCAGCAGATTCAAGATTTTTGGCTTGGAAGGAAGGAACATCTGGGAAGATGGAGTTGCTATTAACTGAGATGGGAATGGCGGGTTTTGAGGAGAAAACCAAGTGGGAATAGGGAGTGATCAGGTGGGTGGGTGGGTCTAGAGTTAAAGGGGAAGGTCCAGTCTGGAGAGGTAAGTGTCCGAGCCATCAAGGTATAGCTGATAGACACTCTAGACTCAAGTTGAGAGCACTGCTTTCAATCCCCCTGGTCCCTCTTCTTCCTCCAGCTGACGCAATGCAGCTGATGCTGGCCAGGTCCGCAATCGGTACGAGCTGCGAGTGGCTCACTTATGCCTGTGAAGTGAACTTCTTGCTTCCGGCCCAAGGTGGCTGTAGGTCAAGGGTGGGACCTCACTCAGCACTGCCCAGTGGACAGCCCAGAATTATAGGGGGGTTGATACTCATGGGGCCAGCTTTAACGACGGCGAAGGGAACCTTATGGGTAATATGATCCCTATTCTTCCTTTGACAGACAGCTCTGAATCTCCCTGGAAAGTTCTGTGAGCATCCATCTCCCATGGTGGTGGTCCACTCATTAATGCATCCTCAAACTGGTTTCCCTCTCTGTTTTTCTTGCCCTGTCCCTCATTCCTGCTCTCTAGAATTTCATCCCGTATAGACGATCTGCAAGCACACCTTTTGTTCAAGCTCTGCTTCCCGGGGAACAGGTGATGTTTAACTCTAGGAGACTGAATGAGGTCACCAGAGGCTTTGGGAAAGATCGGGAACAGACCCGGGGCCTGGCTCTGGGCCCCTCCTACATGTATAGGTGAAGGAGCTGAGAACCTACTGAATAAGACCCTGAAGGATAACGGAGAACGTAGCGTCGTGGAAGCCAAGGAAAGAAAGGTGTTTCCAGGAAGAGGGCAGGGTCAGCTGATTCTTGCTCGTCAGTCAAGTAAGAGGAAGGGAGCTGGTGACCCTAACAAAGAGCAGTCTGCGTGGGGCTCTGGGGCCACTGACATGGGTTTGAGAGAGAAGCTGGAGGGGAAGCAGGGTCAAGAGAGACCTTTTGAAAACATGGGTGAAATGACAGCATATTTATACACATTCACATGCTGATGTGAATGAGTCAGCAAAAGGGGGCAAACTTTTGCTGAATCATTCACATGGCCACTGGCAGAGGGGGGCAATGCCCACATGATGATGCGGGAGAGAGGAGGGAGCATCGCTGGGGGAGGAAGGCAGGGCATGAGTGGCCATGAAGGTGTCTGCCTTAGATAGGAGCACCGGCAGTTTATCCCCCACTGCAGGAGGCGAGGCTGGAAAGCAGATTCCCATTCTCACATACCAGGACTGACGGCTGCTTGAACTGCATGAGGTCATTGGACTTTGAGTCTGGGCTTCCCCCCGCCCCCCTCCCCCCTATTTTACAGCTGAGACCACAGAATAGTGAGACACCCAGGACACGCCACGGACCACATGCAGAGTTGGAATTAGAATCAGGGTCCCCCTGCCTTGCCCGGCGCCTTTGGGCTGTGCCCTGGGCAGAGAGTCCTGGCCATTCTCTGCCCCTCGCAGCACCTGGGCTCTGGGCAGTGAACAGGGAGCCTAGCGGACTCCAGGAAGGACATTAGAGAGGGACATGGAGACGTGGGCAAGCTTCAGAAGAGGACCAGCAAGCCGCCAGGTGAGTCCTTTTGCAGGTCTGCAGATGAGTTCCCTAGAGGACCGAGGTCTCAGCCTAATCGCCGTCAGGGAAGCTGCAAACCTACAAAGTGGGCCGAGAAAGACCCGCCAGCATGCCAAAGGGGGGATATTATAGGTGCAAGCGCAAGCAGGAGCGCACAGCTCCCTTCGGAATGTGGGTTTGTGGTTTCAGACATTTTGTCAGCCTTGTTTCCCCGGTGGGGCTGGAAGCAGGCTCCCGCTCGGGTTAGGAGGAGCTGGCTGCAGCAGAGTGGGCAGTGCGGCTCCAGGAGGGACGCCTCACAGGCACAGCCTGCTGGCCCGGGGAAGAGCCGCGGGGGGGCGGGGGGGGAGAGCCGCCCGGGGGGGGGGGGCGGGGAGGAGAGCTGCCCGGGGCTTCCCCTCGTCCTCTAGGAAACTTGCAGAACCACAGCATCTTTCCCCCAGTTCCATCCACGTCACAGGCATTCTGCAGGCTTTTGTGCTCCGTGTTACAGATATGCAGGTAAGGGCGTGGGGCCGGGCATAAGGACAGATAAGCAGAGAGGGGCCTGCTCTCACATTGTTACGGTCTCACAACAGGAACGGGCTCTTCACACGTTTGAGCTGCTCGCACAGCTCAGTCTCCAGCCTGTCGCCTCCGTTCTGGACAGGGGCGGGCAGAGTGTGACTCCAGTCCCTGCAAAGACAGCGCCCTGGCTGTGGGTTCGGAATCACAAATCATAAACTGCCCTTGGGTACAGACGCTCCCGGTGCATTGCTGGTTGAGCACCGTCCAATCGCGGAGAGCCTGTCTGTTTCACGACAAACAGGAGCGGCCCGGCTGAACTCTGGCTGAGGACAGCGCCCCAAGCCAATGCTCTGAGGTCTGTCTTTGGGGGACAGCTTAAGTGGGTGCAGCCTGTGACGCCTCTCTTTCCCCCTCTCCCCCAAAACAGTAGCTGAGAGACGCACAGGCCCTGGCTCGGACTCCTACCAGTCGGGGTGCTGGGGTACCTGTTGGCCAGGTCGGCGTCTCTGCCCAGGAAGGAGCCGTGGCCCCGTGTTTGTGTCGCTCTCACAGATGCTTTAAAGCACTTCACTATCAGCGCGTCCCCAGCCTCCCCTCCCCCCAGGCCGTAGGGAGAGCAGGTTCATTATCACCGCGGTGCAGCCAGAGACGGAGGCTCCGTGAGGCGACGTGACTCAGCCCGGTCACATGGCTCGGCAGCAGCTGAGCTGCAGGTTGAGTCCAGGTCTCCTGACGCTGAGTCGGATGCCCCTCAGCCCGAGGACGAAGGTGTGGCCACCCTCCCGGGACAGCTGGGCTCTGAGTCCCGGCTCGGACCTCACCGGCTGCGTGACCTTCGGCAGGTTGTGTGAGGGTCTCTGTGCCTCTCTCCCCCATTTGTCAAATGAGCCAACTAGCCCTGGCCGGTATGGCTCAGGAGGTTGTGGTATCGTCCTCTGCACCAAAAGGTGGCGGGTTCGGTTCCCAGTCAGGGCACATACCTGAGTTCCGGGTTCAATCCCCGGTCAGTGTTCCTGCAGGAGGCAGCTGACTGACGTTTCTCTCTCTCTCTCTCCCCTCTCGCCCCCACTCCTTCCTCTCTATGAAATCAACAAGAAATAAAATGAGCAAACTGATCATCCCCGAGTCCCCATGGCTCTTGGTGCCTGGAAACCTCGCATTGTGTGGGTTTCCTGTCCTGGCTTTGCAGTGGCTGCCGGGGGACCTGATGGGATCTGCAAGCTCAGGGTTACCCTTGAAGGGGGGCCAAAGCTTTGCTCCCCCAAAATATGCCCACTGGAATCCCTGACTTAAGCTTGTTATTAAGAAACATAAGACTCAGAGAGCACCTTTGACCTCCCCCCTTCCCCCCTTCCCTGCCTGAAGGAATTCAGGGAGAAGAGCTGCTTCTGGGCCTTAGCTACTCCCCTCGGGCATAGGAGCCAGTCCGGCGGACGGGGGAGGGGACCCCGGCAGGTCTGTTAGACCCCTCTGTCTCTCACTGTTGGTGAGTGTGTGTGTGTGTGGGGGTGGGTGTGTGGGTGTGTGTGTGTGGGTGTGTGTGTGGGGGGTAGGGGGGAATAAGCAGGAATTTGTTTACCACATTTGCTCTTTCTGTGAGTTACCTGCTTTCTGTTGAATTCTCAGAACCCTCTGCCCCAAGTGGCATGTCAGCCTCGCCTGCCCAGTGCCTCTTCGGGTGACGTTTCTGTGGGCCCCTCTACCCCCCATGGGCACCCACAATACACTCTGGACGTTTCCTCCCGTTAATCTGTCTCCTGGTGATGTGGTCTTTAGCCCAGCCAGCTCAGAGGTGGGAGAGCAGGTTCTTCTGTGCGTCCCCACACCTTTCAGAACGGAAACAGCCCCGAGCCGAGTGGTCTGCAGGCTGGAGCCTGCCTCACTCAGAACCTGCCTCACTCAGAACCTGCCTCACTCAGAACCTGCCTCACTCAGAACCTGCCTCACTCAGAACCGGGCGGCCTGGAGGCCCCGGGGGAGGGCGGTGCCAGCAGAGCCCCGCAGTGGGTGAGAGGGGAAAGGTCGAAAGGGCGCGCTCCCGCCTGGTGCCAGCGTCAGCGCTGCCCTGATAGCGGAGAACACGCGGACCATCCGGGCACCTCTGCTTCCGCTGGCAGGAAGGTGGTCAGATAGCGGCTCAGCTGCCTTCCTCAGAGAGGCCTGCTGGAGGACAACAGTGACACGTGACGTAATAAAACTTTTTTATTACGAAAAATTTCCAACAAATTCACACTCAGCAAAACAATAGAATGAACCCCCACATCTCATTTTGTTTCATCCCCACCCCCCACCCCCCACTGGATGGATAGCTGTGGAGTTCCTGTTCAGTGAAATTTAAATTTACAAGCATTCTTTTTTTTCTTTTTTCTTTTTTAATATATTTTATTGATTTTTTTTACAGAAAGGAAGGGAGAGGGACAGAAAGTCAGAAACATCAATGAGAGAGAAACATCGACCAGCTGCCTCCTGCACACCCCCTACCGGGGATGTGCCCGCTACTAAGGTATGAGCCCTTGACCAAAATCAAACCTGGGACCTTTCAGTCCGTAGGCTTATGCTCTATCCGCTGAGCTAAAAACGGTTCTGGCCACATGCAGAAATCTTAACGGTGTGATATTGACACATGGAATTGCCCAGGCAAAGGATACCTCTGTCAGGATAGAGAGTATTTCCACTTTTCTAGGACCTTCTCTCGTGTCCACCACGGGCAAATGTACAGCTGAGCTTAGGAAACAATAAAACTGAGCAAGCGTGAGTCTGGCACCTGGGGGTCAGCAGACGCTCTCTGCGGGGCTGGCTGGGCGGTCAGATCTGGAGTCCTCAGCTCTTCTGCTTCCTGCTTCGGCCCACTCCTGACCTTCTGCGTGTGCCCTGTGCCCGTCACCCCCTCCGAGGCCTTTGCTCTGCCAGCTGCACCTTCTCAGAAGCTCTCCTCTTCCTCCTGCCCGATCCTTCTCCAGGTGTTTTCTTTTGTTCTCTCCCGTTTTTTCTTCCTACAACGGCTTTCTCCTCACTGTTTCTCTCCCTTAGAGTGTTCTCACCTTCCTGCGTCTGGCCCCTCTTCTCTGAGCGCTGCCCTTTGTCTTTGGGCTGTTCAGATCCTGGACACTAGACACCGAGTCATAACCCAGGGTCCAGCCCAAGGGCGAGCAGGGAGTCAGCAGTGAGCGAGTGAGCGAGAGTGCATGCACAGGGGCCGGTCCTGCAGATGCCTGCAGCCGAGGAGCTGTGCTGCTGTCCACCGAGGGGCCCAGCCTGTCAGCCTGGCCACTTCCGGACCGCGTCTCTCCCTGCCCTGAGCAAGAAGCGATTTATCTGTCCCTTTGGAAGCCCCGGCATATGACAGGAGAAAGGCTGATTTCCTGGCACAATGTGACCCAGAGGACCGTTCCCCTTTCCACCCCCATCATTAAAAAAAAAAAAAAAAGAAAGAAAGAAAAGCAGAGCAGGCTGGGCTATCAGGGATACTTCCTGTTTTCCTCTCTTGAAAGCATCCTGGACAGATGAAACGGGGATCAAAGGGACTGTGTGCCTCTGGGGCCTGGGGACTGGCAGAATGGCTTTTAACCCTCTGCTGCCTCCTCCGTGTGAGCGCACAGGCAGCTCCTGGCTTGTGTTTCCCGGGCAGACCTCACTCTGAGGGCAGGGGCCGCGCCATCCATTCATTCATCAAGCATGACTGTGCTCTGTCAGAGGCTTTGTTGGAGGGTCTGGAGACACAGGGACGAAGGTGACACAGTCCCGGGCCTCATTCACCCAGCACTGAGCGGACGGAGCACGGCCTCTGCCGGGCACTCCCCACACGCCTCGCAGGCATCAGGACCTCACCACCAGCACGTGGGCACGCCGAGGGCCTTTCGCACATCAGGGAAGCGAGGCTCCCGGAGGTTGAAGAACCTGTCGCCGGCGCAGGACTCGTCGATGTGGAGGCCAGGGTGAGAGTCCAGCAGCAGCGCCCGCCTTTTAGCTGCTGCGCTGCCCGGAACAGGGCTGTGACTCAGAGCCGTTTTTACAGGAGCGTCTATCTCTGGG